>NW_008237681.1:41065-76449 GCF_000691975.1 Corvus brachyrhynchos
CGACCCCTGCCGCCCCCAAGATGGTGCCCGGGCAACCGGTGCTGCCGCCTGACCCGACCTCAGCCCTCCCGGCCGCCGCGTCCCGAGCGCGCGCTCCATTCCTCTCTACGCCCTCTCTCCTCCCTTTTGTTTGACTTGTTTATTTTCCCGGCCGAGTTTGGCATAAGGGCGGGCGGGGAGGTGGTCCGGCGCAGGGTCGGAGCGGTGTCCCCCGGCGCCGCCGCCGCAGGTGCGGGCGGGGGGAAGGCTGAGGCTGCACATGCTGCTTGTCCCTGCCTGACAGGGTTCCGTTTTTAAGCTCGTTTTTCTATCACGTTAGTCTCCGTCTGTGAAGTTAGCTTGGATAACTAAAGAAGGGAAAACTGAGAGCCTCCCAAAATAAATGGGGGAAAATGCCATGCTTGTGATTATTACTATTATTTTTTTCGTTATGGGGTGGGACAGCGGAAACAGTTACCTTTGTGTTCAATAAAATAACTTAGGTTGCTGTGTCCTACCTGTTTGACAAGTCCTAATTTATGCTGATACGGTGACAGGCCCAGGTCCTGCAATTTGTTGGGCGTGGACAGGCTGACGTGCATCTGTGGAAGTTCCTAGGAAGGTCCGGTTTTGGTCAAGTTGTAGTGCAACATTTTTACAGATTTGGAGCCCGACTGTGGAGTTAATAGTGCTGTATTGGGTATCTGTTGAAAGCAAGAGCGAAAATTTCGTATTAGTGTTTTACTTGTTGTTACTCCACTTTGTTTTCATAGTGGATGGATGAAGATGTGTGTCCAAAACTCAACTTTCAAATATAAGGCATCACTGTGGTGATTTTAAAGAGAAGAAAATGCTATAGAGAGAACAAGTACAGGACTAGTTACAAAGCTCTTCACAGACCTTTAAAAAAACCAAACAGAACGACCAAAACCTGGTGTTACTTATGTTAGGTGATCCCAAGCAGTAAGAATGCGGGAATGGCTGAGATCTTGATGTTCTGACCGTAAATGTAAAATATTTATAAGTGACAGAGTTGCATAAATGCCAGTGATGCTCTAATGCTGACTCGTGTGTGGCTAAATCAGTGCTAGGACTACTGTAGCAGTACTTCCTGAAGAATTTCAGGAGCTGGTCTAATTGCGTACATTGGAGGCCATGTGTAGGTGTACCAGCTGTAAATTACAGTGAAAAAGTTGGGTGTGAACTGGAGACACACTGATTTCTATTAAGCTTGACTGCTTCAGCATAGACATAGAGAAGGCCCTTTACTGTCATTTGGTTACCGTAGTTCTGTTCTAGATGCACATTAGACTTTTATCTATTTGTCGGTGTATTTAGTCCTCCTGTAGTTTTGTTTAAAAAACACACGCATTTTGATACCTAAAATGTAGAACTGAAATCCATGACAAAAATTTAAAAGCCTCTCTTCTCCCCTTTTTTTTCCCCCCGACACCTCCATCTCGTTTTGTAGAGACAGTAGCTCCTTTTCTGCATGTGATTTTAAGGGTTGTTATCTGAAATTATGAAATAGGGGTGATTGCTTATAAATCTTTGGGTCTAAAGCTGCCTGCTTTTTGCATTTGGAAACAGATTACATCTTTGATAAGGCTAGCAGCTGGAAATGGTGTGTATAGTCTGTGCATATCCAAGAAATTTTACCTGAAAACATTATGGAAAAAAGACAAATGTCACTTAAACAGTTCTACCACAGCACTTGGAAATTAATGCTGGTTTGCTTTTAGCAGTCTTTTTAAATGCTGCTTTATTGTGCTTTGTCAATTGCCAATTTTATTTTCTGTAAGTCTGGCATTTTGAGCAAGTGGTTTATGGTGACACAGAGCTTTTAGGATAAGTAACTTTTTTAGTTTGCTCACTTACTCCGTTCTGTTGATGTGTGCAGCTGTGGTTTGGGATGCAGAATCTGATACAAGTTCTAAACAGATCAGCTGAAACTTGAGGCTTACAGAAGTTGGTTTTATTATATAATGTTCAGTAAATGAGTAGTGTGATCCATGGGTTTGAGCATGGTTCTCCATTTGGCCTTCTGGATATTTGTTATGGAATGTGTTTACTGTGCATTGGAGCTCATTCTGTACCAGTCTCTAAGTGACTTCGTAGCTGGCACCTGCAGCGTATTTGTTAGCAGACAAATTAGTTTTGGATTTACTTCATTTGAAAAAACACAAGATTGTTTAACTGCATGATCAATACAACCAGATGGCACGAATATAAATAAAACGGAAAAATAAAGCAAAAACTGACAGAGTTCACTTATCATGGATTTGGAATGTTCTTCTTTAAAGCTCCTTATCCATTAGCCTAAATAATTTAAATGTATTTAATGTAGCTCTTGCCGTGTGGTATTGGAGTTGAAAGGCTTTCCTAGGTTATCCAACACTTAGCGTGCAAAGCAGCCCGTACAAGTCTGAAGCAATTACTGTAATTTGAATTATAATAAAGTAGTGTCACTTCTGAATAAATGTTCCTTTAGCAGGCATATGCAAGATAGTCTGATTTTGGACGAGGCAACTGAATATGATTACTGAAGCATTACGCTTCATTTGTAAGCATTAATGGAAGTAACTGAAGGCCTCAAAATCAGTCAATCTGGATAGCTGCATTACTTCTTATTTTGAGAATTCCCAAGGGTTTGTTGTTTCTTAATAATGAAATCTCTTTTTTCTGCTCTAGCAGATCAGGAACAACTTGATCTGGAAATGAGTGAGGTGATTCCTCACCTTTATGACAAGCAGAAGGAAACTGTGTTTTCTTGTTTGGTTGTTTTGAAGCAGTTTGTTGTGCGATAAAGGTGTGAAGGGGCCCAGGCATTTGGAGCGTCTCCACTTAAGTCTAACTTTCTGTGGATTTATTCAGGTATGGATGCAGAGAGCAGAGCTTAATCTGAAACAGACTCTTTGGCATAAGAACACTTCTGTCTGGTCTGAGACATCAGGGCATCTGGCTGTCTTTGCTGTGAAACTACAAGTAATTGTGTTCTCAATTGAAGTACTGTTACAAATAATTTCTATTGGGATTTACTTGTTATGTGTGTATTGGAGGATAGAGCTTGTATTTTAAGCAGCAATTTTGTGGATTTGATGGACAAATATGTCTCTGTGGTGTCATCTCATGTCACGCAAGACTTATTTGTTCATTAATTAATTTGAAATTATTGAAATACTTATTGCCTGTGACGTTACTATCCTGTCTTTTGAGTAGATCGGCAAAATGTTGTAAAAAATCTTAAAACCCCCATTTGCCCAAGGTAGTGGGAAATTCACGGTATCTGCATTCCCTTCTCTGCTTTTTCCCTGAAAATATGTAGTACTTACGCTTGTAGGGTTTTATCCTGCAAGCATGTATAAAGTCTTGGATCATCTGCATTTGAATTGGGACTTAAATTTGAGTTTGTAATAACAAGAAATGGAGCCCTAGCTGATGGATGTTGTTGCTTTTCTGAGCTGACCCGCTCTGTGTAAATTGTTCTCTAGCCCAGGTGTTTTCTAAAGCATTATTTTGGCCTACTCCTGTTTCCTCTCTCAGCTGGGAAACATACTGTGTTACCAGCCTGCGTGAATCATGCCTGACTTCTTGTCAGGCACCACCAGACCTCTTTTGGGGATCAGCTGCATTCCCTGTAGGTCTACAAAAAGTGTGCTTTGGGGCAGTCTGGGGATTTTTTGCACTCAGGATCTTTATCAGGCTCTCCAGTGCTGTGGTGTAATCTCTTTTCTTGTGTAGTTGCACAGAACAGTTGCAGTCTGACTCCTGCCACAACAGAAAGACTCTTTCTTATTACCAGTGTCCCAAGCAGCAGATAGGATACTGCCAGAAGAGCAATCAGATTTTAGTGCCACTTTAGGGGCTGATTTCACTGGCTCCCAGAGCTTTTGCTGCTCTGACTGCAGCTATTTTGGGAGGGTTTTCTATGTATGCTGACAAAATATGTCAACACTGTATTGTGCTGTAGCACAAAAATCTGTGTGTAACTTTTTTATTATTTTTTTTTAAATTTATATATATATATTTTTGTGAAACAGAGTATGACCTCATAGAAGAATTGACAAAGTTATCTTCAAATACAGTAATAACCTCCCTCTCTGTTTTTCTGAGTTAGCTAACTAGTCTTTCACAGAATTTTGTGATTGACACATCTGCTTGTGGATTTTTGGGGTAGTTAGCACCTCTAGTATTTGCCAGTTCTTCAGTGGTACCAGTCAAGTTGTTCGAGCAATGAATTGGGGCATTTTCCAGTATAAAATACTAGTAGATGGTTGCTGAACAAACTATATGACTGTTGTTGTTATGTATACCTATATAGCTGTGGAGAGGGAAGTCTGTCCTAGAGAAGTTACATTTAAAGATGCTTTGTTTTTAATATAAGAATAAACCACACTGTCAGGATTCTACCAGTAGACAGTGTCTGAGAAGGAGAAAATAGCCATGCACTTAATGTTTGCAAAGTTTGTTGAAATGGGAGTTTTTTGTGTTCTTACTGGAGTTAGATTAACACCAGCTCCTCCACTGCGTATTTTTTCATCTTAGTGTGATTCTGTGGCATGTCTATCCAGGGATTTGTGTAGTGTTGTAATACCCTCCAGGATTTATTTGCAGAGTCTGTGAACGGGGAGACTCCTTTTTTAGAAACTGGAGATGCAATATATTCTGTTTCTTCTGTTGTTGGACATCTCCTACTTGAATTTTGGAACCTTGCTTATAATTTGTTAGGAATTGTGGATACCTTAAAATTTCAAGGCATTTTTATAATATGGTGCTAACATTCTATTAAAGATTTTACTTGCAAAATAGATTTTACTAGAGACTGTGTTGTCCTTTCACTTGTGGGCTCTCTTTATAGTAAGAGGCAATGTGAAAAGGAAGAAATCTACTTAAACCCACTTTACTTTAGTTCTTTGGAGCAAATGATGTTTCCTGTGCTAAACACTTGGTAGCTGCATATTTTACATTACTGAAATCAAGGTGTATGTAATTAGTCTTAGATAAACTTGGAATTTAAAATGCCAGAAAGTCAGTTATTAGTAAATTCTGTTTTGGATTAAGGCACTAATCTGTTTTCTTAATCCTGAAATCTGTGTAGCAAAAATAATCACATTGAAATGTAAGCTTTCTTTTTTCTTCCTCTCCTTCCTTCACTTTTTGCTGTTGAAACTTCTCTCCCTTAACTATCATGAATGCTCACTTAAAAAACAAATGAAAGTAAAAAGAAATAAATCAATCTTTTAAAATGTATATCCCTAGTTTCTTTATAGGAAAATTTAAGTTAAGGTGTACTTTCTCTTTGTTTAGTTAGTGGCTGATTAAACCTAACTGGTTTAATGACAGACTGGTTGATTAGTTTGAATAGCTTTTGCTGTTGCCTCTAAACCAGCTCTGTTGAGAGAATGGAGGTATTTCAAACAGCAATGTCAGATAAAGAATTTTAACAAGGTAAGAGAGAGGCTGAGAAATCCATCATTCTCTGCCCTTCAGTGATGCTTGCAGGGTACATTTGGAAGAAGACAACTTTGAACCTCAGGCTGAAATTGAAAAAGATGGTCTTGCAGTTAAGGAATTGGTTTGCACTGTGGGGGTGTGGATTCTGGTTGGAGAACTGCCAATGGACATTTCTCTTGTCCCCAGGCAGGTAACCCAAGCTCTTTGTTCCTCAGCTGCTTGTGTCACATGGTGTCAGGGCTGCTTATGCCTATGCAGAGGATAAATTCATACAATGGATAATAACCTAATGCAGAAGATGCTTCATGATAATGCAGGAAAAATCTGTTTGAAACAGATGAGACTTGGGCATTTTCACTCAGGCAGTATATTTGGGATTTGCAAGTGCTCTTCAGAGCTGAGCAGCAGTCTTGTACCAGAGGGGATGAAGTGACAGTCAAAATAAGAGTGTGGTCTTCCTTTCACCCAGATGTCACACTTAGCTCTCAGGCAGTGCAAAGAAGTGGCACTTGGCACTAGCATGGAAACAGGCACTTGCCCTGATCTGGGTTTTGTTACTACTGGCTCATTTTGCTGCTAGCTTTTTGAATGGTGATTTCTGTGCTTAGCAAGGCAATGATAAATGTGGTTAGAGGGAGCACACATGCACTTGCTGGCTCATTTGTAAAGCCCCACCAGAATACGGATTTTGTTCATGTAGGAGAAGTGACAGTAGGTTGTTAAACTAAGTAATGTGCCTGGAGTAATTTTGTGAGTGTATAAGTATTCAAAAATTTTCCTCAGTCATTATATTTAAAACCAATTGTTCAGTAAGAATCTGTTTGGGCTTTAGCTTCTCCTAATACTCTTACTTTGTTCTTTATGATGTATTTAAAAGGCTGAACTTTCTAAGTGGAAAGGTTGCTAAAAATTACCATAACTATGGCTTTTTAATGTAAAACTATATTTGTTAAATATGTATTATAATGAATGATGAAACAGAAAGCAGTGAATTTGGTTCATTGAGAAATGCAGAGTTTGTTTTCCTATAATAAATTAATGTAACTTTATTTTCAGGTATCTTGGCATTGTGCTTTAGATCTTGGAGGCTTTCATGGATGTCTTCCTGAGATGTTTGATTACTTTTTGGGACATAATCCAGAGAGACAAAGTTTGCTTAGTATTTACCTGTTGCATATAGAAATGTTGCCGTAAATGCTGTCTAAATGCACTTCACTTTCCAAGATGGCATTTAATTAGTAGATAATTTAAAACTGAAGGATGGAGATTCTTAACTACTCAGTTGTATAGCACAAGCCGTGCTTCTGTTCTGTCTAGCCTTGTGTTTCTCTTCGGATATTGATCTGAGAATTTATCTTCTGGTGATAGAGGGTTCTTCACCATAGCCATGGGAACAGTTTGCCCAGAGTTAATCACTACTTAAAAAACTGCCTGTTGTACTTAGTGTGCCTTAAGAGTCTTTGTCTCTTCACTGAATCTCATTATGCTGGACTGAAGACACCTCTTATCACATTTGAGCTCTATGTTCATTCTTTTTGGGCAGGCCAAGTGGTTATCTTTTGTCTGTATTTGGAGACCAACGGAATTTTCTTGCTGCAAGTCAGCTCTCCCAGTAACTTCAATAATTTATGATAGTCCTGATGGTTATTCAGTGTTTCAGAGTTTTTCTTTACATGGGACACCAGCACTGCGTACGCTTTCAGTTGTAGTTGCACTTCGGATCAAATACAAGGATAATGTGTTTGGTTTGCTCCAACTCAGTATTTATTCCCTGCTTAAAAAGTTGAAAGACCACTATCTTTTTAGGTCTCTGTTGGTTATTTTTTAAAAATTAGGTTGTTAGATTTGCCTCATAAGTTTAATTGTTAGTTTCCACACCCACACTCTTGTTATTTCCTATTTACTGAAGCTGCAACATTCTTGGTGCTTGTTATGCCATTTTCTCTTGGTATCTGGTATACTTCTTGATCCAGGAACATATGGTATAGTACTACCCAAGTGAGTGCCAGAAGTGTCAAAATGAAGGGTAGCACTTCACTAACCTTTTTTTGTCTGGGAAGGTGTTGGAAAGGATTACTGTGCTAGCTGTCAATCTGAAGACTGCTCTCTCCACAGTTAGCATGTTTTTGCATATCCCCCGTGATCTTTCTTGGGCTTTCTCATGGTGCGTGCAGGCCCTGTTTTTTGAGGGCAGTTAATTATTTGTTTAGGAAGACAAGAATTTTAAAATATAGTTGAGGAAAGTTATTATTAGTTGGAAGAATTATTTGACCAAAATAATCAGTAGGTTTTCCTTACCCTGAATTTTTGTGAGTCAGTTCTTTTCCAGGTGAATCCTCTATCTTGTAATTATGACTATTTTGTCACTAGATATATAATTTTGTTTTGACAGTATTGGAAAGCATGATGTTGGCTGATGATAGCCTATTTTCTTATCATCAGCAATCTTTATGGAAATTTTTCCTTCCATGTAGGTCATTGCTAAGCACTCCAAAGTCAAGTACCGATTGCCAAAAAACCCTATTAGAAATACATTCACTCAAATAACCTCATTTAGTTATATTTTGAGGCTAGCTCCATCTTTTAACTGTTTTTCAGTGTATTTAATGTGTAATTTTCTGTGGTTTGGGTGCTTGCCCATTGTTTTTGATGAAAAGGAGCTGGATGCACCAACTATTGATGAACCTTAACCTTTTTTTGTCATTCACTATATGCTTGGTGTAACCTCACAATTTTGTTGGTGGTATCTTTTTGTTAAAATGGCAGTTTGAAATTTGGAGTATGAGTCTTCAAAATAAAAGGCAGGGATACGCTGATGTGTCGTACTAATTGCTGTATGCTCGGTGCTTATTTAGGACCCTCCTGCAGGCTAATGTGGTTGCTGTTGGGTAGCAGCATTTGCAGGTGCCCTAAGAGGTACTTGACTGAAAAGATCTTAGGCTATCAGTTGGATGGTTCTAAACTGAAATCCCAAAATTACTATTTTTACTGTGTTTTGAGTAAGTTACTACGACAAGTTCATGTATCAAGTACATATTTTTCAGTGACTGAGGAAATGGCTTTTTTCAACTGCACAGCCTTTCAGGGGTTATTTGTCTCAGTGTTAAAAGCTGTGCCTTATATAGTATGCATTTAGTCAGGTTTACAAGATTTTTTGTAAAATAAGTTGATGTTTATTTGATTTGCTTGAGAATGGATTTGGAGCACATTTAAGAGCAGTGGTGAGACAAGAAGTACATGAATGTAAGTTGGGGCTGTGTGTTGATAAAGCTTCAGTGTTTACCTTACATACAGAATTGTGAACCACACTCCACTTACAGGTACGTTGGTTGGTACATCTTTCACTGAGGTAGGGCACGCACACTGCAGTCGGGGTAGTGTGTTTAACCTCAGCAGGAGAGGGGTGTGTGTGTTTTTCCAGCTTTGGAATATGGAGAAAACCTTTCTAGTAAAAGGAGACTTGTTTAAGCAAATGCAGGCAAGACCAGGCATTCTGCTATTTGTCTGTTTGAATTTATGAAATGAAAAAAAAAGAGGAGGGAGGAAGAGAGGAAATGGCCAGTTTCCTGTCTGTTGCCATTATTTGGAGTTGTGTCAAGTTTCTGTGTAGTGCTTTTATCATGCTGGTAGGAGGAAAATAATGAACTTAATCGTGAAGAAGATACCAAAGTGTAGACAAATAAACTCTCTCCCAGCCCAAACCAGCACAGTGGAGGAGCAAAACAGATTATTCACTGCTGCAAGCATCAAACATTTGGTGGTGTTGGTTGGTTTGGTTTTTGGGGTTTTTATTTTGGTTGGTTTTTGCTGGAAGGTATGCCTTCCACACCATAAAGTGTAGTGTGTTTTGTCTCTCTTTTCTTCTCCTCTCTGCTTTTCTCCTGTTTTATCTTACCTGCTTAGTGAGCTTTGTTTTATGATCGTTGTGTTCATGTATCAAACTTAATCCTATTTTTATTATCCAAGTACAAGGAAAGGGTAATTTGGCAATAAAACAAGGGAGGAAAGAAAAGAGAATGGCTGTAGAGTTTTAGAAAAGGAGTTAAAGCCTCTGGAGGATGGACTGATGGAGGCAAAGCACATGTAGTGACAGGACAAGAGAGAATAGTTTTCACACAGAGAGAGAGTAGGTTTAGATTAGATGTTGGGAAGAAATCCTTTACTGTGAGAGTGACGAGGCACTGGCACAGGTGCCCAGAGAAGTTGTGGATGCCCCATCCCTGGAGGTGCTCAAGGCTGAGTTGGATGCAGGTTTGAACAACCTGGTCTACTGAAAGGTTTCCCCCCTATGCCAGGGGATTGGAACTGGATGATCTTTAAGGTCCCTTCCAACCTAAGCCATTCTATGATTCTGTGAAAGGGAAGAAATAGGGATGAGACAGAAGTAGATGCTCAACGGAAGACAGCACAATGCTAGACCTTTACTTCTTAAAAAAAAAAAATCTGGAAATTGTATAACATGAGTTGAGAATGAAGTCTTGGAAAGCCAAGTGAGAATTTGCTCTTGTTTATAAATTTTAATACTGCCATTAAGATTGGCACACAAGAAGTAGTGAGGAAAGTAGTACTTTTTAAATTGCAGAATGCGTAGTGAGGATTTTTCTGGTTGTGCTTTCTTCCCTTCGCCACCTTCTGTAGCAGAGCTAATTTCAGGCAAGTAGAGGACTGATGTAAATAGCAGCCAGAGGAAGCTACTGACAGTGTCCACCTGGATGTATATTAACGTGCCAGGCTTACCTTTGCCCTTTTAAACACAGTATTTTTTATGTGGGAATTCAAGCATCTGTGATGGTGAACCTGTTTTCTTGTTAAAGTTTATAAGTATTGTTTCTTCATTTTTTATTAGAACAGTGATGATCTGGATTTTTGTAGAACAGTATTTCTATATAGAAAAATATATATGTGTGCAAAGCAGCAACCTAATGCGTAAAGGTCTTGAGAAGTAATGGTTGCTCACAAATCTAAATACTCTTTCTTCGGAAGGATCAAGGCTAATGCTCTACTTATCCCACAATATATTGATGAAACCACCCTCCAATGGATTCTGTGGACTCTGTACATACGTTTCTAAGAGACAGTGCTGACAAGATACTTGGTAAAGGTGGCTTCATATCAGCTGTCAGGATAAAGACCAAACATAGAAACTTCAACTTCTTTTTTCAGTCAATGAATTGATAGTCCTAAGAGTAAAGGCAAGGGAAACACTATTGGATTGTAAAGTATTGGCACAGAAAGCCGAAAAGTTCCAACTATCCCAAGATGATATAAGAAAGGTCTGGTTTCTGCAAAGCTTTGTTTGAACAAGCTGGGTGCAGAAGAGCTGGAAGGAAACCAGCATGCTGATCTTGTTATCAAGATTCTTACTTTGTGTATCATATTTTCTTCCATATGATGTGTAAAGAAAATAGTACATTGGATATGTTCGTTTTTCCCAACCGGGAAACTTTTTAGACTGTGGATAAACAGAAAAAATTTAAATGCTAGGAAGAACAAACAGAAGGGAAGACATAAAATTGAGAACTTCAAAAATTCCCAAAGTAAGGCCTTAATTTGCCTTTTGCTTCTTTTTTCTTCTGTGTGTGTCTCTCCCTATATATAGGTAGTATATGCAGTTCACAAAAATGGCATTAACATAATGGATGAATTCTCAGCCCCTTGTACGTGACAATGAAATGAATACTTCTTGTTCAACAGGTTTTTCCAGTGAAATAATATTTTAAATGAAACTTACAGTTGGGACAAATGCCAACATTCATGTGGTTCAAGTTTGAGAATCTAGATGATAAATTATCTGCATTTTGAAAGTGAAAATAACAGCTGCTATGAACACTGCAGTAAAAACACAGAACAAATTTAAAACCAGATGTTTTATTCCATCAACTTGTGCAAAAATTACTGTTGAAGTAGATGTGTTCAGAAACCTTCTATCAGGCAAATGCTATCTGGCAGTTCATGTATTCACTTAGAATATATCATAATACTTTGTGTCTAGAACAGCTATAGAGAATATACCCTCAATTAATTATATGAGAAGTACAGAGTGGAATGGAGGAATGAAGAATTGGTTTGAGGACTGGTGTCTCCTGACATCATGTATATATCTTTTTCTCCTGGAAATGAGCTTTAAACTTTTTGTTTTCCTTTCACAGGTGGTAATCGGATCTTATTATTATTAGTTTCTTCCACATAAATTATATGAATAATGTAAATATGTCTACAAGCCAAAAATAGCTAAATGACAGTGAGGCAGGCATCAGAAAGTCAGATTCTTGAATACAGAAGCTTTGTATAGGCATTATATCTCTGATGACCTAGATTGATGAAGATAAACACGCTTCCAATAAAAGGTGTTTCAAACTATTTCACTTCTGTTTTGTTAGAAATGGTAAAGGGAAAAAAAGGCTTGCATCCATGACCTTGCGTCCTTGTCAGCATTGCAATGCATTACTCAATAAAAATAAAATACTTACTAAAACTGGGTTGTAGCACAATTGTTCTATTGTTTAAACTTTTAACACTGTATTTCATGGTGATAGTGTGTTCTTAAAAAAGCCCAGAGGTTTTTTTTTTTTTTAAAGTTTTATTCTTTATCTGAAAACACCATTGTACTTCACAAAATTTGAAGCATCAGATGTGATGCTTAACATTCCTGAGGTTAGAGTGAGGTGCTGGATCTCTTAACTGACCACATCTTTCCTCATTAAATGATTGCTAGATTAAATATAGATATATATTGTTTTTCTTTTCTTGGTGTAGTGGTGAGGTCTACAAATGACTCTCATTGATTGATTACAAGATGGTTTTCAAATCTAAACATTAATTTTTCAGTTTACAGGAAAGTTATTTCTTGAGGTCTTTTATTCCTTGATGTTTTTAGCTGCCGACTAGAAAGTAACAGTGAAGAGTTTCTATCTCCTGGCAATGATTCTTGCTGAGAACAGGGCATTGCAAAACAAGGATGAACTCTGAAGGTCTGGCAAAGAAGTCGGTGAACTGTGATACAACCTCAGTAAAACTCTGCTGACTCAAGGCAGCTAATTGAAAATTTATGCAATAATATCCTATGATGGGAAGTGGTTATGCTTTGAACCTCATTGGATTGCATTATTGTAGTACAGTACAGTCAGTATCTTTCTTTGACAGGTTCTTGTTCTTAAAAAGTTGGCTTCAACAAAGTAGCTTCTGAATATTGAAAAGATGTCAGCTTGAAATCTAGTGGATCTAAAAATAAACTAGGAGTAGTCTTGAATATACTTGAAACTTTTTCTGCCATTTAAAAAACATAAATGGAATGCTTACCAGTCCTTAACATAACATGTACTCAGAAAAAATAAATTCTTACATAGTATGGCAATCTTTATTAATACAGTTACATCCTTTTGTAGAGGATCACTATGTAAAATCCAATTAATTCATTTTAAATTAGCTGTGTAATCATGCTATACTTCCCTGTCCACCCTTCTGTTGCCAGTACCTCTGTTCTCTTTTATTTTTTTTCAAGCTATTTTGAACATCCTAAGGCATTTCTGTAATTCCATATTCTGTTTGTAAAAACAGTAGTTATAATTGATGCTGATGCAAGTCCTGTCCAGTTAAGTCTATGTATACATTTAATACTTACCAGGCATCATACAGTATATCTGCAATTGTTCCACACTCAGTAAGGAATGCAGTTTGCTGTGCCAAGTGAAGTCATCATCAGAGAGATGGTGCAAGGGATCTGGAGGCTGCTGGTAAAATGTGTGGTTCATATTTTTCTTTTGTATTCCTTCTTTTCTCTCTCTGTTTCTCTGTGGGATGGCACTTTAATCTAAATATGCTTTTGAGGCTTATTTCAGAACTACCTCTTCTCCCCCCAAGTCCCAAATTGCACTGGTTAGGGGAAAGCTGGTAATTTTCCCCAGAGGTGAAAGCTGGTACACCTGATCTGGGAGTAGTTCTCTCTAGCTGGGTCTCTTTGCTCCTGGATGTGAAAAACACACCCAGAGTCTGGAATACTAAAAACTTCTAATTCCTTGTTTTTCCTTCTGTCATTAAATAACTTGCTAACAGGACTTCTAGTTTTCCCCCAAGTCGTTATATCTTGATAGTAAAAACCCTAGTGAAAATGTAATTATGCTGGGAAAAGCACTGGCACTCTTATCCTTCTTTTCTAATTAAGATACTAATTTAGACTTGATAGTCACAAGAAGCTGTAAGAACAGCCAGTATCTTAAAGCAGAGCTTTCAGATGTGAGCAGAGCTCACAAATGTGAGAAAGGGTTGCAGCGAGCAATTGATAACCTGTGGGTTGTGACAGCCACGTTCAGCTGCTCTGTCCTTGCCAGGGGGTCAGGGGTTCAAACTGCTAGTTTGATTCTTCAGCTTTCTGGTAATTTTCAGTGCTTTTCCGGCCTTTATGTCCTTGCAAACCCTATGCTGCTTATGGGGTGTAGGCAGGTGATGGCTGCGATCTGTGACACTTGGGAGTGTTTTGCTGTGGTGGTTTGTGCTGGCTGCCCACAGCCCTGCTTTGGTGAGCTCAGCACTATGTGGCCTGGGGTTCATCTGTGTCTGTGAGCTCACTGGTGAGAGTTGTTGAGCTGTACTGAGCGGATTCATAGCCCCTGGGCCCAAAGGATAGGTTGCAGGCATTGCACAGCTTACTTCATTCAGTGGTTTAAATGCTGTTGGCCAAAGGAAATTGTGTGACAGATACTGTAATTTCGCTCTGCTGTGAGCCTGAAGGCTGTCACACTATTCAAATCTTGCTCAGGGCTTCCTGTAGCACACTGTACTCCTGTCCATGAAGAAAAATTATTGGAAGTGTCTCTCTGTGCTTTGACCTTTTGTAGAGGGGTCAGATGACTGTGAGAACTGGTGGGAGGCTTAGGTGGCTGCTCCTTCGGCATGGGGTTTCTAGTGGGAGTCCCTGAGTTGCGGGACGAGCTGCAGAAAATAGCTGGACTGTCTAAGCAGACTGTAGCAGCTTACAACTGCTCATCACTTAGGTTTTTATCTTTTCTCTATGCTAGTTTTTAAATGGAAGAATTAAAGCCTTGAGAAGAGCTGAGCAGCTGCCAGCTGTAGTCTTGCTCCTTGAGCTGAACAAGCAGGTTGGCAGTGGAATATTAAGCTTTTCTGTAGGATTGGATAGATGATACGAGTCCACCTGTCCTCCTTTCCATGTTTTAAGGATCTATCTCTTTCCCATTTATTTGATCTTGTTTTTTGATACTGTGACAGCAAGTATAGGAGATGGACTGAAGAGAAGAAAACATTTGAAAGTAAGGAGATCAGATACGAAAATATTACAAGTGCTGAAAGTTAGAGGTAGATGAGCTGTGACCTCAGGTTCCAGAGAGGAGGCTAATGACATGATGCTGTTTGTAGGTTTTATTCCCCTTGAGCTTAAGAATTGATTTTTCAAAAGTGGCACTTGAACAGATTGAGCCCAAGAGATGGGAATAGGTGTCTCAATTGAGGGAGCTGGAAAGCTTAGTGAAACTGTCGCTGGTAATAGAGAAAGCAGCTGGTATAGGCAAAAATACAGTGCAGTTTCTCACAGATATTTTTTTACTTGAGATGGTGTCAGGACATCAGGAACAGATGTCTGAGAGACTGAAAATACCTACTCTGAGTACTCATGTTGAGTTTTAACTTTCATTAAATAATTCCCTCAACTGGATTTAATTATTAGAATGCTGAATTGCCTGCTTTTTAACAGAAAAAGAATTATGAAATTAACTTGGTTCTGGAAATGTGAAAACTGTTTCTGCTCTGGCGATTTATTAATTACCTCCATTTGTTCTGTGCTTACATTTTTCGTTTGTTGGTGGTATTGTCTTCTGTTAGGTACTTGGACTCTTGGATGGGTCTCTTCTGTTTAGAAGAGTATTTTACGCTTGTGAGTTGGTTTATTCCACTCCCCTTGCACCTTCTTTCTGTACACATTTGCCAAGAAAGGGTTCAAAGGTTCACTTAAATTGTCATGTTTATACTGCTGAAGGAAAAAAAGAAACCACCTTTTGTCTTTCCCTTCACATGAAAAAAGTTCTGTTTCTTGAAATTCCTGCTATTGAATTTTTTCCTGAAATTCTTTTTGTGCATTGTTATCTGCTCTTTCATTCTTTCAGAGACTGCATAGCAGGCAAGCTGGCTACTGCAGTTCTAACAGCAAGCATGAGGTTTACTCTTAGAGGAGTCTAACAGTATGCCTAAAATTATTGCTGGTGTTTTAGACTGTTCTTAAGAAGTTTTTTCTTGAAGTAAGTTGTGGGTCTTTTTTTTTTTTCTTCCTTTTTTTTTTTTTTACTTTTCTTTTTTTGAGGTTTACTCTTAGAGGAGTCTAACAGTATGCCTAAAATTATTGCTGGTGTTTTAGACTGTTCTTAAGAAGTTTTTTCTTGAAGTAAGTTGTGGGTCTTTTTTTTTTTTCTTCCTTTTTTTTTTTTTTACTGTTCTTTTATATGCTGTCTGCTTGTCAGTGCTCAAAATGAAATGAAAAGTAGAGAAGGGTACCTTATCAAATGCTGCAGTGCATTTGACAGGACCAGTGTGAGTACTGAGGGGTGTGGTGAAGGCAAGGCAGTAGGGTACCAAAGACCACTGCAGAGCAGGAGTGACCTTCGAATGTCAAATCTCTGTTAGGAAAGAGACTTAAGGGTTTGTGCTCCATGAAGTGCATGAATAATACTTCTTTACAGTATTTTATTTTGAGAAATAGTAATTTTTTTGAAATGTCTGTAAAAAAAAAAGCATCTCTCCATAGTTCAGATTTTCAGATGGGATATTTCTTTTTGGACTTTTCCCCGCCCCCTGTTTTTTTGCTTGAGCATTTCTGATTGTAATCTGGATGTCTCAGATACAATAACCAAGAGGAATTATTTTTCTGGGGAAGGAAGAAGTGGAAATAATGGAATCATATGTTGTCTATTTGTAGTGTCAGGTCAGAGAAACTATCAGCTAAGGAGCAGCATCTATTAAGACTGATTGCAAACAGTTGATAACATTTGAGAATAAACTAGAAAAAGACTACAAACAAGTGGAGAAGTAGAGAAGTACTTAACACACCATTGATTTTTTTAATCATAATTAGGGACAAGGGAAAAAGCTAGATGGAAGAACTGCTTAAACTACACTTGCAGGAAAGACATTGAAATAAATTCTAAGTCATTACTGAGGAGAACTTAGTGTGGTTGAGTAATTTTTCTTGCTTCTGTTTTTTAAAGCTGTAGACTTTTGGTAACTGAAGGAAAACATACTGCTAGTTGAGGAAATGGTTAAAGTGTAACAACTTTCCTTCTTCCAAATCTCCCTGTAGCATTTCATTATTATGACTGTGGAGGTTCATGAAGAAGTTTGAAATGTAGCGTAAATGTTCAGGCACTAAAAGTAAGATTTGAGGTTCCAGCTGTTAGAACCATTAAACTTCAAGTCTAATAGATACCTCACAACTTGATGTTACTTCCTGTCATGTGGAAAAAAGCCTGCTGTTTTGCTATATTTGATGCTGGTTTTTACCTTTGTCTATAGGGGGGAGCACAAACCTGACCTGAGACACTCTATAAAAATCTGAAGTTGAACTCGAAGCAGACTCTAAGGGATGTTTTATTTGTCTCATTAAGTTAGTTAAATGTTCCATAGTTTTTATCTTTTCTGGGCAGGTCATTCTGCTCTATGTCATTGATAAGCAGAGACATGGACAGCATGTTTAAAAGAATTTGATTTTGCTATAATACTGCCATTATTGGCCTAATTTCTTTAATGCCCATGTACTAGTTTATTGCAAAAGGGAAGAAATTAAACTTTCCTTTTGAAGCTGTTGGTTCATAGCTGTTCATAGCTCAAAAGTTCATAGTTTCAGTTATGGCAAAGGAGTTATTTTTGTGTGGGAGGGTGGATTAGATCAGCAGTTCCGAAATTGTCTTTAATACTAGCATGACTGTAACCATAGGAATGACAGCAGAAATTGTTAGGCTTTAAAAAAGTTGCTAGTGAGTTTGACTTTTGTAGAGCAGACTGATTGCTTTTGTATTAAAGAATGACGTCAAATTTTATTTGAAAGTATTTACCTACCAGCTGATCAGCCAGTATGACTCTTCTCAGTAATTCAGTAAGATACAACAGGGAATTTGACAGAAACGTATGTAATGTAATGTAGGAGGCTCTTGGAAAAAGGAGTTTCGTAATTTTAAAATGTGAGCACAGTGGAGACTAATTTGGCAGGAGTGCTGTTGCTGAATGGTGCAAATTGTTCTTACTATTGGGTTTTTTTGAATATCTAAGATTCTTGTTAGTAAAGTAGTTGTTGTTGTGGGGCAGGCTGTGTTTTCAGCCTGGGAGAAAGTATTTGTGCATAATTACATAAAAGCTTACTTCCCAGGAATTTGGGGTAGTTGGAAGTTGGTAGTGGGGCAATAAGTGAGCTTCTCTGTGCTGTCAAGTCAGGACTGCTAAGTGCAATCACAAATGCATGCGACCTTGTTGTGGATGAGTAGAATATGCACCTCATTCAAAAGGGGGACGCAGCAATACGTTTTACTGAGGCTAAATAATAATTTGACAGAGTTAAATAAATTTGATGGAATTTAAAAAGGTTTAGCAATGGTTTGACAAGGCTCAATGAGCTTGATGGCAAGGTTCACCTTATTAATTACTGAATGGAAGAAACATACTCAGGAAAAGTTGAGTTAGAATCAAGTTAGAATGATTCACATGTAGACCAGACATGCAATGAGTAAGGAGGACCCTCATGTTAAGACATGAGGTTCAGAGGGGACCCTCTTGCTTACATAACTCCTTGTGGAGAGTATGTGGCGCTGGATCCAATCTTAGCCTCAGACTTGGACAAAAGTTTATCTATAATGGAATTATCCATATAATGTTTATTATAATATTAAGCAGCTCTGTGGATTAGCAATGTTTCATTGGAGTTAATTCAGCATGCTATCAGTTGGTGTCCAAGAACCTGTCACAGGTAAGGGATCACTCTGCTTTGTGTAAGGAAAGCTCTCTTGGTCAGGTAAGGAATCTTAAACCTTGAGAGGCATCCCTGCTCAACGGGAGAGTCACCTGGCATGCAGTTCAGGGAGTGCTCCAGTTGTATCCATCCTGATAGAATATTTATGCAGTGAAGTAGCTGGCTGCTTGGCAGTAGTGTAAACTGGATCGTTGTCTTAATTTTAGCTGTAATCTTGTTATGTACTTCGGTTATTTTGCATTTTTGGGTTTTGAAACCGCCTTTTGAAATACTTTTCCTGGTTTCCTTCACTTCCTTGTACCTGAGCCAGGAGCTTTCCAGCTCACAGGTTCACCACAGGGCATGAGACCTACTTGTTGCTTCTTAGTCAGCCTGAACCAAATTACGGCCTGGGGATCAAGTGTATCCGCACAGACCTACAACTGAAAATACTGAAAATCCAGTGGTTTCCATGTGATGCTTGAGGTTGCAGAGGAATTGATTGTTTTCCTGCTGTATCGATGACTCTGCTAAGTTTCCCTTCTGCCCAAAGACTGACCTGGCTCTGTTACTCTGACTCCAGCTTTCATTACTGGGTTGGCTGTACTGGGATGTGTTGCTGTGTGCTGCTACTGGGCAGTGATGGGGACAGAGAAGGGAAGGTGACAGAGCAGTAGCTCTGCGTGACTTCAAATAGGGGAAGGCTAGTTCAGCTGAAGTAGGTTTCTAAAGAGCAAGTCAGTAATTCATCCTTGAGGAGGGGGAGAGAGAAATTATGGCTGAACTCATTCGTGCTTTCTAAGGGCTGCTTTTTTCACTTTGCCCATCTATTTCATTGAGATTTTGGGGGAACAGTAGCTGCTTATTTTGCACCATTGCTGTGGACTGTGATGTAAACATGTTTCTGCCTAAATCAAGTAGTCGGAATTTGGAGATTTAAGTTGGACTCATATCTTAATGTTTAACCTTCTTTTTTCCTCTTCATTAACTGATCATAAAGGAATGATATATATGTATATTGAGAAATACCAAAGCTACTTTCATGTATGCAGTAAAGTAGTTTTGGAATGGAATTGTTCACATAGAATGCAAGCAATGTTAAGAGGATATCTGTGCTTATTTCCTAAGTCTTCATCCATGGAGATTACATATAATGTAAATAAGATTAAATATAGATTTTGAAAGGGTTTTAGTTTCCAGGGGAGTGTCACGTTCTTCAGAATTTCGTATCAGTAACTTGAACAGAATTAAATATCTCTGAAATTTGTGAGAAGTAGCAAAACCCCTCAATTTTCACCAACCTAATAATTAGCCTAATGTACATATAATGCAGTGCAGTAAAGTGTTTTGTTCTGGATGGTGGTTGGAAGTCTAGCTATTAAAGTGCTTTTTTAGACTGCAGTGTCAAATGATTCTTCAGACTTGTGTTTATTTGGTTTTAGGTAGATTTGATGAAAACCTTTTGGCACATCCCATTGCCAAACTGTTCCGCTTGTCTGCTCCTTCATCCCTCCACTTAATTTCCTCTGTAAATTGTCTCTTGCTTGTTGGCAGCAGAGTGGTTGTAGTAAAACTGATGTTTGTCTCAAAAAAATGATGTGTGACTGTTCTAATTAATTTTCAGCAACATTTTTCTATTGAAAACTTTTAGCTTGGTGACATCTTTTTAGTAAGAGAGTTTATGAATCCTATCTAAACTTTCGTGTTTCATGTTCAAAAATAAAAAAAATGGGAGAAGTAATAGTGAAGATAGTTCAGTGATTTAGCTATTTAGTTCAATAATTACCATATACAAGATAGTGCAGTTGTTAGAAGAGAGTTTACGATAGTTGCATGTCTTTCCTGTGACTGGGGTTTTTACAGTGTGTCTTAAGGCAACCTTGGTTTCCAGTAAGCAGTAAAAATGAGTTTGAAAGGACTCCAGTGGCCATTTTGCTTGCACTGACATTTACTCCTTTTTGTTTGTGTGTAGGTCAACTCCCTGATGATTCCTGACTTACCACTACAGGCTGTTACTGTTGAATGTGGGACCATATTCACTCGTGAGCAGCATTAGGTTTTACCTGCATAGATAATTTCCCTGGTTTTTAACATGGAGACACGTAGGCCAAATAGTTTGGGCTGAGATAACAGACTCCTTTTGTCTCTGTAATTGGCTTAAGATATGACTTGAATGATACTCCTAATTTCTGTACTCTCATTGTTAAATTGAGCAAAAAGCAGTACTTGAAAGTAGCTGAACTACTCTACAGCTACTCTAATTGAAGGTAGTCTTGTCATTTGAGCTACTTCTATTTGCAGTCTCTTTGCTGTCTGTTTTGTGGTCTGATTACCTGAATAGTTTGCCTGATATTCATGCCTGGAGGTGTTAAGCCATCTCTTGGTTTCTCATCCAGTGCTTGTCTTCTTCTCAGCTTCAGCATTTGTGCTGTTGTCCAGGGTCACTCCCTGTGCCTTTGTTGTTTGTTTCATTAATATTTCAGTCCCTGCAAGTGTTTTATCTCCAGGTGAAATCCTAACTAACATCAGGTCTGGCATAAAAACTTGGGGTCATACTGGTTTTCTCATAGCTGAGTGCTTTTCTGTATACAGTCTGTAACTCTTGGGAGCAAAAGAGAACTCCAAAAATCTACAGATGTCTGAAGGTGTTTCTCCTAGATGGGACATAATATTGAATAACAATAGTGCTGGGTTAATTCTTAATCAGTGAGGAATGCAAGTTGTTGGAGAAGAGAGGGGAAGAGTTGGGATGTATAAATCAGGGAAACATAAACCAGCTTTACCTCTGCAGATAAGGGTTCCATTCATCACTGGTACACCATAAAAGGGAAGTGATGATAAAGCTTAGGATGCAGCCAGTGGAAGATAGTGTGTATTAGACACAGGGTGTGTGACTACATGGGGGTTTACTGCTTCCTTCATACATTTTGTGACATTCTAGTAATGTAGTTCAGAGGACAAGCTCTAGTTGCTGGGGTGAAGGAGAGGGTTGTGGGGGTATTTCAATTGAACATAAGTTTTTTGTTCAACAGCCTTTTTCAGGGGTGTTTACGTTTGGGATTGCTAAAATTTAGTAGCTGCAAATTGTAGAGAATTTGGATTATAAATGGTAGTATTTTGAGATAAAACTGTGATTTAGACCTGGCTGACTCACACAAATTCGGTGGGATGTGGTTTTCTTCCCACTCTGTTGCATGGTAATGCTGATACAAAACCAGCAATTCCAGGCTCTGAGACTGTGTGTTGTGGAGGCATTATATTAGGGGACTGAATTTGCTGCGAGTCTCTCATTATGTTTCATGGGAACCAGGCTGTCAAATGAATATATTTGATTCATTTGTGGATGTTGTAATAGCAAGTAGCAGAAAGACCAAGCAAAGGTCACATCCTCTCTAGTCAATTTGTGAAGTCTCCTGCAGGATGTGACAAGTAGCAGACAGAAATCTCCATAAAATACTGCCCTTGGTCAAATCTCACTTCATTATTGATTTGTCTTCATATATTACCATCTTGGAAGTGTGTTCTCTGTGTGTGTATGTTCCTACTCAAAGGAGAGACTGTTGAGAGAATAATACATAGTAGTGTCAGTCACTGTTGGACTCATTAGTGCTCTGAGCAGCTGCCTTCACAGTGGCTGCCTTCAGTGCTGCCTTCTTTTTGATTACTTTCCTTCAAATTTGGTGTTTAGTTTGTTGGCGAGTTGTATGTTTTGGTATGTTAGGCCAACCTCTAAGCTGTTTATTTATTCTGTATTTTTTAGAAGTACTTTGTGAAAGATGAATTGATGCTAGGCACCAGGCAATTTTTGATGCGAAGTGTGCTTGCCAAACCTGTCAGATCTTTTGAAACATATTACAGAAAGTGTCAAGCAAAAAAGTGACATGTTTTTTTGGAAGGTCAAATATTTCTGTATTGCTTGCAATTTTGGTGGGGTTTTGTGTTACAGAAAAGAATAGGCAATAAGATTCCTGGCATAGCTGGTGTAATTTTGGGAGACATTTAAAGGTGTGTGTGATGCAGCTGTTTGCTCAGTTATCAGTTGTGATAACTGCTAGTGTGAGTAGAGAGATTTGCAAATATTAGTGTGTAAAAGCTTCTTTCACAAGCTAGGCATGATTGATTGTCTCATTACATGTATATTTATGTTTTCTTTAAATTTCCAGTTCTTAGTGTGTGTGTCCCTTTCCCCTGTCCCCCAGTGTTTAGGTTTGCAGGGCTTTTTGTGTGTTTGCGGTTTTGGATTTTCTTGGTAGGTGATTTGTTATGAAAATGAAAGCAAATTAGTTTTTGTCATTTACTTACTGACTCTCAACTTTGGCAATAAGTTCTTCTAACAGTTGTTTCTCTTGGTATTCTTAAGGTACTTTGCAACTAGAATATTCCTTGACTAACTACATGCATTCTACTTCTTTGCATCCTCCTGAGCATGACTAGGTGAAAGCTAAACATCTAAATATAAAGCCCAAATTAGCTAGATTTTGGGATAACGGAAGAAAGTGAAGCACTTGATGTACTTTTCCACAATTCTCTATGAATTCAACGCCTGATGGGTACAAGCCTTGTTTATTGGTGGGATTTTTATTGCTAGTTGGGACAGTACAGTACTGCACATAGACTTGGAACAGAGAAGCAGTTGTCCATACAGGCTGCAAAGTAGGTGTCTGTAACTTTACTTTCTCAAAGGAGCAAAGCCTTGCTCCTGGGTAAAGTGGAAAGGGGGGACTGGGAGAAGATGAACCAGACAGCTTCCTTCCTTTTGGTATCCAGATGACTGCAAATAACTCCTGTGGACTTGTCTTCAGTGAGAACCAATTTAGCTACTGAGCCTTGTGTCATGCAGAGCACTGCCTTCCCCTCAGATGGGGAATGAAGTTGGTGTGTGTCTGGCTAGTTGTCTCGTGTGTGTTTCCTTCATCTTGTTTTAGAATCTCATAGAATTGTGTCTTTGTAAAGGTTAACATCCTTTCATTACAGGCAGATCATTAGAAGTGATGTGTAACTACTCAGTTCTTGTTTTGTTTTAGGTCTTTGTTGTTTTTCTTATGAAGGAAAGCATATTTTCCTGCCTGGAAGCTCTGTTTTTAATCTGTGACCTGAATCGAGCTGGATAATAACATTTCCAGAATTCAAATTACAGCAGCCCGTTTACTCCCCCAGTCATGTCCCTTTTCTCTTGACCTGCAGTACAAAAATTTGTGTCTGTTTAATTGTTAAGTAGTAGTGAATTTGGAGCAAGGAAAAGGAAGGTGGCAAGGGCTGCTAAATGACACAAGGTAGCATTGGGTAGCCAGCCAGCGTGATGGGCTGTGGGCAGTAGGTGCTGCTAATGGTGTCAAACTCAACTGTGTACCTTTTGTTTATGTTTGCCGCTAAATCAGCATGGCCATGTTGTACTGAAGCACAGATGAATGTACTTTTCCACAATTCTCTATGAATTCAAAGCCTGATGGGTACAAATGGATGCATTATTTTTAGGCATATTCTTCCTCCCTCCTTTCTAAGAAGCAACCCCTAAGCAATTCTCAGTGTTTATTCTTACTGTAGTCTCTTTTTTCTGTAAAATCTGGGCAAAATATCCATTCCTGACACAGAGAAGTTCAGACAGTTGAAAATAATTGGCATTGTCAGCAGAAGTTGATGACCTGATGAGCTGGTCAGTAGCAATTGTTTCTTCACTGAGAAAGAAGTGACATTCTGGCTCATAAAGAGAGCTTGCTGGGACTTGACAAAACAGGAAAGGAGATTTCTCTTAATACTTTATTTGTGCGAGAATTCTGTGGATGTTAAAATCATAAAGGGCATGATCAACAAAAACAAGCTGCTCATCTATTAGCTGTGGATAATACTTCTATTTCTTAACTGCATTTTAGATGTGGAGCATCTCTTAAAGTATCCAGCAAATTGTAGGTCATCTTGACTGAATTCCAATAATGCAGAAGAATTACTGTTCTAAAAATCCAGTTTTCATACAGAGATGCTCAAAGTGAGTAAAGCTTTTAATGAATACTGTGGTTCTTATGCCTTCTTATGTTAGAAAATGATAAATTGAGGAACCTCAGTGCAGAAAGGATGGTAGAGTTACTGAAATGTAAGCATGTTCTCCTGATCATCAGTCTTTAAATGACAACTTTGGAGATAATTTTTTAATAATAAAGACCTTGGCTGTCAAATCTGTGTGTGCTGTGCTTTATCCTTCTTGGCTTGAATAATTCCATTAATTTTATGGATCAAGGTAAAAGGGGAAAAAAAGAAACAGTTGTTTAAATGTGGTGTTCAGGATGTCCTAATAAGATACAGTTTCCTAAAAATGAAATATTTCTATGCAACATTTCATTCAGTTACTGGAGCCATAAATTTTGCTTTTCTTTGACACCGTAATTTACTTTCTATCCCACAGTTCTTACTTATTTTAAAACTACTTTTTAAAAAAAGGAAGAAAATTACAGAATAGTTTGATTCTTTATTCTTGAAAATCTTCATTTAGAGGGTTATGGAATCACTGGAAAATGTGCTGGCAGTGACTGGGGGGAGATCGGAATGGAGCAAAAGGAAAACGTGCTTGGAAATTCAGAAATGTTGAGAACAGTGGTTGAAGAAGAAGGTAGGGAATTCTATAGAATTCTTCTATTGTGGGCTGCTTCTGTTCTTGAGTTAATTTGGTGCTGAAGTATGGAGTAGAGCATAGTATTTGTCATGTTGTCTGGAATGATGAGTTCAGCAGCCTGAGAAAGGAAAACACAAGAATTGTTACTTTTCCAATGTGGTAGGGAAGGTGATGCTGCCTATTAGGATTTTAAATCTGGGTGAATACTGTCCTGTTTCAAATAAATGTATTTTATTTAAACAATTTGCATTTTTATGGCTAAAACAAAATAAAAAGTAGATCATAAAGTATGTATTGTGAGACTGGCTTAGGAGGAAAGATGTCTCCAGAAGACCTAAAGTGGTGTTTTAGAAAGAAAAGTTCATCTATTCATCAATGAGTTAATAAATAGCTGGGAAAAAATCTCCAAAAAGCTAAAACAAAGCTAGCCTGCTGTAGAAACAACCCAGCATCCCTGTCCATCCAAAAGTACTTGCTGTGTTAGGTCATTATATAATGAAAAGAATTTTATTGTTTGGAAATGATGGAAAAATGGAAGGTTTTTGTCTTTAGTCAGAAGGATTTGTCTGCGCTAGTGTGCAGTATTTGGACATCCATACCAGTTTTAAGCGTGAAGTCTGGGATTAGACAGAGTCCAACTATGAAGCATGGACTCCAGTGTAGGCTACCTCTATGAACCCAAGGACATAATTAATACAATACTGCTTTCCAAAAGAGTTGAGGTTGTTCTAGAAGACTGAGTCAGAAACTGAATTGTAGTTGTCCAGCTGAAAATATCTGTATAAAAAACCTCTACACGTTATGGATTCAAACTGGAA
Organism: Corvus brachyrhynchos; assembly: GCF_000691975.1. Lineage (NCBI taxonomy): Eukaryota > Metazoa > Chordata > Aves > Passeriformes > Corvidae > Corvus > Corvus brachyrhynchos. Next base: position 66,861 of record NW_008237681.1, read on the forward strand.
GTTGTACAAAATCTGGTCCAGAAAACTGACTTAACTGGGAAAGAAGGGTGTGAGGAGTATTCAAATCGCTAGGAATGCATTACACAGTGGAAAGATTTAGCAATCCTACATTGAAAACTTCTTGGGATTACAGAGTAGTGAAAACATGGGTTCAGATGGTTGGTGTCTGGGATATTTTCAGAATAAGGGAAGAAAAGGAGAAACTTATTTTGAGGTATTTTTTCTGTTGGGAGCATACTTTAGGGTGTGTTGTGGGTTTGCATCCAAGTGATAGCTTCAAGGAGCAGTGCACTATGTTATAATGTGTAATTGAATGATGAAATATGTAGAAATGTGATTTATTTTTTTATTATTTACTTACCAAAGTATTAATTTCCCCTGGAGAATATGGAAATGATTAATTTGACTGGAAATGGGAAAATTAAAATTCTTCAATCCAGTGAGGTGAGTAAATTACATGGGAAATGTTCGTATGATGTGCTTCTGATACTTACTTGTGTCTTAAAATTTAGAAAAGAAAGTTCTCTATTGCCTCAAATCTGGTATACTGTTGAAATGTCAGTTTTTCTCATGGAAGACCTGTTTAGCTGATGTTCTTTGTTGACAGGCTCTAGTGGTAGAGCACTTCCATCTCCTGCTATACTACCAGCATTTTATCACTCCTTAAAGCATAGTCATTCAAGTCTTCTTGAATAGGGAACTAATAATGAATTATTGTAATACTGTATGATTATATGAGCATCTTATGTTTATTACTATAATAAATGCTCATACTAGTGGAAGCAAACCCGGTTGAAGTAGTTTATTAGTACAGTGTTTGACCCTTCCCTTCTAAGAGTTCAGAAGGCAGCATAGTTACACTTCCTAGCTTGTCATGCATGTTCTGCTTGACATCTTAAAATTTTTTTAAATGACTATGAATGAATGAGTGAATGGATGAAGGGCATGGTGAAACACAATGAGTGTTTAATTAAGACAGTTGTAGAATTTATAATACTTAGCATTTATGCAGAGAGGGATTTGATTTTGAAATATGGGAAGTAAAAGAGAATTAAACTGTCGTCAGGCCATATTGACAAACTCCTGGGTGGCTTAAAATGTAAGAATTCTGGTAGTGTCAGACTTCAGCTTTGCAGAGTGGGGTGAATGTTTTCGCTTGTAATTGATGTCAGTTGGTAATGGCTCTGCATTTGGTTGGAATGGCAGAGGGTCCTGATGGATCCGAGGAGTTTCAGGGAAGCTGGGCCAGAGGATCAAGAAGCTTCTAGTCTTTGAATGGATTTGAATCTGAAGTGAGAAATCTATTGGCTTTTCTTTTGTGAAGTAGCCTGCATTTTCTTGCCTGTAATTTTACATGTCTCTTCTGAACTGTGCTTAAGAAGTTAAAACTGCTTAAAATACGCTTAAGTGGTGATTTTCTACCTTACCTCTAGATGGACTCTTTTAATGACTATTAATTTAAAAAAAAAGTTATTCTGGTTTTGGAATAACAGAAAAATTCAGCTGTCTTTTGGAAATGTCTTTCAGTAACAGTTATTTCACAATTTCTCTGTAGCACTAATTTTTTGTACAACAAGTATGACATAACTTGGCTCTGCTGCCTCCTGCCTGACTGTTGTCTAAAGAGTACATTTGTTTTTGTCAGTGGTATCTGAGATTTAATTACAGAAATATGACATCATGGGTAAATGTGAGCAAGGCCAGTAGAGAAATAATGGTAAGGTGGCAAGATGAATCAGCTGTAGAGAGGTTAGTGCTGTTATTTCCCTGGTAGGCAGAACAAATGACTTTTAGAAGTTAAAAGAGATCCCTGTCCTTTTGATTCAGCTGCACAGCGCTTCTGAAATGGGACACGTATCCTTCTGTTCTGCTTTATACATGTAATGCTTTTCCATCCTCAGTTAATGAAAGACTCTGGCCTCTGTTTGTTCTGTGTTTTTGTGATGGTCTGAACTGGGTCATCATTTGGTCTGTGATGCGAGAAAATGTTTTTGAAAGATGCTCCTGTTTTTCCTATCTCTTTGTGTTCCTCCCTCCTCCACCTCCTTTGTATGAAGCCCTGCACTGTTTGATTTGACACTTAATTCCTTATTCCTTCTCTGGGCTTTTTTTATCCTTTTAGCAGTTTTCTAAGTGTGTTATCTCCCTTCTTCTTTTGTGAGGCTATGGTTGTCTGTGCAGTTTATTCTTGTCTTTTTGTGTGATATCACTTTGTGGAAGGTGAAGAGGGGAGTTGCACATCAAACCATAACCTTTGAAAAGGAAATGCTTGATTCCATGTGATGTGAACAGTGTTGCGGCCAAGATGCTTGTGAAAAGTTCCTGGTTCTTTTGGGATAAGAAAGAAGGCAGGATACTTGAGGGTGATGTGAGGGCTTGTTGAGAACTGGTTACCTTTTTCTTTCTTAAAATTACTGCTTGATTTCTGCTGGAAACACTGCTTGCTTTTACAGGCTTCTAAGACATCATCACAAAAAACCTAAGGTACAGGGCTGGTGCTGATGTTCTGTACATAAAATAGGTTGTGGTTGGCTAGAAGGGCCAGTTAACACTGCTGCTGTAGCTGTGATAACAAGGATGTGGAAGGATGCTGTCTCTGCGTTTGGGAATTGCAGAATTTGCTGCTGTCTGATGTCATTATGCTGGTAAAGGTATATTCTGTACTCGAATGGCTGGTTTCCTTCCCTGGGGTAGCTTTAAGCCAATGCAAAGCCCATTTTTGTGGAGCTTACAGTCGTTCTGGGAGTGCTTTGCTGGTCTAGCATGCAAAAGTTTCTGAGCTGAAGTGCTTGTAGTGTTTATGTAACTTAATAGATTCTGTTCTAATAGACTCAGAGGCACTTTTTTCCCCAAACCCTTTGGTCTTAATAGGAGAAAAAGAGACTTTTTCTTGCCTCTCCTCTTCTTTCCTTTTTTTTCTCCTCCAGCTGTTGTTCCTCCTTTTGTTAATTGTAGAGCTGTGCTTTAGTAACCACAGTGGTGATTTCCGAGGTAGTAACCAATTAAAAATTGCCAAATAACAAAGGCTGAAATAAATGATTTGTACCTGAACAATAAAAGGACAATGAAATTATAATGAAGATGGCACAGGTTCGGAATGAACATCACTGCATGTAAAGTCTAGACTTGTTTGCTGAGCTCGGAGATGACGGGGAGAAGCATTAGCTCTAGGGTCAAGCTACTGTGTAATTTCCTCAGGGGCATGGCATCACTTCTGTCTAGTGCTTTGCTTTTTCTCTTAAGTATGTAACAAATATTCCCAAAATGGACAAGGAAAAATGAGAATGAGCAAAATTAAAATTTACTATGAAATTTACAAGTCTGACTTCTAAAAAAAAAAGTTTTCCAGTTCTGCTGTTTTCCTCTGCAGTTAAGTGCATTGTTTTCTCCTACTAAGCAACCTGAAGAGAAAAAATGCTTTGTGAGTGGGAGACTAGTATTTTAAAATAATTTAAGAGTCAAACACAACAGGGAGGTTATGAACTGGTACAATACAAGTCAGTAAGGTAATCTGAAATGTTGACAGTTTCCTTTTTAGGGCATCCTTATTTTTAACTCTGCTAATGAAAATGTGGTTGGCATTCAGCCTGCCATTCCTCTAGTCCTTCTTTGTGGTGAAGATAACCTGTAGAGGGAAGGTGAAGTGATGTGCTACATGATTAGAAAAGGGAGGCTTTCCATTTGTTTCCTGAGGGAAAGGATGCAGAAGTGCTTGTGGGAGATGGAGTCAGGGCAGAAGTGAAGGGTGTAGTGATGCCCTAGCTTAAAATTCTTTGGGAGAGGATTGTTAATCTGTAAGAATTGAAAGAGAATTTGATCTTTGCTCTGATGCGAAGGCAGTGGCAGTAGAGTTAAACATAACCACGGCAAAGGAAGGGGTCCCAAGCAAAATGTCTGAAACTCTATAAATCTTAGGCAATAACTGCTTGCATAATGTCCAGACTTACTTAGTGTGAATAAAGAGAGAAGCAGACCAGCACCAATAGCTGCAGGCTGTGAAGACAATCCTGGAAATATTCTGCGATGGGAAAGGTTAGAGATATTCTGCATATGGGGATATTGTGAAAGAGCTGAGACAAAATGCTTCTTTCAAAACAAAGTGGGTAACTTGAGCAAATTTGGGATATACAAAGCTACAAGAATCTGAATAATCACAGTTTCCAAAATATTGACCTGTGATAATGTTATCTTGGAGGAACAGTCACAAATAGTATGTATTACAAATGCTCACATTAGTGGGATTACCTAGAATGTTAGGGGTTCTTTTTTTTAAGAAGCTAAGGGGGTGGCCTGCATTTGTGTGATCTTTGCTCTAGTCTGTTGAGGGTCATAGCAGACTGACCTCCATGTGAGCCAGGAGGTTGCTGTCTGTTCCCCCTTGGTCAAGGGTTAGTGTTAAATCATTGTTCTGTGTAATAGCATAGAAGATTGCCAGAGGGAAGTGGAATTTAGGATCTGTGCTGTTGTGAAAAATAGGTATATTTGTGGGGGGAAAAAAAAGTTTTCTTGGGGCTGACCCACCAACTTTGAAACACCTTTACTTTCATTTAGGGCACTTGGGCAACCCAGTTAGTTTATTTTTGGTTTGTCTGATCTTTCGGTCCTAGCTGTTGGTTTATTGCGCAATGGCTTATGTTATGAATAAAAGAATAGATCACCTACCCCTGAAAAGCCTAGCCTAATGATCAAAATAAACGTACCTTATAAAATTGTGACTACAAAAATTACTTTACCCTCATTTGTATATTTATGATCTTGATTTAAGATCAATGTGTGCCCTTCTTTGGGTAAATGGATGAAAAACTTCTGCAGAAATACAATATGCTTGTAATTTCTTTCAACAGGTACTTTGTGCTGGACTTTGAGACAGGGATTCTGCAGTATTTCATGAATGAACAAACTAAAAACCAGAGCCCGAAGCCACGAGGAGCCTTGTCTTTAGCTGGAGCTATAATATCGCCCAGTGATGAAGTGCCACACATGTTGGTGGTCTACTCTGCTAATGGAGAGATGTACAAGTTAAGAGGTACAGTGCTGCTCACAGTGCCAGCTGAATTGTTCTCCTCTCCCACTCCCACTTCTGCATCTCTTCTCTCATGTCTCATTTCTCTTTTACTTCCCTGTGCTGTCAGAAAGTAGTGGCTATACAGCTCTATTATACTATACATTTTTTAAAACACAGTGGAGGAGTGACCTGGAGTTTAGTACATGTGACTTTACAATGTATAGACTTTCAGGGCTGGAAGGTACCTCAAAGTGGCTTCTGTAATCTGTTACTGTGGCATTTTGATTGAATGCTATATCTTATTTGCTTCCAAAGGAAGAAGAAGCTGCTTTCATTGCTGTCCACAGCATTTGTTTTCTAGTATTGTTCTCCCCTGCCACCACCCTGCAGATAATGTGCAGTAATGAATCTGATGATGGGTCAGAGAAGGGAAAAATGTCAGTGGGAGGCTGCTAGAATGTTATGTTCTTATCAGTCTTGGAGTAATTGAGTGCACCTGTAACATGAAATTTTCCCTTCCCTTGTTCCCACGTATAAGACAGACAATATATGGCATACAGAAGTGAAGTTACTTTGGAATATTTACAAAAAAGGAAGAAAAAAAAAAGAAAAAAAGCAGTGTTCTGATTGTAAGGTGTTGATCGATCATGATGCTTTCATATCAAAATAATATATAAAAAATAAACAGTTATTAAAAAAAAATGACATGTAATGCACTGTAACAAAAGTATTCTTAGTTTTATACTGACCACAGTGTATCAGTTATCCAGCAGGACCGAGTATGCAGAAGTCCCCTGTGGTACAGTGTGTTGCTCTTTCATACACAGAACTGAATTCATGAACAGCCAGGGAGAATTTCTGTTAAAATGCTTTGAAAGTTGCACAGCTAGAAATCATGAACACTTGTTGTTTCATTATGCTTTTTCAATCACTTGAAATTATCAAATGCTTACAATATGCTGCTTTAAATTTAATGATGTCTGTGAATTTGATTAAAATCAGTAAACAATTTTTATGCTGAGTCAATAACCATTAAGATACTCAATAGCAGAGGAAGTAAGAGAAAATACTGAAATTATCAACTCTGCATTGTGACTTAATGAGGAGTCCTGTAGTAGTTGTTTGTTTAAGAAAAAAAAAGCCTCTCTCCTAAACAGAGTTACTATATTACACAGGAGCCATCTAAGAGCAGACAAACTCTTCAGTAATTTTTAAAGCTGGTTTTTAAAGATGTGGGGGAGGAAATAGTGATTTTTATTCCTGTGTCTTTGTGTGTTCATGACATGGGTTTAGGGAGAGATTTAGTTGAACTCCATTAAAGGAGCAGCACTTAAGTATCTGGGGAACTGGTAGCTTGTCTGGTAGCTGATTGACAGCTACCAGAGTGTAGAGCTTTTATGGACTCAGATACTATGGTGTGGCCCTTGTCTGTCACAAAGACAGACAAGTAAAACAAAAGTGGATGAAAAATTTTAAACAAAAATGTCATCTTGAGGTAGGTAGTTCTGCTTTTACTAATGTAAAGGAGATAACTATGAAGAAGACTCATAAGCTTATCTCTTCCAACTGGCCATAGCCTTGTAAGTACAGGTATAGATTTGTTGTTCTGAAAAACTTAAGCGTACTTATGTAGCATAAGTTAGGATTTATACTGCATCCTAATCAATAATTAATCTTTCCCCCTCTGCCCTGCTCTGTCACCTCTTGTGCAAAAAAGAGTATTGATTTATGTGGGATCCCCTGCATTTTCTTGTTTCTGTTCTAGCTGCTGATGCAAAGGAGAAACAATACTGGATAACTCAGCTTCGATCCTGTGCCAAACATCACAAGGAAAGTGATTCTAAGGTAAATAATTAAGAGTGAGAAGTAGCTATCAAGTTTTAAGTGGTGTAGGTGAAGAACAGCATGATCTGGATGATAGATTGACTGCTGTAATTAGTGGGTGGATGTTTAGAGGGTTTTGAGTAAAAGCAGCAAGTTGTCATTTGTCACTAACTGGAACAGGCCATCTTAATAAATAAACATTGTCCTATTTATGAGAAATTAATGAAGTGCATGGTTGAGTACTGAGTGATGTCCTGATTAGTATTTAAAAGTGTTAACTAATATGAGTTCAATTTTATAAAATTTAGTGACTTTTATTATAGGAAACTTCAGATAGATGTTAGCAGCAGCCAGTCTTCATCTTTGTTACAGAATCGGAAAGAGCTCATCTTATGAAGATTTATATTATTTACGTCTCCTTGGAAGTAATTGTCCACAATTTTGTCCTCAAATAGCTAAATATTTTGGACAGGTAAAACAACCAACCATGTAGACTTGAAAAATAGCAAAATGATGGATTGAGGCTGTCTCCTACCTCTAAGTAAAAATGGCATGAATCTGTTTAAATTCTAATACACTTTGAAAGCGGAAGATATTAAAAATAAACAAAATCCTCCATTAGAAATAAGTAATTTTTGTCTTCATTTATGGTTTTGGTGTTAATGCTAAGCCTTGCACACAAAAATTACTGCTCTTCAGTCCTTGAAGCATTTCTGTTGATATCCTTACAAGAAAAAAAAGATTGCTTTTCTCATGACTAATTGTTTGCTAGATTAAGAAATGAATATAGCTGCAAGCTGAAAGGATTCCTCACTGTTCTGAGATGTTGAGAATATCAGTGTTCTGTTAACTGCAGTCAAAGTTGTGATCCTGAGTATCTTTAAAAGTTGGGCTTTGAAAAGATGAATGGTGTTTTTAGGAGACTTCCATTTATTGAAATTAGTGAAGTAAAAGCAGCCTTTTGTTGTTCTTTTTGACTGATATGGACTTTTCATGAAGCAACTGGGGTACAAATAAAACCCTTTTTGAAGGAGAATTAAGTAGCTTGAGTATTTCAGTACTTTTAAAGTTCTTATGCATGGCAATTCAATATTGTTTTTATACAGATGTGGCCCAGTACTACTCAGAACGATGCAATGCTACTTGATCAGGGTACTCTAACACTTGCTGTTGATTTGCAGCTCCTGTGCCAGTGATATAAACTTTTTATACTCAATTCTCATCAATGAATTATTCCTCAGTTTGTTTTCTGTTCACTTCTTAAATGCATTTAAATGTTTAGAGCATCTATAATGTAACTGTGATGAGGAGGTAAAACTGCTGTGATATGATATGGGAGACTTGTGCAATGGCATACGGATTCTTACTCTTCTACACTCTATTAATTTCTATACTATTTCCTTAATACTGACTTTGTTTTTATTCTTTTGCCTGCTTGTGAGAAATTATTCTATTTTAATAGCAAAATCTCATTTAGAATGGCAGTAATTTAGTTGAAGCTGATGTTTGTATAACTGAAGTTGGGATCACATTTCCTCTGTAGGTAAAAACTGTTGCACTTAGTAATAGTTTAGTAATAATTAGTAATAATTTCTGTTCAGGCTACCTTTCCACATTGAACTCCTTCAGTTGGTAGTAGTATCTACGTATTTTGACTTGTTCTGAATTAATTAGTGTGTCAAGAGAAAAATCATGGTGTTACAACAGTGAAAATAAACAGCAGTTAGTAGTGGTCCAAAGAAAGGAAACAAAATTTTAGAAATTCAGGAAACAAAAGGGATAATACTTAGACTGCTCTAACTCTGTCAGTACTTGCCATGAATACTTTTATCAGTCCCCTTCCATTTCTGAAGTGAAAAATTGGAATGGGAAAAATGAAGTACTTTTCATCATACTTGTTATTCTTCTGTACAGGATGAACTCTGTGTGATGAAATTTGACTTCATTGTAGTCTTTTTTTCTGGTCATGAGAATAGAAAGGGCAAATCAGTATAGTAAGTGCTCTGCAGTGGCTGAATAGGAAGTATTTGCTAGCTGTTAATAATAATATTGGTATGGAGAGCTTCAAAGAAAAGGAGTTGAAAACAGGCAAAACAAAGAACCAAAAAAAACCCCCAAAAGGACATGAATAGAAAGTGGAGATTATTTTGGGATGCTTTGGATGGCAAAAGTGTTTATAGTTTTGAAAAATATTTGAAAAGCAAAATGTTATTAGGAAGTCTTGGCTAAATGAGTGGGAAGCTAGTAAATACAGCGAGTTTCTGTCACAGATGATCTAAGGCACAGCTTTTGGAAACAGGAAGGGTTTAGAATGGGGAGCATCTCACTGGACTATTTGTATTCTTGCATGGTGACCAACAATGCTGTGGTTTGTTCCTGGTTCCTATGCTCATTGTGCAAGAAAATAAAAGGATTTCCGTGTCTGAGGGGTGGTGGACATATGTGCCAGAGGAACTAAATGAAAGAGTATTTCAGATAATAGGAAGAGGGTTCTTGCATTTTTCTTAAAGACCGATGAGTTACAGAAACTTGGCATAGGAAGTTGGAGTATGGATGTTTCGTGAATATTATTTAGTTACCGAGACTCTTGAGCAATGTCAGCTGTGTCCTGGTGAAGGGAAGCCTGGCGCAGGGACCGTGCGGCCCAGGCCACGTGCACCGAGCGCTCTGCGAGCAGCAGTGAGGCAGTTCCCGCGCACGGGAGGAGCAGCGCGAGCCGCAGTGTCGGTGGCGGAGGGAGGCACGGCGGGGGGGGGGCGC
>NW_008237681.1:76552-81444 GCF_000691975.1 Corvus brachyrhynchos
GGTTGGTTTGTGTTCCCTGCGCGGGCAGAAGGACCCTTGGTCCCGTGACTGTAACAGTTCCTGAGCAGAGCCCCGGCCATGCGGCTGGAGAAATAAACATCTCTGAAACAGCTATCAAGAATCTGTCTGTCCATATATATTTCCTTTCCACGGGACTCCTGGTTTGATATATGCGTGTTGCAGGATCGAAACTGCAACATGGATGCACTTTGGAATAGAGATGTTTTAATTAGCTTGAACCTTGAAAATAGAAATGCTAAAGAAAACTGTTTTTCTTAGTTCTGTGTTACAAATCAGGCTAGGTCACTTTTCACATGTGAAAAGTGCTTTGTTAGTGAAGCACTTTTAATTCTCTACTTTTGTAAGCCACAGAGCAAGTAGAGGATATATATCTTCTGTATGTTTAAACTTAACAGTCCAAAAAATAAAGTGTCGGGAATTTATGTGCTTTTGATGAGACCACTGATGACTCTGCTTCTTACTCCAGAAGTGGACTGTACTTGAAGCAATTTTGTGCTTACCTGTTCCTAGAAACCTTTCTTGTGACAAGATATATCTCTTGGTTTTAATATGCTTGTTTCTTTTCCCCCTCCTATCTTCTCAGTATTAGAGTATTAACAGAGAAGAATATTATACCTGGTTTTAGCATTGCATGTAGTACTAACTTGAATTTCATCTACAAGTAAGTTTAAAAACTTCTCTCTGCTTTTCTTTATAAAAGGAAGGAATCAAAAGCTTTAATGCTGCAATGATTAGACTTTGGAGGTCAGATATTGTTTACAAGGTAGTAATCCTTCACAGAAATTCTAGAAACTAGAAGAAAATTTTTTTTTTTTTTTTTTTTTAAATTTTCCTCAGGGTTTCTTATTTCAAAACCACTGCCTGGTAGGAGGTAAGAAAAGCAAGAACTGCTTCATTTCTTTGTGATTTTTTTTTTTCTTTCTTTCTCTTGTAGGTGATGGTAGTTTATACTAAATGATTATTAGCATGGGAGTAGAAACATGCTCTATTAAATATTTTAAATTTACATAAAATAGCATTCTGCTATTTTTAGCCACCTGTTTCTTTTGTGTTTAGCGAAGGGACTGGAATTACATAGAAAGGTCTGTAATGACACAGAGAAGGGTATATGTTGGACTTACTCTGGCATAATCGAGGACTTCACAAAAATCTGTGGGTTTGGGTTTTATTAAAATAGCTCTACCATTGATAGGACTGTCATGGTGTTATTTGTTATTCTGCTGGCAGCAGGGCTGGCTCTCTTTATTCCTCCCTCTCCACGTACTTTAAGGGCTGTAGTAAGTGAAAACTGCAAGTTACCTGTCTCTCATAGTGCTGTTAGGAACAGGCAGATACTCATGTGTTCTGAGCTTCTGGAGTTTGAACAGAATCCAGAATCTGTCTCTGCTGGGAACAGCATCTGGAAAGTTGGAACCTGAGTGTTTGTGCCTAGCTTCTTCTACAGATTAAATTCACCTTTTTCACAGGAATACTGAGATGCAGAAATTTTGAGCTGTTCTTTAGGATTCATACTCTTGAAGGAGGTAGAATGGGAAGTGAAAAATATGCAGTGATGGGTATATTTTATGTTATGCAAGTGGGATATAGTTTAAATGTGAAAAAAATAGTGGGATAACCAGGCAAGCAGTGGGAAGGTTCCCAAGAATACCAGTGAAGCAACTCTTAGTGACAGGTCTTTCATACTGGAGAGAGAACACATTTTTAAATCATGAATAGATATTATTGGAAGGGAATTCATAGAAAAACATGATAATTTGGAGGATGTTTTTCAAAGCTGAAGCTGTGTCACTGTTTCTGTGAAATACTCAGAGAAGAGCATTCCTTCTTGCTGCACTGGATCTAGATCAGCACTGGTTTCCTTTCTTTTTCACAGCTACTCCCTGCTTCAAAATGCTACAATGACTTGCTGTCATGACTGTTCTTAAAGCTTCAGCTGGGGATTGGAGTGGTGAAAGAAATTAAATAGAGAAGTGATTGAAAAAAGAAAGAAAACGTTGTATACTAAACACTAAATTTAGTTGTATCCTAATGAATGGTCCAAAGGTGAGCTATACAGTTAATGGATGTAACACGAGCTAAGTCTCTGACTTTGTTTTAATTAAATTTACATGGTAATGCTAAAAAAAACAGTAAAAGGAAAGTGTTCTCTGGCAAATAATTCCCATGCTGTCAGATACTCTTAATGTTCTTCCCATGCAAGTTTCATTTCACTTAATTACAGATTGCTCAACCTCCACAAGTGCCAAATCAACTGTATTGGAAGAAATCTATGTCTGGATAGGATTGCTGGTTCTTTTAGACTATTCTAAGTGAATATTTTGTACAAGCTTTAATTAAGCGTTAGTCAAATTTGAATTCAGTGATATAAAATGCTTTCAAGAAGGAGTAGGCTTATGCATAATTTCTGTGGTAACTTCCAAGAATAATTTTGTATCCAGAAATTGTCACAAGCTTTTTAGTTCTTCTGTTTCATACTCCTTTTTTCTTGAGTGTTTAATGATTGTGGCTGTAAAAGCACTACTGAAAACAAGCACACAGGTTCTTAAACCAGCTCTTAATGCCAGTGTGTCGACTGGTTGCTGGATTTGCATATAACCCTTTTATATCTCAGTGTGTCTGTATCAGGAATGTGACAGGGAACAGAACCTTTATCTTGTGAAGTAGCTTCTGTGCTCAGATGGTAACTTTCAACTTAGGTCTGTGTTAGAATAAGGAGACAGACTCTCTGTTGCTTCAGCTTTTGGTTGGAGCTGCACAGTAAGCTAGCTGCTTAAAACTGCATGGTGTGGATTCATCTTTAAGCTGAACTCATTTGCTGATTCCGTGCAGCTATAAATTGCAGTCCAATTCTCTTCCTTCTGCTGCCACCTTTTGTGTGGGTTTTGTGATGTTTCTGGTTCTGTGTTAACTTGGGCATCAGAAACAGAAAAAATGGCATCTTACTAAGAAGGGCTTAGCTCTCTGACCAGCTCTCTGAGGAATGTGTGTCTCTCTGGTTCTCTACTTGCTTACCTCTTTGGAGTAATGGTGGGGGAAAAAAAAGTCCAAACCTGCCCCTTTCAGTGTCAACTGCAGTAGCAGTTTAGCTGTAATGTGAAACAGCACCTGCAGTAATGCCTCAAACTTAACACTTTTATCAAATCATTATGAGGCAGATGAGTAATTTTTCTCCACAGCTGGAAGAATGGCTATCATAGAACTTTCGTTTTTATTGGGTTTCTTCTTGCCTTATTAATGAATGGCCTCAGAGATACCTTTACATTTCTAAGTGGATCATTGGCTGTGTGTTTTTAACATCTGCATGATAACTGTTTTCATAAAGCCAGATTAGTGAAAATTTTCAAGTCTTTCTCAGTGTTGTTTTGCTTCTTCTGTGCACATCAAATTGCTTTGCCTTTTGAGCTTCGCTGTTCCCTCCATTGGTATGCTTGTCTGCTTCCTTGTCTTATCCCTGACCTATAGAAGTCAACTAAAGATTCGCACTTCTAATTGAAACATGCACTGGAATCCTTAGAGTAGTGAGGCTGAGAAGGAAGCAGTGCTTGGCTGTTGATAGGTGTGTGTTTGACATCTTTTTTTCCTCCCTTTGGAAGCTTCATGAAAAGAAGAGTTGCTTCCAGAATTTTTCTACAGAAATAGAAGAAAATCCATTTAGGATTGAACATGAACTAGCTCAAATGATTCTTGATGAAGAAAAGATTTTATGGTGGAATGATTATCATAGTCTCTTGCTTAAGAAAAAGACATATATTGCCTTACTGAAGATGATGAAGCACTATGATATTCTATCAGAAAAGTTAATACCATAGGTGGTGCTTGACAGAAATGTGCAAAACATCATAAGCTGGTCCCTTTGCAGTGCTGAAGTTTGAATGTTATGTAGATTCTGTCATTTGCATTTTAATATTTGTGAATGATTATAATGTAGATGAAGCAGAACTGTGTCTACATTTATCTTTTATCAGTGTTTGTTTACTTAGGATGCATTGGAAAAGAAGTAGATGGGAATTAAAATACTGAATGGTGGTGTCTCAAAATTGTAATTACTTTCTAATAGTATGTGACTTCCCATAGCTCTAAAACTGCACGCAGGGATTGGTTTTCTGTGCTGTATATATGCAGAGGAGTAAAGGAGTGTCATTTTGTTATTTAGTGTTCTGAGAAAAACATCTGTGGCACAGTGCCTGTGAAAATGATGATTATCAACCATAAACAGATATGACAATTCACTTCAGAAATTATTTTGTTGATCTCTGGAACATTGCATTTACTTTCCAAAATAAACAAAACTGTTTGCTTCTGGTAAATGGTGAAAAACACTTCAGCTTCTTTGTGAGCAGGAAGGGCAATCTCCAGGGAGAATGAGTCATGAAAACAGGAGTATAGTTCAAACTTACTGTTCTGTAATTCCATTATTTTAATTGTTAGGATTTTTGATATCCAAATGGAAGCATTTGGATCAAAAGCAGTATCTTTTTTGTCTTGGGGATGGACAGTCTACTAAAATAAAAATCTTAACCCAAATCTGTGTTAGCTAAGCATACTTTAGCTAGCTTTAGGTCATAAAACCCGTATGAATGCAAGTTACAAATTAATCTTTTATTAGCAGCTTTATTATTCTTTTATTGGCTTCATTTTATTAGCAGACGAAATGTTGGCGCAATGGTAAAGTGTAGCCTCAGGAAAGAAAATTTGCAGTCCTTTTGGGTTGCTTCAGCCTGTGGATTTCTTGATTCATTATTGGCACTGTGCACTAATTGTTGAAGAGCTTATGACTTCCTTTCATCAGACTTTTCGCTGTCTTTTTATTTATTTAGTTGTGAGCCAGAAAGCAGTGAGACCAAAGAAAATCATATGTGATAATAATTAGA
>NW_008237681.1:81479-104446 GCF_000691975.1 Corvus brachyrhynchos
CGGGGGATTAGGCATACAGGCCCATCATTGCTTTGATTTCCTGTGAGAGTGACTTTAATGACTGTTGTGGTATGATGTATAATTAGAGTGCTTTTAGCAGTGGAAAACTTCACATAGGTTTTAACGTTTTAACAAAAACGGAAAATTCTGATTTTTGCACAGCTGTGTGTCAATGCGAAAGGGATGCTTGTCATTCCCAGTGTTTAATCTCAAGAAATTCTGCAAAAGAGGAGTCAGGTATTTGGCTAGGACGTAGGTGTTGACAGTATGCTGTAAAATTCAAAAGTGCCTGAGGGTCTGAGTATGCAGTTCCTGGAGTTCTCTTCTGGCAGTGACAGGAAGAAGCTGTCAGAAGGAGTTGGATGCTTCCCCCGTTTCCTTGGATGCAGCAGGCACAGTGCTCTGCTGCTGTTCTCTGAGGCAGTGGAGAAATGGAGTCCAACTTGAAAAGGTTTTGAGTCGTTATAACAGCTGCCTCCTGCAGACATTCACATGCATACTGACTGTGACTGATTTTGCAAGTTTTAAGATGCAAATGTTTGTGTTTGTCTGGGGCCTTGCCTAGAGATAGCTTCATGGGTAGCCAGAGGTCCTGGTGCTAAGCTCATTTAAGGTTTGTAGGTTACAGATACCCTCTAAAGGGTAATACCAAATTTAGGTGCTGGAGTATTTGTGTTGTGGGCTGGTGGAATTTTCTGGCACATTGTTTGGAAACGTTGGGTCACTAAAGATGGATGAAGGGTATAAAGGGACAGAAAACAAAGAGGTGGGGAGAACTTGCTTATAGACCTGTAGGAGCTGATCATGAACCAATGTATTTGGCTCTGATACTTTTCACAGACTGTGTATGTGCAAATTCCAGAATCCAGTCTCTCTGACTGGATGAGCTACATAGGATTGGTAACTATTCTGTGCTGCAAGGGGAAGCAGGGGACTCTAGGAGACTCGCTGGCAGAGGTGATATCTCCCTGGAGATCCCATAGCTCCATGCCTTGCCCTACAACAGAGCTGAGTGTCACACGCACCAGGCAGGGGATTATGGGCAACCTTTGCCAGGCTGTGTGCTTGTGTATGTAGAGATTTGAGTCTACCTAGTGTCCCTATAGCAGGACAGCCTTCTTGAGCTGTCTGAAACTAGAGCGTTCACCCATGACTGAAACTAGAGATGGGCTGTTTTTTCTGTTTTTTCTCTCCTGCTCCACTGATCCCCAAACTCCGCACCCTAAATGACTGTTCACCAGAAGTTGCTGTAAGCTGCCACATACCTTGGCAAAACTTAGGAAAAGCCATCTTAAATGCACTGTGGTCCCACAGTCTCTTCTGTCTCTAGTCACATTTCAGGAGCGTAGGTGATGTAGCCCTGTGAGTTCTGAACTAGAGCAAATGCTGCAGGGGAAAAAATCCTGATCTGGATTAAGAGACTCAAATGATGGACATGCCTGTTTCTTGGAAGTGTGTTCATTACTTACATAACCAGTTAAAAAAAATGGCAGCTAGCTAGCAACTTTTGTAGTAATAGTTCACTATCAAATTTATGACTCAAGTGTAAATGGGGTTTGGTGAAAGGCATATCATGTTAGTTGACGTGGGAGAAAATGTAGGGCAGGAGCTGCAGTCAGCAGTTGTCTGTTGTGATCCATGGATCAGCTGCAGATGGTTCCCTGCAGCTGGAAACCCTATCTTGAGGAAAAATAGCATTGTATTACCAAATAATATAAATAGTGTAGATACTAACTTTAGAATGTGTATGCATTTCAATTTATGAACGTATTTCTCAAAAGTGTGCGGGTTAAATAAGATTATTTTTGCAGGTTTGTTTTTTCCTGAAAGCTGACTTGTTCCTAGAATACCTTCTTGATTGTGTATAGAACCTGTGCATGGATTTTTCAATATATGTTTTGTGTTACTTTTGTTATGTGCAGATCTATAGCTCTCCATCAAGAAAATCAAAACATAATAAAACTCTACCTCTCACAGAATTTTTTTTGTTTAAGTGAAACTAATGGGCAAACTCACTGTTTTGCACTGCTGCTGTTTGTCTGAATTTTAGGATCTGTTTAGCTATGTGAAAGTAGCAGCTGTGTATTTTTATTATTGTGGTAGTATAATACTAAAATGTCAGTGATTCTCGAAGGATTTAATTCTAAAACAAAAATAACTCCTATTAACCTGGAAGATAAGTTGATTTTACAATTAAAAAATTAAAATGATCTTGTTTTTCCTCTACACCTTAAATTTAGTTTAGAAGTATTCTGATGCTAGTCAGTATGATAAACAAACATTAGTGAAGTATAGTCTGCTCTTATATGCTAGGAATACCCTTTTTCTGTGGAACATGCATTTAAAAAAGGAAATTCAGTTTCTCTTATCCCCTTTTTTCTCCCAAATAACTTTTCATCTGGCTCTTATTTTAACTGTAGTTATGTCTAAGCCATGCTTTCAAATGGAAGATGAATTATAAACCTGGCAACCTTCTGTGCCCTTCTGACAAATTACACCTTGTGCTGCTTTTTTGCCTTAGAGTCAAATCCAGTTTTAATGCAATTGTGATATATCAGCCAGGATGGATAATTTTTGAAAAGATGCTTATTATTGGTAATCTTATTGGCCATGGTAGCAAAGAATATATTAATTTCAGAAACAGTCAGACCATCATTCTTGGAAGCATTTGTAAATGTTAAGTCTAGACCAATGGAATAATAATTATTTCTATGAGATTAGCAGCTCTTTGCACACTGGCAATGTGATAATCCATTTTTTAAACCTTCAAAAATCTAAAGTCTAGTTTTGTGTGGCGGTGGCAGAGGGATTGTGTTCTTTCTTTCCCTCCTTCTCCTTGGTAGTGCCAGATAATGTGCCTTGTCCTTTACAGTCAGTGTGGTGGTAACATGAGGCCTGACTATTTCCAGTGCTAGTTGGAACCTGTACACCTTGGTTTGAAGTATTTTAATGAAATTACCACAAAATTGCCAAAAGTGACCTGTAAGGTATAAGAAGAGAGATTATACTCGAGGAATACTTCTGTGCACTCACCAGCAGGCGCAGGAGAAGTATCTCATGTTGATGGTGGCTGTCTTAGCAATGCTGTAGGTTGCCACTGTTATTTGTGCAGGGTTTGTAGGAGAGGTGAAAAAGTGCTTTACCCATGGGGCTGTGTATTTACTTCACTGTCTTAAAGTGCTACTAAATGTTACTCTCTGAATTGGTTTGTGTTTCATGAGGTAAAAGATACTCTGTTTTAACCTTACAGATGCAATCAACAGTTCAAATAGAAGGGAAAAGCTTTTTTATATTGCACTTTTATATATGATGTCCCATGGTGCTCTGGTGCTCATCTGAGCTTGATTAAGAATTGGTGTCTTGTATACCTCCAGGATGATTTGTGTTTGAGGTCTGCAGAGAACCAACGGAGATAGCAACACTGACAGACGGTTAGATAAAAAGAGAAGAAGTTCTTTAACATCCTGACTGATTTTATAGGTTGTATGTTAGAGGTATTCATACTGCAGATACTGTTGGAGATTTATTTCTGGCCTTTTTTGTATATTGGGTTTATCACAAGCTTATTCCAAAACAAGTTGATTTCTTCAAGCCATGTTTTGTCTTTTATCTTAATGTTTAATTGGTGTATGGATTGGCCTTGCCAAAATTACATCTGATGTTGAAAACAATACTACACTGCTTCAGAAGTTCATCGAATGAAAGCATTAAGATTTTTTTTTCCTTGCTGTTCACACCAGTTTGGTGAATTGTAGGTCAATGGTTTCATAAAAAATATTTGTGTTGGCATTGTTGTTACTCTGTCTGCAAAATCCTTCCTAAGCTTTCCTAAAAGTAGGATTGTAAGAACTAAGCAGCATGTTATTATGTAAGAATTTGTGAAGATTTTTGCAAAGGCCAATTTCAGGCAAGCCAAGAAACAAAGGCAATAGCTCTAACGTTTCCAAGAACATCTCTGCTGAGCAATGCGTATGGTTCAGAAGGAATAAATCAGTTACACCTCCAGATTTAGGTTTGTGGGGAAAGTTGAACAATACAAACGTATAGCCTGAATTGTAAATTATTACTAATGTAAAGGTTGCTAATACCGCAATCCTGTTGCTTGTTCTAGAGCATCTCATCCTCACGAAGTAGAAGTTCATCTCTGCTGCCACCTGGGACAGTTAATTCTGCATCTCCAAGTGGCCAGAAACACATGAATCAAAGCGGGCCAACTGTTGTAACCATCACACATCACAAATCACCTGCAGCTGCTCGAAGAGTGAAGAGCCAGCGATCTGGTCAACTCCATGAAGTCAGAGAGGTAAGAGAGAAACATCTGCTGTTTTGCTGTAACTTGGAAGTGCTTACTTTGCTTTAGAATAAGCAATCGAGTCTGACAAGTTAAAGATTTTCTTTGTTTCCTACTTGATGACTGCTTTGTTTTGATCCCGTTGCTGAGCAAGAGGTGGGCTTTAGTTCTGGTTCAGCTTCAGGTCAGGTGTATACTGATATTTTTATGCTGATGTTAAAATTGGTGTGTGCACATGCTTAAAAAATGAATTAGATTGGCTACAGCTCCCAGACTTTGCAGTGGTGTTTCATTACTGGGGAAAAATCTCTTTGAAGCTGTGTGCAGCAAAACCTTTCCGATTGGAAAGTGGGCCCTGAAGCATTTAAATGTAGCTGGAAAAAACTTCTTGAATAAGTCTGATGAATGTGTGAATGGAGGCATAGCTCCCCACACTCAGCAGTTTGTTGCTGTACTGCTGTAGTCTTGCCTTTGTGTCAAGTTTATATTACTGGCCTTGCAATGGAAAAATGGTTTGTGTGTATCAAAGGCATGAAAACCAAGGAAGAAAGCATGTTTCTTTTAAAGCCTGTTTGTACCAGTGTTTAGGAAATTTAACTTATACTGATTTTAGTCTGTCTTCCACACAACAAAAATAGTACCGAGCTTTAAGCTTAAATATTATGGCAGATTTTCACAGAACACGCTTTCATCTTTCATCCCTTATGATGTTTTGGTTTGTCTTTCATGTTAAGAATTTGAATAAATTCTTGGGATGTGCTCTCAGTGAAGGCTTAAATTGCACGTCCTGATGAAGAATGCTTGTTTTTATTCTAGTTAACATTAAAAATGAAGAGCTCACTGTCTGAATGTCACCCACATTTTCTTTACATTATAGAAAACAAATATCTGTTTGTTTTTTACAAAAATACCCTGTCTTTGTCTACCAATCATCTCCCCCAAGTTGTTTCTAGTGTACTAAATGTATTTGCTCTCATAGGTTGAATTCAGAGTGCACTTTAAACCTATAATAAAATCAACAGTGGGAGCTGTTGCAATTTTGTCAAATGAAGCCGAGTAAGGCTGAAAGCAATTTAAAAGAGAGTGTTAGTGTATGTGCTGGTCATAGTAAGTTGGGAAGGGAAAAAGCCATCAGTTGCAAAGAACTACACTTGGAAGAAATAAATACTAACCTATAGAAAAACA
Source organism: Corvus brachyrhynchos (assembly GCF_000691975.1). Taxonomy (NCBI): domain Eukaryota; kingdom Metazoa; phylum Chordata; class Aves; order Passeriformes; family Corvidae; genus Corvus; species Corvus brachyrhynchos. The sequence goes on from NW_008237681.1 coordinate 86,956, forward strand.
ATGAGGTCAGGTATCATCCCTGGAGAAAAGGCCAGTGAATTGCTGACTCAGTTGTTTGCAATGTGATTCCAAAAGAGGTAACTATTACAGGACTTCAATCTGTAAAGATGGAAGGTAACGATTTTGTTCTGTTTGATGCGAGTGGTACCTCAGCTGCAGCACCAGTTTCTTTTAGAAGGCTGCAATAATAATGAAAAAAACCCCTTAGATATTGAAGATACAGTAACAGTTAAAAGAAGTGAGTGCTTTTCAGGGAGGGAAAATGGTTCTAAGATAAATGATGCATAAGCAAATTTTATAAGGCGATGTGTGAAGTTCACCTTTTTTATGTACTGGATATTTTGTGTGCGTGTGTGCTACTTCTTAAAGAAGAGCGTAACAGTGGAGAAATCGGACTTTCTGCCTTCTATCCCAGTCTTGTGTAAAAAGTGGCTGCTGGTGTTGTTTCCATCTTGTGAAAGGATAAGTCTGTTTTTTCCAGGTTAAGAAAGCAGATTTTTTTTCAACAGCATACTCTGTGCATGTCCTTCTTCCCCTTTTTCCAGAGTGAATCCAATAGACTTTGAGTATATGATACCTGTGTTTTCAGGGAGTATCCTTGTTCCGCATGAGAGTCAATGGGTGACTGTTAGATCCACCCTCCCTTGTTAACTTTATCAGTAAAGAGGTACCTCCAGAGCCCTTCACAAAAGTGCGCTTAAATCTGTTCTAATCCTGTTTTGTAATCTGAAACAATGAAAAATAGGAGTTAAAAGTACAGTAAGAGAAAGTTAATCCCTTCCTCAACACCTAAATCTTTGCTGTTTATTTGAAAGTTGTTTGGTATGATTTGGATGAAGGGAAGAGACTGCAAAAGGATTATAGATCAATATTGGTGTTCCCCTTATTGAATGATGTCATTGAAGCTTTGACATGCAAAAAAGTTTTTTTAAAATTGTTCTATAAATAGGACTGCATTAGCTAATTTTACACCTTACAAAATACAGTAGTTGAGTCAATGAAAAAAGCTGATCTGCTGCTGGAAAATGAGAGGAAGCATGTGTGTTTTAAATTTCACAGCAGTGTTGTGGTATGGTAATGCTGTATATGAGCTCTTCGAAAAACAGTAATGCTGCAAAAAGGGGCATCCTTCCCCTGGGACGTGTGGTCTTTGCTAGCTTGCACAATGTTTCTGAGAAAGTGTTGAACTTGAAATTGCTACTCAATTCTGAACTCTCTTGGTTTGGCCATATTATTTGTAAAAAAGTGAAGTGTCTCTCCATGTTGCAAAAATATACTCCTATATTTTATATAATGCAAGATGCTTGGTAATACTTGATTGGTTTTTTTCCTCTCTTTTGACTTCATAGTAAAAGTGACATTGTAACATTGTTTCCTTCTGTGGTTTGTTCTGGCTGATATAGTTTTATTTTTAACAGCATAGCAAATTTTAGCATGAAACTAATTGTAGCAAAGAGGTCTATTTAACACCTAACTGACATGCAAAAATGTATAAATGTAGTAAATACAACTGTCTAGGTCTGCAAAATGGCACATGTAATAAATGTTTCTGTTGTAAAATTAGAATTTCACCTTTTTTCCAAATTTTGATAAGTTAAAACTGAGCATAAGTATGGAGCTTCTGACTGCTATTAAAAATTTATGTTTTAATACTTGACCTACTTCTGTATAGTGTTGAATTGAAAAGGAGCTCAGGTGCATTACTTTTCATCATAATGTAATTTTTTATGCTGTTTAATATTGTTCTCTTAAATCAGATTTTTGCTTATATTAATTTGGTGTTAATAGTCCAGTCTACACTGATTTATGGGATGTTACATCAAAACTAAACTTAACCATACATTACTTTGTGAGAAATGATCTGCAGTGTGTTGCACTTTTTGCAGAATTATTGGAGATCCTCTTTATTTGGACCATAACTTAGCATTAAAGGGGTACTTTGAGCTAATTTTTTAGTAAGTGATTTTATGGTAACCTAAGTCTCCATGGTCTTGAAATTTAATTCTGTTTTTAAAACTGTGGATATTATTATCCTCTTAGAAATTTATGATGAGAGTTAAGCTTTCAGATTTCTTAACTGTAGGTGGTTAAAATCAACTGGAAGGTTAAGCCAAGTGGCCACATCACCCTTCATATTAAATTTTAGCTGTCACTGAACTAAATAATAGTGGCAGAATGGTCAGAATGGTGTTTATGTTGGCTGAGAGTGTCTGACTCTTGTACAATCTCTGGCAGTGTTACCATTGTTGTTAAAGAACCAAGTGTGTGAAGATTTTGTAGTAATTTATATTAATTATTTACAGACATTTAGAGAAATTAAACTGCAGTCCAGAGAAATATTTCTTTCCACAATTTAAAAAATTCAGTGAAGGATTTTCTGATCCCTTTGAAATGTGGTGCTTGTTACAACTTTTGATGCCCTGACTAGTCATCTGCATGGGTTTCTGAACATTTGGTACAGTGAGATCCAGATTTCACAGGGCCTCCACCAGTGTGACATCTCTTTTATGTGCCAGTGGGCAGTCCCAGAACTTGGAAAGGATTGCTTTTTGGTAAGATGACAGTCCTACTGCTTCTTGCATGTCCTTTTCCATATATAAACACAGTTACCATTTGATTCCTGCAGGAATTATGCAGCTAGTAGTGGTAGTTCTTTGCTTCTTCCCTTACAGTATCAGGAAATCTAGGACTTACACCTAGGGCTTCATGGAGTGAGTTTTACCAGCAATTTTGTGAGGCTGCAGTTGTCCAATTTTATGTGGTTACTAGGAGAAGGAGATGATTCTAAAACACTTCCGAGGATTTTTCAAGTGAGAAGTGAATGTCTTCAGATCACTGTAATATTTGGATAGCAAAATTAGGAACTGTGACTAGCTACTGTTAGCAAAAACGGATGGTGTTGTCCGTGGAGAAGTGTTTGTTGTGTCACAGAATTACAGCACTGCACAGGCAGCATTGTAGGTGAAAGAGGAGATGCAGTGCTTAAACCACGTGGGGGAACATTCAGACTTGCAGGACTTCCACGCGTGTGGACTTTATGTGAAGACATACACTAAGCTGTGTGTTGATGTTAAAGCTTTGTAGTCAGTGTTCACGCTGGTAGTGGGGGAAATCTTGATGGTTTTTGACCTATGCCAGATTTTACTTTGCAGCTTTGAAAAAGTCAAGTTTTGCTTTTTATTTCAATTTTTTTGTCCTCCTTTCATTTCTCTGAAAGTGTGTACATGGAAAGGTCAATGGATAAGGTCTAATGTGAGTCTTAGCAGAAAGAATGCTGTAGCTCTAGATCTTTGGCATAGTGTTGAGGTTCTGTGAGGTTGTGCAATAAGGGTGCATGAAAAAAATTCAGCTCCTTGAGCAGGACATCATGCTTAGTGTAAAGTATGCACAAAGAACATTTAAAAATCCTGTTAAAATGTTAAGTGTTTTTGACAGTGTGTGTCTAATTTTGTGTAAAATTACTTTGTAAAAGTGGGGAGAAATGCTATATACTAGATCATTGCTTTCACTGGCAGTTCTCACCTTGGTTTTGGAGTGCAGGAAAATGAGAGCTAGCTTTGTAACAAAGATGACCATTACATCTGCATGAGTAATAAATCAAATATTTGCTTTTAGGAGATGAAAATGATCTCATGTTCACCTAAGGTATGGAGGTAGGATGGGGTGCTAAACTGTGCTAACTTCAGTCTTTCTGGCCTGGTAATGTGGGTGCTTTATCGGGGGAGAGCTGATAACTGTGGAGTGCAGCTACAACAGCACTGCTGAAGTCTGTGTTGCTGTGCTTTAGTTAGTCAGGTATAAAAGTAGTTAACTAAAAACATGTCCATTTTTCTTTCTAGACATATTTTAGTATAAAAGGTAGCTTTGTGATGTTTTCTTCATGGCAGTTTGTGGCTGATCCTTTTAACTAGAGTCTTCCTGCATTTCAGAATTAGTGTAGTAAATACACTCTAGACAGATTTGATAGTTGGACTGACCAGGGTATTTCATCTCTCATAGATACTGCAGGAAGTGTTTCAGTTTTGAATTCCAAGTGTCCTGTTTTCTGTTCATTTGAGGAAATAATATGGTGGTACAGTGAGTGGCAATTTTGGAAAAGGGAGGGAAAGAACACAGAGGAGTAGCCTTTGTTAGTTATAACTCTCCATTTTTTCCTGGACTTGTATTTAAAATATCTTCCTGCACCCCCCCACTATACCTAATAAATTAGTAAAGGCTTGTCCTATTGATCATCTTTCATCAAGTGCATCATATCATATACAAGATAAGTCGTCTTTAACAATAGGTGCTATGGATTATGCTTTAAGTATGGAGGCTAGTTGGAAAATGAGGTATGTTACCGAAGTGTTTACATCCTCATAACACTGCATCTATGCTTTGTATGTATTGTAGGTATTACACTTCCATTTGTCTGCAATCTCACTGTCAGAAATTTTTCATTTTAATTATCTGGGTGTGAAAAACAGGGAAGAATGTCTCCACTCTAAAACAGGTAATGTGAAAGTGCTTGGAAAAAACTCAAACCAAAACCAGCTGTTTCGCAGAAAGCAATGGATACTTCTTGGCTTGAAGAAAAGTGAAGCAGAAGAAAAGACAGCAGAAAACCTTTGTGTCAGTTTTGTGTCCATTGAAGTCAATACTAAAAGTGAATGAGGCCTTAAGCCTTAATTCATTAGTTGATATTTATTTGGCACAGAACATGGTAGTGTAAGTTATACTACAGCTACTACTATTTAACTGTGCTTCGACATACTTTTCGAATTGAGAAGTGTTGTAATACAAATTCGTGTTACAGCTACATTTAACAGCTCAGTTGCCCCTGAGCTCACTGATACTGAAGGGGTTGCTCCCAGCTGGGTTTTAACAGGAGCAATTATGATTTGTTTAGAGGCGTTAAATCTGTAACAGTATAAACCAGTTTCAAACCTAACATGAGGTCTAAAAGGGGCAGCTGCAAGTGTTACCTCTGCACTTTCTTCTGAATTGGTGCTGGCCCCAGTTCTAGAAACATGTGATCCTTGTACAGTATGAAAATACCATTGTGAGCACACAGAAATGTTCTTCTGGCTATACAGCAATGTTTGTGTGATTCCCTGCCCTTCATCTCCCTAGACAGAAAACCAGGATTGAGAGTATGTAGAACAGATGCAGTTATTTGGTGCCTTCTGTGGCAGTTTCTTCGGAGGCTGTTTGACTTGTCTATAGATTTCTCATCTCCTGTATCTGCTTATTCTATCTCAAGTAAGTACTGCTAAGATCAATAGAAACATGTCTCCTTGGGGAGTAAATGGGATGCTTAAATCTCTGACAGTGTCAGTCTAGTACCTCCTGGAGTAGTAAATGTACATGTGCTTATAAAAATTACTCAGTTAGTAGCATTAACTGTCTTACTTTGGGGATGAGGAGATGGAAATTATTCTAATATTATAAACCAATTGTTATTATTACATAAACATGAGCTGAATACTTCTCTGATCTCTGAACCTTTACCTTGTGTTTGCAGTATGTTTGAGGTCACTAAGAGTGCATTGAAGTAGCATCTTCCTGACCTACACTTTGTTCTGTGCATTTGATTTTGTATTCATATGAAGGTTGAGTCATCCTGGCTTTCAGATACCCAGGCAGGGAGAATTAAGGTTGCTATGGGAATCATAGAGCAAATGTTCTACTAAAATTACACTGTTTGTCCATACGGGTTATGTCAAGAGTGAACCTGGCTCATTATTTCTGATATTTTTCCCTACCCCCCCCCCCCCCCAGCCTGTAGTTGAGCAGTAATTGAGCATGTGCAAAGATGATAATTTTCCATCATTTAATAAATGGCAATTTATAAATTAGGGATAATACAGTATGTATGATAACTACATTCAGAGATTGCTGCAGCATTCATTTTCTTAAGCAACTGCAGAGAAGCCAAAATTATTCTTTACAGTTATTAAGACATTTAATTACATTTCCAGTAAATGGTAGGTTCCCAAGGGATCTTGAGAGAAGTCACATTTGAAGGGAATTCAGTCTCCGGTTTGTGTGCCTTCAAAACTGCCACTTAATTCTGCTTTATGTACAAAATTCAACTGTTTTATGTGCATGTGTAAAACAGCATAGCATATCATACACATACCTGCATTTTTGGAAAACTACAGGGCTGTTTTCTTTCACAATTATAGCACAAATACTGCACTAGTTTAAAATCAAAGTTCTCAGTTTGAAAATGAAGCTTTAAAGAAAACATACCTCAGTAAATCTTTCCTCAGATTAGGGTATCACATCTCATGGTCTTGTTTCCAGTGCAGGTTTCTGGGTGGCTGGCTGGTGCAGCAGTGATTTTCGCAGCAAACCCTGAACAAGGGTGACAAGGGCCACCTTCTGCAACTCTGTTTGTAACGCAAATTACTGCTTCCAGGATACATGGGCCATTTTGTTAACCCACACTTACATGCTATTTTTATTAAATTAAGTAGAAGATATTTTTGAATGTTCTCAGTGGTAACAGATGACAGTGTAATATTAGGTGGCTGGCCAAGTTTCAGATATTAAGTACAGAAGGTACTTATATAAATGCTCTCAAGGAGAAAGTAACCATAGAAATGGCTCATATATTTTAAGCATACCATTAAGTTTACATTATTATACACTTTTATTGAGGGCTTACTATAATCTTCAGCTCCTTGTGTAACACCTAAAGTACTGAATACTACGCTAAGAAACACAGGGAACATTTTGAGTTTACAACAAATGTGAATAGTAAACACTGTAGCTCTTAGTTACTTAAAGACCTGATCTCTAACAGCTTTTGCTGCATGTTCTTATTGTAGTGCTTGTATTGCAGGTGTTGAATGCTTTGGAAACTGTGCTACATAGGTGCTTTTCAGCAGCTGCTTATTGGTTGCAATTCTGATTTCTGACAATATGCTTTAAAAGAATGGCTAATAAGACAATGGCTAGCAACATCTCATCCAGCAAGCAAACCAGAACTACATCTGCCCGAATCTGACTAATATGCCTTAAAGTAGCATTGTATTATAGGTACTAGATACATAGCTGTCACTGATGAATTATTTTAAATTTTTATTATGGTTCATTCATTTGTCTCTTCCCTTTGCCACTTTCTAGGAAGCACAGTCATATGTTCTTGCACATACTTCTTAGCATGTTTTTCTGGTGGTATCTACTGTGTTCTGGGATAACTGCGTACAGGTTTTCTCCTAAAACCCCAGTTATCCAATTGCAGTTTTATTGATAGGTTTAGGCTGACAGACACAAAACAGATGGATTTGTGGAAAAGTTGCTATATAAGGGTGCTTCAGCCTTACAGCGTGTCACAAGTTGGGTACTCAAAATTATGGTAGTGTATGGTGAATTACTTCAGTGCAGTGAAGTTAATGATATCAACTTAAACCAGTTGACAGTCAGCTTTTCTACATAGGGAGAAGTCAAAGGAATGGATTAGGAATGCTTTGTGACAGCCTATGGAGGTGCACTTTATGGAAGACTCAGGAATGGCAAGGTTAGATAGCCTTGATATGGACAGCTCACTGACTTCTCAGAAAACGTGAGGTGAATTGACTGTAAGATGGGGAAGTGATGTGCACATCTCAGGGTTTTTTAAATGATGGAAACAAAAGTCAGTTTTATGCTTGGACACTACAAGTTAGGTGGCTAACAGAGAGAAGGGGTGAAAGGATCTAAAAGCAGTCTTGGCAAAGGGAAGATGCACTGGGACTGTCCATCAGAAGTTTGTCTACTGTATGGCATATTGGACTTCTCTGAGTGGCAGTATGTGTTTATATATTCCCAGCTAGAATGGAATAATAATAATAATAATAAAAATTTAAAAAGTTTATAGAGTTACTTTTTCCAGCACCATATGTTCTGACAGAAACCTCTGCATCCTTGAGCTACTCATGCTGAAGTGTGTAATTTATGTTCAACTGGCCTTTTCTCTTCTGAAGACTAATTTCACTCAAAGTCCAAACCTCACTTTTTATCAATTGTGCCCTATATTGCAGTAAACTGATAGAATTTTCCTGTGATTGCTGATGTTGACTTAATGGTTAGCAGCGACATTTTAGGAGCTCTTTGGAATACTTGAAATTCACAAATTAGCCTAAATTCCTGATAATCAAAATATGCTTTCCAGCTTAGGACTATAGCTGTTAGCTTCAGCAAAGTGATCTTTCTGAAGTGTAAGAAAAACTGCTACTCAGAAAAGCCCACAGAATAACATCTGCTTATGAGTAACATTTAATGACTAAAAATAATGACTTTGTGAGGTAATTTTTATAGTAAAATTGCATAAGAATAATTTCCCACAAAGTGCTTTTTATAAACTGCTCTCAATACTGCATTCTGTGGTTTAAAATAGAACAGTGTGCTTCCTGCTTGGCTAGATGGCAGCCAGTTGCCATCCAAGATTTACTTGAATTTGTGGACTCCTTTCTGCTTGTCTAATTTTTTGGTTCTGGATCACTGAAAGCATGTGAGGTGGGGCAAACAACATTGGGAGCTGCTTTTTCTCTTCCCTGTGATTTTTCCTCAAGATCCCAACACTTTGCTCTACTTGAGTTGTGTTTGCCAGTAAATGCTAAGTCTCAATAGGTGGCTATTAGTAGGCTGTGGTTAATAGAAAATCCTCAAGAAAAGGGAGCACGGTGAAGAAACCCAGCATTTACTAGTCGTTTTTGTGCAAAATGTCATAGGTTACCTGGATACGTGGAGTGTTCACAGGGAGCTGTAACACAACAGGCAAAAGAGGAAACCTGCCATGTGTCCTGCAACAGGCCCTGATTCCCAGACACCTCCCTCCAGTGGCAAAGTGACCAGTGCTAGGTTGATCTTTTGGAGAAAAATAGCTTACTCACTCTGATTTGTAGGAAAACGCAGTGCTCATTGATACAATTTGTCTGAATCACTGACTTTCACTTGTATATTTGTTATGGCAACCAGCTCTTTCTAAAAAGATTTCACTTCTCACCTAAAGACTTGTGGAGTAGCTCCATTAAACACTCTTAGACAGCTGACACTATGAGAGGAATTTTTTTTATCTCTAGTGTTTCAGTACTTTGGTTTGTCTGTAAATCTTCCACAGGGAAAAAACCATGAAGTTGATGTTGTTTTGTGAGGGAGAAGTATTCTCTTTCAGATTTAAGCAGCAAGAAGGTATTCTCAGGATAATTAAAAATTTTTGGGAGGATGATAGGAAAAGCTTCCCTCCCCTCCCATTTTTTCCCCCACCTATATAATATGAAGCCACTCAAGGAAAGCTGAGTATATACATCAGAGTATTGATTAAGACTAAAAACATCCTCTAGAAACTCCAAGATCATCTGTCTACTTAAATATTCTCTGGCAAAATCTGAACTTTTTGTTCTAGTCTGTTTGCATGGACACCAGATCTTTTCCTCACCCTTGCCCTCAGCTGCCTTTCTGTCATTCAGAAGCTCATTTCTCAGGGGAGGAGGACAGATTGACTACAGAGAGCATGCATTTAACCTTATGTCTGGGGTTGTCATAAGGAAATGTGGTAAGGAGGTAGCAAAGGGAAGCATCTGATTTGTTTTGGCCTGAGTAGGTGGGCTGTTTTGGTGAGTTTTCTGGAGGCATTCTCAGGGATCCTGCCAGAACTGCTTCAATCCTCTTTACTAACCATATGTGTTGCAAGGACTGTGAAACTCTCTCTGGGGTCTCTCTGTTTCCCTGGTGTAAGAAGCACACTTCTTTAGAAGCTCAGGACACTCAGATTGTCCTTGGGAGTGTTTTGCATCCAAATAAAGTGTCTTCATGAAGTCCCAGAGAACACTGACAATTACAGATACCATATACACTCTTTGGTGTTTGGAGATAGATCTGTTAAATATATCCTGTCTTTCATTCTTCTGAGAAGAGAGATGCTTTTGTAAAACAGCTAGTTAGGTCAGCTCCCCTTCTTACTGAGCTTCTGCCTATTTTAAAGGGAGGAAGGGAGGAGTGTCCTCTCGTATACCTGAGCTGCAACAGACTGAGAATTTCTTGGAAAGGTAGATTAATTTTCTTCCTCTGCTACTGCAAGGAATGTTTAAGGCTTCCAGGCTAGTCAGCAAAAAAGACTTGTGTCCCCTTTTTCCTGTCTCCCCCAAATCTGGCAGCTTTATGGACTAAAGCAGTAGTATGCAGACCTACAAAATACAAAGTCTTACTATTGTAGCTGTGCAACTAATAGCAAGGGAGCTTGCAGGTGTGATTAATAAGCTATTGGATAGTAGGCCAAATGGAAGATGTCTGTAGTTCATCAAATGATTAAAGAATGTTGTCTGAACAAAACAGAATTATATTATGTTGCAAGGATATACAGCAAGTGTCCAAGTTACAGAATTTGAAGATATAAAATAGGGATTGAATATGTAAAGAATGGAGCATAGTTTCATGTTTAGTATATGAAGAAATTAACTAGCCAATTCAAAATGTTCATGACAGAAGTAGGTAAATAAGAGCTGCTCACTGGAGAGTAAACCCTGTGCTGAGGTCTGTGGAGAGCTCATAGCCCCAGGAGGTGCTGATGGCAACCAGTGGGAGAGCAGCAGATTGGTGAGAGTAGCTAAGAACAGGAAACAATTGAGGCAGCCTGCCTCCTCCACTCCCCGTTTTTCTGGTTGTCTTAGACTTGGCTTTTAGACTCAGTCCTGATGACATTTGGTGTGTGTTCTGTAAGGTTTTCCTCACAAGGAACCAGCCTGTGGAGCACATGGGGAAGAGGCTGAGAACGAAAAACCAAAAAACAAAACCCTAAAGGAAATAATGTTTTGTTCGGTGAGACAATGAAGATAAGTAGCAACTGACTTTTCAGTTTTTTCCCTAACAGAGATTATGTGAGTTCCTGGTTAGGGAAGAGACAAAATAAAAGATGGGGTGGAGGGAGCTTGTTTTCATTCTCCTTCGAGGGAAAAAATTGAATTGTGAAAGCAGAGGCAAGGACTGAAGAAGAAATGTGCCCTGGTGATTAGCTTCCATCCTGACTGACAGAGGTGATAGTTCTGTTCATTCCATCACTTTTTGTGTCTCTGTCTGCAAATTACATGCCAAATGAAAATTAACTTCCTCCTTTGAAGCTTTGTTGATAGGATGTATGTGTCTAAGCCTTAATAACTATTATATAACAAGTCATTCCAATTTTAACGTTCATTGTTTGCTTCATTAAAATAATTGAGGTCAAGTTGGCTGCTATCCTGAGGTGATGATAATGGAGAATTCCGTGCTTATTCCCGGTAATGGGAGGGAAGCAGTAATCAGGAAAGGACAGCTGATACGGGTGTCATTATCTGGTTCCATCTTTCCAAGACATTTTCAGTGTATCTCACTTGGTGTTGTAGGATGCTTCCTTAAAACATTTTTTGTCATTAATATAGTAATGTTCACAGAGGCTGCTGTGGGTCTTAATCCAGACTGAAGCTTTGTGGGTAGAATTCTTTCCTGTTTATAGTTCAAGGAGGTTCTTTTTGGTCCGAAGGTCAGGTTTTATTGTGAGCAAAGTGTACAGATAAGTTACCTGTGGTCATCTGGTCTTGTGCGTGTTTCTACACTAGACACTTTAAAAGCTGAAGTGCAAAATCATCCTGATAAGAGATTTATGTTAGCTATTGGAGTACTTCCAGCAGCAATCTCTGTTCTTACTTATTTCACCTTTGTTATATATTAAGCTGTAATTTTGTCTTCCTGGCTTGCATGCTATAGCTGTAATCCCATTTAAAGATCTGTTATGTGACTTCATGAAGAAAAGAGTGAAGTCTGTAAATCCTTGTCAGAAAATTTCTTTTATCAAGTAGTAAGATGGACACAGCAAGTGGCCTTGAGTAGTCTGAGACCTCTTCTCAGTAGTTAAGTCATGGCAAAAGTTCACTTCCTCTGCAGTGGTTATGCTTAACTCAAAACAACAGTGCATTAAATTTGGGAAAAAAAAATCACTTCTACTGCATTTGTAGAAGTTACCTTCATTTGTCAGACATCTGGATTGGTGAGGTATACTTTCTGAGGTGATGGTTAACGGTATTTACAGTAGTCTTTCTGCATGTGTGTTGATGCTCTTTTCTTTTTCAGAATGAATAGTGGAAAGGGGTTAGGTTTAATGGAAATCCTGTGGGATTTGTGAATATGAGCTGTATTGGTAGCTAGTGTGTCCAATTAGTGACTGGTGTGATTGCTTTAGTGACATTAGAGTTCCAGGTATCAGTATCTTATATTTTGATATATTCCTGATAGATGTATGTGTGTATATATACCCATATGCATATACACATATATTCTACTTATACTGGCTGTCTGTTTTAACTTTCGATTTTTACAATATGACAGTTTGTGTTGTTGATGAAATACAGGTCAAGATAGCAAGAGGGGTCCTTGCTCAAGGTCAGAATTGATGGCTGTATTAGGTTCATGTGGAAACACAATATATCATGTTTACAGTGATTTAGAAGGTTTTTATTCTTTGCGTGCAGACTTTTCTGTTCTTCATCTGCTTTTGCTTTTAAGAAAATCTATGTTTTCTATGAAATAAAATAAAAAAATACAAACCCCTGTGAAATATGCATGTTTAACAATGGTTAAATGTCCTGACTCATGTATCACTTGTGACTTATTCTAGAGTAGTTTGAAAAGCTGGTCTCACCTGCTGTCCTTTCCCAATGTTTTCTGAAAAGTTATTTTTCTGGTACTATTTTCTAAAAAGTAAAAAACTAGTATTTCCAGAAAGTGTCTCTGTGTGTGTTTGTATGTGTCAGAGAGAGAGAGACTGTGTTTTCATATTACACTTTATTAAAAAACCCACCCCAAATGAAGCACCAACCAACTAAATCCTGCCAAAAAATAGTGAAGCAGCAAACTGGCTATTTCCCAGTCTTTAAAAGCAGTAAACTTCTCACAAGGACAGCTTGACTTAGAGATTTAAGGAAGTGATGCATGTTGCATTTCTATTATTATTTAAGTGTCTAAAGGTTTTTCCACACAACCGGTTATTTTTACAGATGCTCTGTTTTTTGTACAAGCACTTTTTATTGTGTTGTTTATTTCCCCATGTTTTTAATAATGGTTTTCAACTTGCATGCAGTCAATAATGGAAAGGATTGAAAAATAAAAATCACTGCATTAAATCTTTCAGAGGAATTGCCTACAGATAAGTCTGCAGACCACGTGCTGCTGGTGATGGTGTGCAGAGATTACTACCGTAGAGAAAAAGAGTTATTAACTGATGGAGCAGAATGTTTCCTTCATGAATGATTTCTAGCACGTCACAGAGGAGCTTGAGGATACAGAATTTCTGTGGGTTTTCAGCACTAAAAGAACATTTTCTTTTTTCTCTGGAGTGTTTTGGATTTTTCCTCATGCATGGGTAGGCATATCTTAATACAGACTATAAAAGGACTCAATTGTGTGATCAACACTATTTAAACTACATTTAAACAACATCTAAACTAAATTTAAGCTAAAATTGAAATTGCCCATATGTGTACCAGATTGTGTCTGGTGCAGTCTGAAGACTCTCCCTCGTGTTTTATATTCTAAAAGAGGGGTAGGATGATCTGAAGTATTTAAATCATTATGTAGAAAGACAGGATTGGTGATGCTACTTATTTTCTTGGATAGCTCCACATGGCCTGGGTGACAAAGGGAGAGTGTCTGCTTGCCCTCTGAGGTAATATGGCTGATGTCATTCTTCCTTTGCTTTGAGGAACCTGAAGTCACTGTCTTGGGAGGTGCCCCTGCGGCAGCTGTGGATTGAGTAGTTTTACAGATGGCATAAAGCTGGTGTTTGGTTTAGGTTGTTGCGAGGCACTGTGTTAATTGGGTGAAATCCTGTAGGAGCAATAATTCTAGAAAGAAAGATGTTCTGATAATACACATCTGTCCTAGACAGACAGACTTGCGCCTGTTAGTCCTGGAGTCTGGATAACAAAAGTATTTAAAATAAAATGATGTCAAAAAGCAATCATATGCTCTTACATTCAGGTGTGGCTATTCAGTTTTCTTCCTTTGAAGTTTCTGTTTATTTTTGTTGTAGGATGGGAGGAAAAATCTTAAATGGAGATTGTTGTTACGCTTAATAATTTGGAATATATCCCTTTCTCTTTCTAGAAACAAATTGAAGCATTGAATAAATTCAGGTTTTGTAGGATGGTTTTTCTGCATGGGAAAGATTAGTGTATCATCTAGTATTCTAACAAAATACTGAAGTCCTGTATGTTTTTCTTTTAGCATGGGAAATAGGACTTCAGTTTCTCATTATTATTTCCTAAATTAATTTTTGGTAACTAATTTTAGCTTATTTACTGCATGAAAGAATATTCTTTCATCTTATTATGTCTGGAATAAATTTCTTTGAAACCTAGGGTATCTCATGGCTTTCTTTGCTAATCTTCCACATACTGCGGAGATAACCCTGAGAATTAGTCGTTTCTACTTACCGTTTGTTTGGATTCTTATCACATAAGTGTTTGTGTCATACATCGTTTTGGCTATGTGTTCACAACAGGAAGATCCAGGAGGTGCAGTTCCAGCTGTGAAGGAGTAGTTAGCAGTTCCTGTGTCTGGGATTTAAGTACGGAAAGCAATCACACAGGATGTTAAGATCAGCTCTGAAGAGGAGGAAGCCGGCAGCAGCAAAAGCTGTGGATTGCCTGTATTGGAGCAAGTGGTAGGGAGGGGAGGACCTACAGAAGAAAACATCACAGATGTTTCCTGTTGCATTCTGACATTCATGAGAGGGTCATTGGATGGCAGGTTTCTTTGAGTATAATGTTATTCAGGATGATTGTATTAGCTCTGCATGGCAAGGTTTTTGTTGGAGAAGGGCCGCTGATGTGGCTTCTGTGAGAAGCTGCCAGAAGCTTCCCCATGTCCGACAGAGCCAAGGCCAGCTGGCTCCAAGATGGACCTGCAGCTGGCCAAGCCCAAGCCCATCAGCAGTGGTGGTAGAGCCTCTGTGATAACAGATTTAAGAAGGGGGGAAAAAACTGCTGTTCAACAGCAGCCAGAGAAGGGAGGAGTGAGAATATGTGAGAGAAGCAACTGCAGACACCAAGGTCAATGATGGAGAGGAAGGTGGTGCTCCAGGTACTGGAGCAGGGACACCAAGGTCAATGATGAAGGAGAGGAAGGTGGTGCTCCAGGTACTGGAGCAGGGATTTCCCTGCAGTCCGTTGTGAAGCAGGATGTCCCTCTGAAGCCCATGGAGGTCCATGGTGAACAGAGGTGCACCCGCAGCCCATGGCGGAACCCTTGCCAGAGCAGATGGATGCCTGAAAGAGACTGTGAACCTGTGCTTTTAAAAGCAGGTTTGCTGACAGGATTTGTGACCCTGTGCGAGACCCTGTGCTGGGGCAGTTCGTGGAGGACCCCATCCTGGATCAGGTGAAGAGAGCAAGGAGGATGGAGTGGAAGAGACAATGTGTCATGAGCAGGCTGTAACTCCTCCTAACTGTCCCCCTGTGCTGCTGGGGGGAAGGAGCAAAAGTAGTGAAACTGGGAATTAAGTTAAACCTGAGAAGGGGGGGGGGGAAAAGTAAGATTTGGTTTTATTTTCTCATTACTTTACTCTGATTGGTACTAATTAAACTAATTTCCCTGAGTCAAGTCTGTTTTACCTGTGATGGTAATTGGGTGACCTCCCTGTCCTTATCTTGACCCATGAGCCTTTTGGTTTTCAGACAGGGAGGGGAAGTGGTGGGCACTGGGTGACCAGCTAAAGTAAACCCACCACAAGAACACTGGCAATACCTGAGAATTTCTGACAGGCTAAAATAGGTCTGAATCTCCTTCAAGCTTCAGGAGCAGCTGTTAATAGGGAACGCATGTCAGCTGCTTGTTCTCCTGCATCAGGCAGAAGATGGAGAAAGAAGCAAACCATGCATTTGGACTGGTGTCTTCCTAGGACGAGGCTTCTTCTTACTGAATACTTGGCAGTTAAGTTAATGCAGGCCTACTAATGCTAGAAATTTGCACACTTACAATTCCTTTTAATCCATGTAGTCCTGATGGTACTTTCAGGTTTTTTTTTATTGTACATCTATCATAAAGTTGTATTTTTGAAGTTTCAGTGCATTTCTGAGAATGTGAAGTTTTTTTGTGATATTATGAGAAGAATATATAGGTGAAGAGGAGGTGTCAAATTCAAAACAAGAGTGGAAAGAGAAATGAGTTGAGATTTGGTGAGGAGATAGGGCAAAAAATAGCCTTTGTTGTTGTTACAAGTAAAGAACTACTACTTTGAGCTGTCTGTATTTGCAAATGGGAAGGATGGAGAATTGTAAGGTGCTAAAATAAACCATGTAAAGGCAAAGTAATTCAAAATTAGGCAAGTTATTTCACTTTGGAAAAGGGAAGTTAAAACTTACCTTTCTCAAAATCAAAGCTTTTCATTCTGATTTTGAAACTAGCTTAGACTGCTCTTAAGTCAAACATTTTGCCTCTCCTGGGAGAAAGTAAAAACCAGACCCACCAGTAAGAGGATAATGCTATCACTGCATGACTTAGTGGCTGTCCTGTTAAGGATTAATGTGTTTAATGAATTTTATCTTGTATGGTTTGGTGTTTTTGTGTTGGCTCCTCCTTGATTTACTCTCTGTAGAACAACTACACTTCAGCTCTTCTGAAATCTTTTGTCAAGGTCTTTAAAAAAAATTGGCAAGCATGTAAAAAAAGTTGAGTTATTTCAATAATATATGTCATGCCATAGAGTTGATCTGTCACTTCAGAATAGGGGAGGTTCTTCATCTTTGTTCTGGTCATTCAGCACCTTAAACAGTGTGGTTTTGATCTGTGCTTGAGCAGTAAGTGTTCAGCAAGTCCTAATACTTTGAGTCCTACACAGAAGTTGCTGTTCCAGATGTCTTCTGCTGTGTCAGGTTTGTAGAACAGCTGCTGGTATCACACCTGTAACATGAAACTAGGTAGTAAGGAAAAGATGAATCAAAAGGCTGCTTTAAAGCTATCTTAGGTCAGCTAGGAAACAATAGGACTCAGACCAGCACCTTGTTTTGGATAAAGGTAGAATAAATCATTGATTTTATGGAAATTTCTCCTAATCTAGGAAGAATACAGCCTACAAAAGTCTGTAAAGTTTTGGGCTGGGTGATAGCTGCAAAGATTCAGTTAATTTTTCAAATGTCTTCTAAGCTCCCTGATCAGTTTACCTTGTGCTCCTGTCTTTATCTGCAAAAGAATATAGTTGCCCTTAATTAAGGGGGAGGGGAAATTGAAATGTTTGACGTTTTCGGAGTTTTATTTTTGATTTTATTTTTTATGAAAGCAAATCTTGGAATTGTAAGCTGTTTCCCACAAAAAAAAAAAAGTAGGAAAACTGATCATTTGGAAATGAAAATAGAACATTTCTGTCACTGTGAAGTATGAGAATGTCAGGTTTTCAATTTCACACTCTTACGCAGGATGGGAAAAGGAGAGAAGCAGTTTTCCATACAATTATATTGGTTAGTCTTCCAGGGAGATGGTCATCTTTTTTCTCCTAGCT
>NW_008237681.1:104466-129502 GCF_000691975.1 Corvus brachyrhynchos
CTTTCCCTGACTGAGGAATACTTGCATAAGTGTGTGTCTGTGGTGTTTTTGCTTTTGTTTATCTTTGAAGCAGCCACCTTGTCTGTGCTATGGAGCTCAGGTTCACAGTGTGTGACTTCTGAAAGCAGAGCATTGCCTGGGATTCTGTGGCTGCCTAAAGCTGCGTATTGGAGGGGTCTGTGTCACCTTCTGACAGGTCTTGTTCTCTGTCAAAGGGAATTAAAATTGTCTGTGGCTTTTACTGAAGTTTTGGCCTGTGTTTTAAATGTTCATTATTAAAATGTCATGTTAACCTTCAGCAAGGCATTTGGCTAAATTTACGGGCTGCAGCAACAGCTTTTGTGTGATTCTACTCTTTTTTTGCAAGAATGGTTATTTGCATCTCTGAGTTCAGTTTCCTTTCTAGCTTTTCAGTGCACTCAACATATATTTTTTCAATCAGTCAATTTACAGTAGCGGAGGAAGGCTGCAGGAAGCTCACAATACTTGAAAATATAATAATGATAATAAAAAAGTCATGAAGTTCATAATACATTTTTACAGTAGAGCAGCGTGGACAAGTGGGGCTTGAATCTTTATTTATTATGATGTTTTCAGATACATTTTTCTGAAAGCTTTGGCTACCTCAAGTGTAAACCTGTAAGTTTTTGCAGTAAGTTTTTTGCAAGGTAAGTCTAAGAGGCTTGTCATGTACATATATCATTTCCTACAGCCTGTAAGAATGGAGAGAGAAATTTTGAACAGCTCCTTTTTCTTTTGGCTTTAGGATTTTGAAAGCTTGCCAATTTGCTTAAAGAGCGGCCTGCTCAAATACTGTTTTTACCTGCTATACAAGCACCCCTTTTATCTTCATCTGGATGGTCCAAATCTAGAAAGAGGTTAACTTTCTGCCTGGCAGCTGGTGTTCATATTGGATATGAAATAAGTACTCTAAGTTGCTTCCTATGCTACTGTCTGTAAACTTAAAAATTACTGCATTTTGTAAAAACAGTTCCCTAGTGATGCTTGAGAAATGGATAATGCCCGTTCTTAAATTGTGATTAGATACTTTATTTAGGGAAGGAGGAAGGACAGTGTGGCTTCTGAGTGTCTCAGATCACAGACAAAGGCAAGAAAATCTAAGCTTAAGTTAATAACAGAGAAGGAAGTAGAATTTTCATACTTTTCCTTTACAAAGACTTTCAGAAACTATGAGTCACTATTAAACCTACTGTGAACCTACTATTTTAAGAGACTATTTTCTCTAACATAGTCTTGACATTTTTACAGGACTTTGGTAGTCTCAAGCCCTTCGTTTTTGTAGGTGAGTATATGGTATGTTTGGATCAGAACATTAACATCCATTTGTGGTAGTTCTTCACATTTAGTCACTATTTCAATCCATAAGAATTTCACAGCTACATAGTGATATTTCCTATGACAGCAGATGTTTTTGGACCTTTACAGATCATGAGCCAAGCTGAAGGACAACAGAAGAATCTTGTACAAGCCATTGAAGCTCTCCCAAATTCTGGACCCCTTACTGCCTTGGATCAGGACTTGCTACTTTTAAAAGCTACCTCTGCTGCCACCCTGAGCTGCCTTGGAGAATGCCTGAGTCTACTACAGCAAAGCATGCATCAAGTGGGCCAACAGCATAACAGGACACTGTCATCAGGTGAGCACGAGCTCCCTTAGGTGTTAGTTCATGTGCCTTGGGGTGTTATTATGATTTGAAGCAGGCAAAATTAACCCTTCTTAGAGAGGCAAGTTGGGATGAGCAGTTAATGAGCTTCTGCAGCTTCGAGCACTGTAGTTCATTGCTTAAAAAAAGACATGAAATGTATTGCAATCAGAAGAGAGGAGGAAAAGAGATGGTCTTCTCAGAGAAATCCACTCCTGAAGACAGCAACACAAAAAAAAATGGGGCATGGAGAAGAGGTATAAAGAAGAATAAACCTACATTCTTAATGGCAGTGCTGAACCAGCTTGGTTGTTTTGTTGTGCTCCTCCTCCTTTCTTTTTTTCTTAATAGATTTCAATCTCAATACAGATTTGTTTGATAAAAATAATACTATGCAGTGCTACAGTGAAAATAATTTTTCCAGTTTTCTGCATGAAAGGATGCTGCTGAGGTGGATTTATTTCAGTCTGTGGTTTTCTTTGAGTCTGGAAAGAGTTCTCCATGCTTAAAAAAAAAAAGAAAATCTGCAGCAAGTTTTTATGAGCCTAAAATGTCAGTGTGATACTCCACTGAGCTCTGTGGGCATGAGCCTCTCAGTCCCCACGTACCTCAGTGTTTCCAGTTCACCCAGTTCTGGGTCTGTCCATAATGTTGGAAGTTGGACCTTTAGCTTTCTGAAAGGGTGGAGTGTTTTACCATGCATAAACTGTACTGCCAAGTCTTAAGAGCAAGAGTAGATGTGAGAGAAGCAGCAGCAGCAGAACTCTGGATATGGGGTGGCTTTTTGTGTTTTCTTCAGGTGCTTCCACAACAATCCCCCCCAACCTGCCCTTACTTGCAGGGCAGGATATGCCCTCAAGGCTACTGAGGTGGCACGGTGGGACAGCCTCTGAAGCATTCCCATTGCGAGGAGAATAGAAATGAGAGGGTTACTTGGGAAGCAAGAAAATCATATGAAAGTGGTTCTTGGGAAAAACAGTATTAAAGCTTTTGACACCTGTCCTGTGGTACATGCTGGCTTTCCCACATCCAGATTCTGATTGGTTTCATAAAGGAACATGATTTTTAAAAAATTCCTGTTTTCTTGTAGAAAATGCAAAACCCCCCTTGAACTTATTTAAGTAGTAATGTTAAAGTGCACTGAATTAAATTATTTGATACAACTTTATTTCAGAAAGAATGGTTTGAAACAGAGATGAAAAGCATCCTTCAAAGAAAAGTTACTTTCTAGTTTCAAGGTCCCTGAAGGTTGTTTTTCATCTCAATGTGATCTAAGTGAGCTGTCAAGAGATAGATGACTTGAGGTGTACATGTCCTTGAATCTGTGTCCACATAATCCTATGTTAAATCAGTGTCTGTGTTTTGACTTGATAATGGCTTTTGAGAATCTGTGGACAAGAAGAGAGAAAAGCAAGCAAAACATTAGTAATCGCTTAAAAGGAATCGCCTTTTTTTTTTTTTTAAAAAGTCATGACTATGAAAAACGGAATAATAAAATCTAGTAAGTGTTTTTGTTTGTTCTTTGTAAGACTGTAAACTTGCACGAGAATCCTTTCAGGGATCAAAATTCTGTAGCACTGGTTCACACCAGCATCTTTGGTGTAACTGTGAGAAGGTGAATGCAAGCAGTTAATTCTTCAGTGTGTGCGTGGGCTTATTCTTTGGTATGGAAGTAAAGAAAAAAAAGAACTAAGGAAGCTAAAAGCTGCTGAAATATTTAGTCTCTTCTCCCTGACTGAAAGTCTGTGAAATAATTTTTTTTTTCCCTAGGCCTTATTATGCAATACAGTTGCCTGAAAGAACCTGGCCTACAAGTCTTGATTACTGATTTTCCTACGCACTTAATCTTTTCCAGGCGTACTTTGATAGACTTAACGTTTCTGCTGAGTCGGTAGAGTTTCAGAGTCATCAAAGCTGCATAAGCTCATACCTATTCAGAGTAAAGCCTTTAAGTAATCCACTAGCAAACTCTCATTCTGAGAGATGATCTCTTTCATTTTGATTGTGTTCTCCAGGTGAATTATTTAAATTTTATACACAGCAGGTACAACAGAAGATGACCTTTACTGTCACTGTCAGGTGAAAATGCCTCTTGTTAGTTTAGAAGCCATGTGCTCCTGTGATAGGAATTCTCAAACACCTTTCTCGTGAGATGTCATGGCCCTGTGCAATTTCTTGCCAGGTGCTTCAATCCCAGTGCTGTCTCATTACCTGCTGTGTGGTGTAAAGGTGCTAGTGGGCAGCGTGGGGCAGAATGCATAGACAGAGACAAGATAGGAATTTGATAATTTATTTTCTTGCTTCTAGCCTACAGTTCATGAAAGCAATCCAGGCAACATAGTCTTCCTTGTGTGGAGTGTGAGAAATTACCAATTGCTTAGCTTGGGTGACTTGAACCTACCCTTGAGTTTGCTTTCCTTCAGCATCCAAGCCTCTCACTATTATGCCATAAAGAGAGAGGACTGCCTTAAAAGTAGATAGATATCTACTTAATATGCTTTCTCTGTATCTTTCCTTGTGTACTTGTGTCTTTATACCCAATTGTGCAAGTTTTGCTGACCTCCCTGTGCTCTGGAGGCCTTGCAGTCTTACTGCCTCTAAAGCAAGGACTTAAAAGTAGCTGAGAGTTTCTGACCTAGTACTTATGGAATGCTCTCATGAAGATTATAATTAAATAGTAGCTATTTTAAACTGATTTACTGACATTTATTGTTTTTGAACAAGAAAAAAAGTGTCTTCTTTCTTTCGATGTAAATATTTTTGTTGCTTTGTTTTCCAGTAATTAGAGTAGAAAGCAAGCAGCTTGGCATTCACTCTAGTGGAATCTTGTCCAGATTCTACAATTATGTAGGTCATGACTTAAAATATTTTTATGGCATGCTTTCTAAGTTTAAGGATGACATGATTTCTCCATTTCATGTTTCTCACAAATTGTCAGTCTTAGACCTCAAGCCTACAAACAGACATGAAGACTAAACTGAAGTCTTCAATCTTGCCTTGAAGGCTAGTCAATACATTTTTTATTTCCACTCTGAAGATTCATGGAAGGGTTTGTGTGATTGTCTTTTTTGGAGGTACATCGACAAGAACAGTCAGTGAAGCAAAATCCTGTCTGTGTTTCTATTTTTGAGTCAAAATAATGTCAAATAATGTCAAAAATAATTTCTAGCTGTCATTATTAAAGGTATGTGCATTAATCATTGGCTAAATTCTTTGTAATATTTTTTCTTTCATTGAAAAATATGCTGGAGAAGGGTATTATTAGCTGAAAGTGTTGGTTACGTATAGTGTGAGTTGAGGATGAGGGATTGCATCTCTACAAGCTTCTTTGGGTTTGGGAATTACGTTTTTTTTTTGGTAGGATGGAGGAGAATGTCGAGGCCTTTCTTTTTGGCTAGCAATGTCACCACTTAGGTATATCTGAAGTATTTGCTGATCAGCATTAAGTGCCTTCTGACAAGCTTGAGTTCATTTGGCATGCAGAAAAGGGGCAGGTACCTTTGAAAATAAAAATGTGGAGAAGAAACTTTTATCTTTATTTCTAACTTTAGAAGTTCTAGTGTTATTTTTTTCCAACTCTGAAGCCTTTGGCAGAAGGATATCTCCAGAGCCTGTTGACTGCAATTGTTAACATTCTTCGCTCCCAGACTGAGAACAGAGCAAACTCGAATGTTTGTTTTAATGTAGCTCTACCAGCGTATGTTGTGTTTTAGGTCTTTTTTTTTTTTTTTTAATTTTAGTGTTTTGGCAGACAGAATCCTCTCATGTAGTAGCAGCCTGCACAGATCAATCCGTTCTTTTAATCTGTGTTTCACATTAGCCATTCATTTACTGAATAAAGCATCTTCCTCATAGGAATTCCTTCCTATATTTTTCTGTCTCTGCCTTGTCCGCTTTTCCAAAGTGTAAAACGTTTCATTTTTCAAGATTTTTTAAAAACAAAAGCCAAACTCATCCTTACTATGGATTTTCTGAAGTTCACTTCAATGTGCAAAAGCTGCTGATTTTGGCTCCCATGGAAGTAAACGGATCGGGGGTGATTCTGGAGTTGGGGAAGGGATATAGTTGAGCTTTTATTCTCTATTACCTCCGTTTTGGAGAAAATAAATGAACAGGAAAGGCAAAATCTAGATACTTTCAATTTGTTGACAAATGACAGTTAGGAATTCTCTTGCAGCTGAGATGACAAAAGAGAAAAATGAGCAGATAAGTAAGTCCTTATTTGTGCTTAAATGCATGTTGTCAGGGAAAGGTGAGGAAAGAATACAGGGGAGTACATATTCTTTGTTACTGGTGTACTTTACTAAATTGGCTTGGTCAGTCAGTTCTCCCTTAATTGTACCCTCACCAGTCTTGCTTCTGTCAAGAATAACCAGAGCAATTTGCTGTTCTATCTAAAGGCTGATACATTATTCCTTACATGCTCTTCTTTGATTGGAGGATAACATTATTTTCTAGTCCCCACACAGCATTAGCAAAGAGAGTCTCATGTGAAAGGCAGAGATGCAGCTGCCATTTGCTGTTTCTGTTTCAGTGTGCTGCAGGGATTCAGCAGAGAGACAAAACTGTCGCATCCATCCCTGGCAGGGGAAGG
This sequence comes from Corvus brachyrhynchos, assembly GCF_000691975.1. Taxonomy (NCBI): domain Eukaryota; kingdom Metazoa; phylum Chordata; class Aves; order Passeriformes; family Corvidae; genus Corvus; species Corvus brachyrhynchos. The sequence continues at coordinate 110,724 of NW_008237681.1, forward strand.
AATCTGGATCTAATATTGGTTTCTCCTCAAGGCCTACCATTGCATTGTTAAGGGGATATTTGTTAGAATATACTGAAAATATGTCATAAGAGTGTTATCAATAGGTGTTAGTTTATGACTGTGCCAGGGAAAAAAATGTAGGTAGCTTGTTTTTTGTAGTCTCCTAACCAAGACCAGACGACTTAAAATTAGGAAGGCATTTCTTACAGAATTGAGATAGGTGAAATAATAAGCATATTTCATGCACCAATTATCATGAAAAAGTGAGTTTGAAGGTACATCAGGTACCCAGAAAATCAAAACCAGCAAAAGAAAATTATCAGCATTGCTTAACTGAAAAATCTCCTGGTAAACCTTCTCTTTGGAGAGAACTTCACCCCCCCCCCCCACCACCACCCCACGCACCGATCTCAGAAAGGATAAGTAGGTTGTCTGGCTGCTGTACTTTGCTTAGGTGCAGCTGTTCTCATGTGCCTTGGTGTACTTGCTGGCTGTGTGTTCATCACAGTGGAAACTGGTGTTGATAGGAAGGGGGAAAGAAGCTAATTTTTGGGTATTTTCTATGAGAACTCTTGTTATGTATATACATATGCTCTGAACTTTCAGAGGAATCAGACTTGGGTTTTCACTCCTGGAGCTACAGCACCAACACTGTGCAGGTGGAAGAGATCTGGCTGATTTTACTAGTTGTGTATTTGGTACGTTCTTTATAATTTTTGCATCATTTGCTACAGAAACAGATATTTTGTGTTAATTAGCGTAGCACTTTGCATAGTCTAAAAGTAGTAAAGTAGCTATGTAGCTGTGAATACTTTTGTATAATTTGTGACTGCCTTTCTGGAGAATTCCTTTAGAGCTCTGAAATGTATCAAAATAGATTAGAATTTACCTTTCTGCCAGCTGTCTTTGGCTATGACTGAGAACAGAGAAGAAAATCTGCCTTTGAAAAAACCCAAACCAATGAGAGCCATTTCTTCCTATTCTTACCCAACTCTGAAGATAAACTTTCTCATATTGTGTTTAGTTTTTATATATGTTTACTTAAATCTTTATAAGAACAGGGACTGAACGAGTGATAGAAATCTTTGAGTCCCATAAAATGGCAAAGATGGCAACTCCATTAGAGCGGATCAAATGATTTACAGATAGCAGCTCAGTCTGTGGAGAGTAAATTCCAGTAAACAACTGGATTAGATATGGCACAGATGACAGCTATACCTGTACTGTTTTGTGGTAAAAATAATTTGTACTAGTGCAGATGAGAACATTTTGGGTGTACTGAAAAAATGGAAAAAAAAAATCATGAGAAACTGTGATGAAAAGTTTTAGAAAACTAATAATGTCAGCGAAGTAGGAGCCATATTGTTGTGGCCTTTCACTTTCTACATGGAGATTTTATTCTAGTCTTTGTTGTTTTTAAGATAATTTCTAATGAGTTCTCTCATCAGACATTGCTTTTGCCTGAAAAGCGAGCTGCTGTATTAGATATATGGCACATCACCCTTGGGATGATACGAGAATGCTGACATCTCAGAGTAAGATTTGTAAAGATCATCACAGGTTCCCTGATGGCACTTTGAAACTAGGTGTGAATTTTTCTCAACTTGTTCAGGGAGATGACTTTTTATTTGTTTATATTTCTGTGCTTGTATGACTTAATATCTTTCCCTGCATATTTCTCTTCTGCAAAGTAGTCAAACTCCAGATGCACAGTTTAACAAAACAATTTTTCTCATATGCAGAAGTGTTGAGGAGATGCATGTGCTTTATTATAATTTGGACCTTAACTCTTGGCATCCTGTTGGTGTTGGCAAGGTCATAATGTGTTTTTAAGATCTGTTTAAAATTTTATTAAGCTGACAATATTTGTTGTTTTGTGAGGGTAGTATTGCCCTTAGTACAGGAGAGAAAACATGCTTGCCTAGTTCTAACAGTTTCTATTTCTCTAAGAGACTCTAAAATGTGCAGAGAAAGACAAAGGAAAAGCTCTTTTTACAATGTATTTGCACTGAAGAGGAGAACTAGTATAGTGTTTTTAAAAATATGTTTGTGATGATGAGGTAAATGTTCGCACTTAAAAATTTCCCCTGAAGTGAGGTATTTCTTCACATGGGAGCTTTTTATTGTGCTTATTTACATAAACTAGATTTAAAAAAAAAAACCAAACCTGTTTACAGTGAAGGCCAAATAGATTGTTTGTGCAGAGAGAAAATGGATAGCCCAAGGAAATGATCGAATGACATATTTTTAAAGATTGGCATAAAGGGAAGTCAGTTCAATTTTTTTTTTTAGTGTCTCTGTAATAGGAAAATAGCAGCAATAATCCATTATTCAGCTTTTTTTGACAGGGAAAAACAGAAAAATAGATCGGGATCTGTTGCTGCAAAATAATGACAAGTGAGAAGCATAATTTGACAGCAGAGCCACAGACATGTTCTTCCTTTGGCAAGGGGAATTTTGTGTAATTGTATGAAATAGACATTTTAAAAAAGGAAAAAAAGCTCAATTTTTTTTCCCCCATCGGTTACTCAGCTCTTTGAAAATAATTTTATGGTTGACTATTTACTTATGCTTTCCTCATGCTTTCTTCAGCAAAAGATGGCACCACAAAAACACCCTAAGCAAGGTAGATCTGAACTTCTGCCATGTCTCCATAACTTAGTGCCATTTAAGATGAGAGGAATGTTCTGTAACTGTTTCATCTCTAGAATTTGGTAAGAGTTCAGCTATGGGATTTGTGGCCCATTCTTTAATAATGGGAGCATTAATGTAGCACTACACAGCATAGCCTCTCCAGATCAAACCATTTACTTCACTTAGGAGGCAATCTCTGGTAACCCTGGTGATATGGAGAGGAGAAATTGCATGTTCTTTAATGTGCTTTGTGTTGCTCTGCGTCATCTTAAAAACTTGTCAGTGATGAGAGGAGATCCTCCCTGTGGCACTAATTGTATATTCATTTACAAATCGTGGTAATGACTGAAGTGCTGTGATTTTCTTATCCATATCTCTACATTTTATAGCAGCGTGTAATTAATAGCTGAAAGTTTAAGTCCTGTGCTGAGGGCTGCTGATTTGACTGTTGAGACTATGTTTTAGAACAGTTAGGGAGGAACAAGTGTGCACTTGCCTCAGCTGATTATTCTTAAATACAGACTCACCCAGGAAATCAAGTGCCCCTGGAAATAAGGGTTTTTCTGATGTCAAATTCTGGTTGATTCATATTTAATGTGTATCTTTCTAATGAGACCTCTTTTAAACTGTGGTCTTGGGACCACTACAGCATTTTAGTATATAATCTAGAAAAAACTTTTTGTAGTACAGACAGAGATAAAATTCAGCTGCTAGGCTTAAAACTTTGATTTCAGGCAGAAGAAATGGAGGGTTTACTTGGAAAACTTCATAACTATGAAAATACTGGGTAGGGAATACTCGTGTAATTTCTAAGGTATGCCAGATAGAATTATACGTAAGAATTATACAGTCTGGTGGTAGAACTAACATTCATTGACTTAAAAAGACCACTGATAAGTTGGCCTATAAGATGCTTACTTTGGTTATTTAGGGTGTTTCTTGCTTCCAAAGTCAGGGATATAATTTGAGATACTGCATAAGATAGTTCAGAAAGTACAAGATCATTTGTTACTCAAGTAAAGCTGTGCATGGAAGCAGAGAAGAGATACAACTAATTTAGATCAGTAGAATGATGAGGTGAATGGAAGAAATCTGTAATCTTTCTCTTGTAAGCTGATACCTATTTTCTGCTTCAGAAGGTATCCTGGGATGGCCTGGGCCCAAGTCACACTCCACAGAGCAACTGAAAAATGGTGCCCTCAGCTCCTTATCATCTGCTAGTGCCAACATTACATGGGCAATAGTTCCATCTGCAGCCCAGGATGCACAGCCAAACACTGAGGTAAGCATGCTTGGTGTCTGTAGGTTGTTGGTGAGATGCAAACCATGTGTGATGGTGGATGCTTTCACTGATTAATTATCGTATTTTGTCTTTATAGTATACTCTTTGTTTGAAGTTACTTGTGATAATGATAAGTTTCATGCAAAAGTGCACTCCAAAAACTTGAAAAATGTGTTGATACTGTTCTGTGCTTTTGCTTCTCTGAGGTACTTGTGTCAGCCAACTTTGGCGAGTGTACAATTTCTTTCTAATCTTAAAAGCAATCAACAGACTGTCAATACACATTTCTATCTTCTGGTGCAAAAAACCCCCCCTATTTATTTATTTTTCTTTCTGGTTTGAGATAGACAGGAGACTACTTGCTTCCTACTTGTTCTACCATGTTGCTCTTTGCTCTTGGGCATCTCTTGAGCATAGCTGACTATTCTTTGAGTTGAAAAACTATGTTATTTCCTGATCCCTTTTCCTGTTAAGTGATAATGGGCAGAACTTGTCCACATCATCCTGCATCAACCAGCTGATTTGTGCTTTTGTGGCATTTACTTGGTAAAGGGCAGTTCTGAAGCATCCACTCTTTGAGGAGACACACAGCTGCGTATCAGACATCTCATGCACTGAAAATCTCTCATCATGACAAACTTCTCCAGCTTCTACTGTCTGCTTCAGTAACCAGTGCTGCCCACCAGGAAAACACTTCACCCTGAGACCCTAGAGATTATAGGGCACCTGGAACACGTGAGACCTGGAGAACTGGGAAGAAGTTTTCAAAAGAGCTGAAGAAACGAGTGAATGCTCTGGGCAATTGGAATGGCTTAAATTAAATTACATTGCTTTTAATAAAATATGTAATGACCGGAGACACCAATAAAGCTGTTTTTTCCAGTTCTTTTGTAGTATGTTGAATTGTACATAGTTCAAAACAAATCACAGATAAAGCAGATTTTTAATTTTTTCATGTGTTCCTTTGGTCCTCTGTCCTTAGAAAGGAATTTTGTATTCTGTTACTCTTGGTGTCCATTTACCAAAATGTTTAAATTTACTGTAATTACTTTTTATTAGGAAGTCATGGAATTCCTTTTTTCGGATAAGCCAAGTGTACTTCTTACAGTGTGTTTTTAAGACAAGAGGCTATTTAAGAGTATTTTGGGAGTTACTATGTACTGAACCACTTTTCATTAGAGTTTTTTAGTTTTTTTTGGGGATTTTTATTCTCGATTATCCACTAAAGCCAAATGGGATGTGCAAGCATGAACTTTGCAGCAAGAACATAAAGAGTAGCAGCTGATTTTACTCACATTAACGTATCATTTTGCAGTTGAGTTGAGCCATTAATGACATGTTTTAAATGACAAATTTTTTTATGAGTCCAATCCCCTCCTGTTTGTTTGCTGATGAGAGACACTGAGTTGTGTGTGTGGCTTGAGGTACTGCTTTGCTTGTGGAACTCATGATTTATTGAGAAGGGAGTACCCTAGAAGGGATGGATATACGCAAGGAAGTGTAGCATTGTTGATGGTACAGAATCCTCAGTGCTTTGTAGGCAGTCTTCCTGAAATCAGGAGCCTGCATTTGGGGGCCCTGGGGCATTAGCCACTAAAAAAGAAGAAAAAGAGGTTGGTGAAGAGAGGAAGATTTTTAAGTTACAAAGAGGTCAGCTCAAGGTGGTGTTTTTGGTAGAAACAGTAAATAGGAGTTTGTGGATTGGTGGAGCAACAAGAAGCAGCTGGAATCAGGCAGGTAATTTTTGTAATGTAGTAGTACATTTTAATGAGCAGAAAATTGGTTTTGCCCTGAGGAAGTGGCCTGAATCAGGATTCGTTCCTGGAAGCTGTTTACAAACCTGCATCTTCCCTTACACTGAGTCTGCGTGTGTGATGCTATCTGAGATTGATACTGTTGGCTCTGAATTTGAAGTATTTCTTTAAATGTAGCTGATACATTTTTCAGTTTTGATCATTTTGATGAATTTTTTTCTGAGAAACTTAACAGTTACCCTGGTAAGAATGCTATCTGTGCCGGGTAGTCACCCAGGAGATGATGTCTGACACGCCCATAGTTATCAAAGATGTTTGATTTGACACAATTTAACAGTTCTGTGTGCAGGATGTAGTCATATTTTTAAATATATTGTGGCCTTGTGTGTCCAAGGCAAGAGCTTAGATCTGGCACTGAGTAAGCACTTTACTTTCAAAGGTATAAAAGCACTGACTGTGCTAATTACTTAGTATGTATAGTAACATATAAAGGCAAATGCAAATCATCACTTGTTTGTTGTTTGTTAGTAACAGTGATGACATCAGCACTGAATGAGAAAATGCTTCTAGATGTCATTAGTTGACATTTTGTTGAAGCTGAATGCCCTGATTTCTTTTTTTATTTATCTGATAGCTTCTTTTAGAAGAAAGGAGGAATCCACAAGTGTCATTCAAATGAAGCTTATTTCTCTTAATGATTTTCTTTTTAAAAAACCCAACTAGGCACTAGATAATCTCCATTTCTTGAAGAAGCTGCTGGGGTATTAATGGGGCTCAACTTTCCAAATATACCTACCAGAAGAAATAAGCCTTGCTTTTACAGAAGTTATGAGATGAGAGTGCTAATTCCTGTATCAGTACTATCAAAATTAATTCCAATCTCTTCTTTGACTGGGTCTAGATTTTTATTTAAAAGAAACTGTAATTTTATGGTATAACCTCTATGTCTTAGTGAGAAGCTATACCCCAAAGGAACGGGGGAGAGCTTTTTGGCTAACTCTCAGTGTAGTATAGTAAATGTACTGACCAAACAAATTGTGAATTGACCTCTGGTCTGAAATAGAAAATGCCATTAACTGGCTAACCTTGAGGAGCAGCAGACTCACCTGCTTATATTGTAGAGTGTTATTTATAAGGAAAAGATAGTTTTAAGTATGTGGATCAGCAGTGATTTTAAGAAGAAAACAGATGTTATGTTGGGGCAGAGGTGGGTGTGGGTGACTGCTGAGGAATCTTTCCCATACAGCTGCCTGCCAGTCGCAGCAGTTTCCTGGCAATGTGACTGAGTGGCTGAGTGTGTTTGGTGATAACTGTGTGTGTGTGTTTGGTGATAACTGTGGGAGTGTGTTAGGTGATAACTGTGCTAATTCTCAGCACGACATTCAAACACTTCTCAGGTGTGCATTAAGCGGCATCATTAACAAACCAGTGACTGGTTTTTATATGTTTGTGAAGAACTGTGGATCTTGATGAATCTCTGGAATAACAAGGTCCATCTAATGCAATTTTCTTTGAATACTTAAGCATTCTTGGGAGATGTAGAAAATTCTGGAGCTTAGTTTAGATGCCACATGTAACTATAGTAAAACTTTTCTTTTTGGTTTGTTGCACTGTCAGGGTTTCAGGAATGCAGTTTCTTCTCTGGTAGAAGCTAAACATTATTCAGCCAAATACAAATAGGTAACAGGCTGTTCTTATGTGGGGTCTGAAAGGGAAGGAATAATTTTCTTTGGATCTAATAGTTCAGTTAAGAATTATTTTAAAAATTGTAGCTACATCTGCAATATAGCCCTCTTCATGTGATTTTTATGCCTTAAAATGCCATGCCAGCTGATTCTTCCCATCCTGTGGATCTGGTCTCTGTGCAGTCTCCCTGCTTTCCTGTCCCTAGCTTTCCCTTGCCTGTGTGCATGAGCAGCTGTACGCATGCTCCAAATGGAAGTGTCTTTTTAATGGGATTGAAGTTTGAGCTCTGTAGGATTGAGCCTTTAGCTCTGATTATCTAACTGCTAAACCAGGTTTTAATTGTGATAGTGATTGCAAGGGCAGTCAAGTCCAGGTTATTAAAGATATTTTGGTCCCCTGGATGATCTGAACCTTGATGTTTTCAATTGTAAGAGGGAACTGTTCTATTTAGAGGAGGTACTGAATTGTTTAATATTATAAGTTTATGTATTTTTTTTTCATTTCTTCAGGTGATAGTTTCTTTCAAGCTGTAATTTGTTTTTTATCTGTACGTAAGTATATATCCTAATATGACTTTAGAATTTTAGACTTTAGAGCTATTATAGAATGTATTAGAGATGCTAATAAATAATTTAAAAATGCTCATGCAATTTTAGAAACTAAGCAGGATAAATGAAATTATTTCTACTTCAATGTTACCTCTATTTATCTGTGTCTTAGCAGATGTGCCCAGGTCTGTGGATTGTTTCCTGGTATAATTTGTTTCTAGTGTTTCCTAATTCCTTTTTGTACTTGACAGAAATGTGTATAATTGATGTTGGGAGATGAGCTTAGCCATGAACAGAGAGCTCTAGCCCCAAGTGCAGTAATGGAAGAACAACAGATCAGGATGGGCAAGTAATGTTTGCAGCATTACAGAGAGTCCCTTTTCACTGTTTAGTATAGACATTACAGGATTTCTCAATGTGCTCTGCTTTTTGTCCTCTGCACCATTAAGTACTTTTCAGGCTGAAGAGCACAGTGAATGGCCTGTAATGATTTAGCTAAATTAATCTCTAGGCAAAGATGGTACCAGTTAATCCATTCACTATGCAGACCATCTAAAAAATGAAATCTGAGGTAATCAATTGAAGGTATATTTAAGGATAATGAAGGGAATGTATATTTAAGGATTAAATGTACAATTAGACTAAAAGTGGAATTAAATGACCCTAAGCCTGCTACAGCAGCACTGACAATGACTAAGATAATCTAGCTAATTTTGATTTGGTTTTTTTTGCTAGCTTTCTGGAATAGCTACTGTGTCAGCAAACAGTCCTCTAGTAAAACTGTTTATGCAAATAATTAATAAAAATTTTATCACCAATCAAACCCACTGCATATTATTGAATCAGTTCCACCTCCAAAATGCATGTGTTCCAGCTGCTGTCTATGTAATTGAGAGTAATATACCATGTAAAAAAAAAAAAAAAAAAAAAAAGCTTCAATACCAAATCTGCTTCTAATTTGAATAAACATGAGGTTCTGATTCATGTGGAATTCCGTAATTACTAGTGGAAGTCAGTGAAAACTAATCATTGGAATATAAAGAACTTGGGTTCCCTTGCCATAAGGCTTAGAAATTAACTCTAAGTGGATCGATGGCATACTCTATTCAGTATAAAACTTGTGGCCCTTGCTAAAGGAACTCTGAAGTCAACATTAATTTTATTTCAGGATTTCTGATTTGTTATGTGCCAGTTAATTTGATTTGTGCTGTCAGTTTTATTTCTTAGTATGTGTATATATGTGGGTTTGGCGATACTGCCCATTAGAAATCTTACCCATCTCATTAATTACTTACCTAGACCTTACTAAGTTGAGCTGAACTCTCCTCCAGGGAAAGTTTGTCTCAGGTTGGCATTGCTTTATCTTGCTTAGTGAAACAACATCCAGACTGGCTTCAGCTGTTCTGTCTGGTCTTGCTAGAAAAAAACCCGGGGTTTTCAGCTTGTGGTGATGAACTGTAGTGGTTCTTTATTTCAAAAGCCCAGAATGTGGAAACAAATCCCAGCTGTGATAACAGAATTTAATTCTAAAATTTGTCTCAGAGGAGGAGTTGGAAGGAGCAGGTGAAAAAGGCAGAACTCTTCCACATTATAGAGAGTCTTCAGTCTGAGGTGGACCAAGCGATTGATTCATCAGACTGAACAATTCTTAAGAAGCTTTTCAAGCAGAGAGTTCCACTGGCCTCAAGAAGTTAGACATATAAAAGAAGACAATCTTCTAGGCCTAATTTGTTTCACATATTGAATGTTCTCCTGGTATGATTTATAATGATTTGGTTTTCTTTTGAAATACTTAAGGGTTTTTACTTGGGTTTTTTTGAGTTTTGTGTGTTTATCAGCAATGTGAATGTGTATAGTGGATGAGCAAAGAAATTGCAGGAAGAGTCGGGGTGGTTTAATAAATGTGTCGTCCTGGGGCAAGACTGTTAATACTGCTTGTATTAACATGTCTTTACCATTTCTGTCCTCTTAGAAATATGCTGACATGTGATACTGCATACAAGAAATAGCACTGTGAGAACTGGATTTACATATAGATTGGTATTGCAAGACCAGATGATTGTAATGGTTAAATTTGTAGTTGTCCATTTTTTTGTGCCCTCTTTGCATATGTGAGTGGTGTATTATTGACTAATGTGGCAATATTTTTCTGCCATAAATTTGCTTAGCTAGCATACAAAGCGACATAAAAGAGAATTACAGCTGCTAAATGACTTCAGCTCTGTTAATTCCTAACTTTTCAGTTACTGGGCATTGCAGGCAGAATCATAATGGAATCACAGAGTACCCTGGCTTGAAAGGGACCTCCGGAGGTCCTGCAGCTCAACGCTGCGAAAGCAGCGCTAATCAGGTCAGCTTGTCCAGTCCAATCCTGGACATCTCCCACTGGAGGTCCCACAGCCTCTCTGCACACAATCTTGCCATTTCTCTAGGGCTTTTGTCAGTGGGGGCAGAGGGTTGTTTGATGAGGGAAGGCATCATACTCAATGTGCTGTACTGTCTGGTGAGCAGCTAACAGGGACCTGTCTTCTGGAACCCTTACCAGAAGGTGTTTGTCCTCCCCCTCTTCATGGGAATATGAGGCCTGAAGAACCTCTTCTTCTTGTTTCTCCCCAAGGATCTCTAGAGAGGATGCCTTGTAATATTAGGGGGATGTCTAAAGTGTAGCTTTCTGCCAGCCTTTCGCCCCGTGCTACTTCCCTGCACTGACCTGCAGCTCAGTGCAGTCTTTTGTCTTTAGCTCCCCAAAAGTTATCAATATGAGACTTTCAGACCCCTTGTAGTGTCTTGAAATGCTGCCTGGACAGTGACTGGAATCTGTCCTGCTGCACTCTGTGGTTTGTAAGCTTGTACACTTATTTTGGATAGTGTCAGATTGTTTGAAGCCATCTTGCTTCTAAAAAATGTAATTCACAGAATAAAACTGAATATGTTTCAGGAAATTGTTCTTCACTAGTGTCTGTATTTTGCATTAGGAATAGGTTTTGTTAAAATTGTTTATGATGTGTGATGCTCTCTATCTTATGGTTGTGATTTATGCTAGCCTTCAAGTTTTTTTTTGCTTTAATTTAGGACAAGTCCATGGGGCTTTTCTCCTTGCGCATTTTGTTTTATAGTCTCATATAACTATTTCTTTCTGATGATACTAGTGATGAAATATATTTTTTTCCCAGTTCTTACTGAATTTATGCAATACTGCAAAGTCCTCCTGTATTTTAGGATTCGGTCCTCGGTAGTTCAGTAGCCCTCATTTCATGAAAAGTGCTCACAAGCATGTGTGGGCTGGTACTGATACTTAATCTTCCCCTGTGGCGTCTGTGCTTGGCAATTAGCTGCTTTTCAGCCTGTTTTCAGAACTGACTTCCTTAGGTTTATAAAGATCGATTTTTGCAAGAGGAATTGTCTTATGAAGAAAACGTGAACATGTGGGGAAAAAGTTGTCCAGCAAACATTATTTGGTGCATATATACAGGATTACAATGCTGTAGGTAATCCAGATGAGGATCTCTGTATAACAGGATGTTTAGTCACTGATTGGTTCTTTATTTTTAAACATAATCACTTTCAGAGTTAGCTTTGAATATTATTCTCTGAATGCTTGCACAGGCTATACTGCAAGGTAAACATAGATGCTCTTTGTTTCATGTTACATGCGTTTGTTCCTATTCTTTAAACAAGAAACCAGTCCTTTTTCTTCTGAAATCTCGTATTATCTGGTCCTCATCACTGCTACATTGTTCTGTTCAGCCCTAAATATAGTCAGAGGTCAGAATGAAACACATCTGCAGTGTAGGAAAAGGAAGCTTTTCTGAGCTTGTTCTTTATTGATGAAAAGACTTCTGTTCCCAGAGATACTCCTTCAAAACATTAACAAAAAGGCATTAGTAAAGCTCTCTAAATGGTGAGTATCTGGATAATGTGCTTGTCTCCAGATGCCTGACAGATTGTTTTTGTTGAGAAGGAAAAAGATTGCAGACCTATTTGTCACCTCAGGTAGAGGTTTTGTGATCATTTTTTTTGCTTGCATTGTCTGCATGTCAGCCTGTCTATGCAGTATTAGTATCAAGATGCATTTCTGCTTTGCTTGCTTGCTTTGCAGTGATGGGGTATCTCCTGAAGAAGGATAGGTATTTCTTGGTTCAGTAGATGTCTCTGCTATTACATGTTGTATCCAATTGATCTTGTGTGATAGACAGATTGCTTGCATTGCCACACTTTGATTCTTGCGCTTGTCCCTAGCTGGAGAGATTTTCTGAACATCAAGTGTGTTTAGCATATTCAATGAAAAACAACCCCAAGCAACAAACCACAAAACACATACAAATTATCCATACACACAAAAAAGAGATGTTTTAATCGTTGGTGGTCCAAGTTAGAAGAATTTTATTTTCTCTGGAGACCTGAATTGCGAAACACATACAACAAATTTGGCAAGAAATTAGTTTCTGGGCACTCTCTAGACATTCTTTTGTGATGTGAGCTTTTTCTACCAAATAATACCTGGTTTGACCTATTAGTGCTGAATGATGTATCTGCAGTTACATAAATGCTTTGACCCCACGCTGTCAGAACACAAACTCAGATACAGCAGTTACTTACCTATTCAGATAGGCCTGGATTATTTTTCTTAGTATACATAGTTTAAGGTAAGTAGAAAATCTGCCTATTATGCCGTTTTTCCTTTGTTATACGAAGGAGAAAGTAACTGTCTTGCTGATTGGTTCTGTATGTAGATGACAAAAACCAAGTGGTATTCTTGCTTGCCAGGGTGGTGGTGTGTGTAAGTTATGGGGTGTTCACTTTTTCGTTGTAAAATCCTTCTCATTTGGTTCTCATCCTCTATTACTTGCTTCGATACTTTAAAAGTTAACTTTAATTTTGGTTCATCATTGTTAGAGCTAAGCTCTAATGACAGAATGCTGAGAGAAGTGTGATTGTGGGTGTGTGTTTTGGGGTTTGAAAGGGGTGGGTTCCCCCTTGAGGTGGTAGACTTTTTGCATTAGAGGAAAGAGTTCCTATGAAATACTCAGAGTAAATTTGAAAAATGCAGCTGTGCTGAGCCTGTCTGTTTTTCTACCTTTAAGAAATCTTTTTCAGGAAGAAATGAAGGTGTACACAGGTAATGAGTTCTGCTCTCTAAATTCTCCATTTAAGATCTTTGCTTCTGAGCTCGTTAGGTGGCTTTGAAATGTCAGACCTTAAACACTGGGCAGCCTTAAGTCTCTTTGAAAGTCACTGTAACTTTGGTATCCAGGTGCCAACATTACAGTGGGCATATGGGATGTCAGTGTGTTTGAGGTTTTATCTTTGATCTGCTCATTCTTTGCAGTGATTGGTCACAGATGCCACCAGATGCAAAGCATAAATAAGACTGTGGTAAGATGGAGGCCAGGGCTCAAGCAATGACCTGACTTCACCACCACTTTTGCAACCTCATTTTTCACCTTCCTCTGCTTACATTGTGTGGTGGTAAATGTTGAGAAGAGTATTTTCTATTTTTTTTTTTATTTGAACTGTTCTTTAAGAGTAGAAAAGCTTATATAAAGTGATACAGGAGCTTGTTGGATATTAAAAAGTTTTACTGCCTTATAGTTAAGATTAGGCTTGATAATCTGTAAGCGACAATGCATTTGGAAGTTAGAGAAGTGGTGAGTGGATGAGGATGATTTCAGGAATCAGTCCTCACAGTGTTTCAGACTTTGTTTTATTTCAAGATTTAGGTTGAAGTAAACAAAGTTTCTATAATTTCTGTTTAATTTTAGTTTTCTATATGAGAATGATTCCTCCTTTTAAAGCTTACAGTGAGTTTGTGTGGCAAGATTTTGGTATTGGGGGGGGGGCTACAGGGGCGGTTTCTGTGAGAAGCTGCTGGAAGCTTCCTCTGTGTTCGACAGAACCAGTGCCAGCCTGGCTCCAGAATGGAGCTGCTGCCGGCCGAGGCTGAGCCCATCAGTGATGGTTGTAGTGCCTCTGGTATAACAGACTTAAGAAGGGAGAAAAAAGGGAGAACAATAGCAGAGAGAGGAGTGAGAATGTGAGAGAAGCAACTGCAGACACCAAGGTCACTGAGGAAGGAGAGCAAGGACAGGAGATGGTCCAGCTGCTGGAGCAGACATTCTCCTGCAGCCCGTGGTGCAGACCATGGTGAGTCAGGCTGTCCCTCTGCAGCCCATGGAGGACCCCATGCCAGAGAAGGCTATGACCCTGTGGAAGCTCATGCTGGAATAGGCTCCTTGTAGGACCTATGGATCCATGGAGAGAGGAGTCCATGCTGGAGCAGGTTTCCTTGCAGGGCTTGTGACCCTTTGGGGGACCCATGCTGGAGCAGGCTGCACCTGAAGGACTGTACCCTGTGGAAGGGACCCATGGAAGAGCAGTTTGTGAAGGACTGCAGCCCATGGGAAGGACTCACTTTGGCAGAGTTCATGGATGACTGTCCCTGACAGGAGGGAGTCTGTGCTGGAGCCCGGGAAGAGTCTGAACTGGAGTTGCCCTGAGGAAAGGTGTGAAGTACTGACTGCAAATCCCATTCCCTGTTCCCCTGCAGCACTGTGGGGAAGCTGGTAGAAGGTAGTAAAGTTAAGACTAGGACAAAGTGGTGAGGGGATGATGTTCAAGATTTGGTTTTATTTTCTCATTGCCCTGCTTTTATTTGATTGGTAATAAACTGAACTAATTTCCCCAAGTCAAGTCTCTGTTAGCCATCAGGTAATGGGTCAGTGATTTCTCCCTGTCCTTAACTCAACCACCCATGAGCCCTACATTGTATTTTCTCTGTCCCCCCCAAGAAGGGAAGTGAAAGAGTGGTTTTGGTGGGCACCTGGCTCCTAGCCAAGGTCAGCCCACCAAAACAGCACGACAATATGCTAGTCCGTATATAAAATACTTTAATAAGTACAACTTTCTGGACAAGTTACATTTGAGATTCAAATCAGTACTAATGAGGGATGGGTGCATTGAGCTTGCATGTTTTTTTGTCAGGTGCATGCTACAGCTGGTAGTAAGTGCAATTAAATGTGTTGTGCCCAATGGAAGAAGAAAAGACAAGTGGAGCATGCAAGTTAGTGCAGTTTTGTCATTTCTGATGCAGTGATAAGCTCTGCAAGAAGCTAACAGCTCATTATATGTTACTGCTTTGGGGTGTTCTTACTGTATGTGCTTTACAAGAAGAATTCTAACTTTAGTATTGAAACTGGTGAAAATCTTGTGGGGCCAATTTCTCAAATTAGTGTAAATGTGCTAAAGCTCCCTGACCTTACAGAGTTATATTTAATCTTACACCCACAGAAAACCTGCTTGCCAGCTCTCGAGTTACACAAATGCAAGTGTAAATGATGCTTGCAAACCTATGTCATTATTGAAGAGAATCTGAAAATCAAAATGAGGCCTTTGACTTTTATGTGCAGTACTAGAACCAATGATAATTAGAGGACTGCGGGAAATACAACAATCCTTGTCTAGTCTGAAAATGCTAATTCTGTTTAATATTGCTTCTAACTTATCTCTCTTTCTCTTGATGCAGATATGTTTTATACAGTGGGGTTTTTTTTACAATCTTTTGCATTTTTTTAATGTAGAAGGACTTAAAGAATACTTCTCTTGGAATATTACAGAACGATACATTTTTATCTGGATGTTAAAGTTCCTAAGATTCATCCTCTTGCTCCTGACTGCAGTCCATTTTATAGTATATAAAAATGTTTTTATGTCTAAATGAAGATTCTTACAGTATTTTTTGTAATTATATGAAGAATATGAGGTCCTTAGTGCGTCCCTGTCAGGATATACGTGGTCTCCGCTTACTACCATGGTGGAGAAAAGATTGAGTTATGCTATGCCTTCTTTACTTTGGCCTTTACTGGTAACAGATTTTTGGGATCAGAGGGGAAGTCTGGAGGGAGACTGACCCTTGGTGGAGGGGGAACAAGTTAGGCAGCACTTAAGCTGCATATATATAGCTCCAGGGTCTCTAACAGGTTATGGAGTTTGGGAGAGGTTCATGAAAACTAGAGGAAAGTGAATGTCATTCATTTTTTAAAAAAGGGCAAGAAGGAACATCTCTGGATGCTCTGGTAGCATCTGGGGAGCTGCAGGTTTGTCAGCCTCTCCTTGGTCCCTTGGAAGGTGGTGGAGCAACTGACCCTGGAAAGTATCTCCAAAATATAAAGGACAAGAGGGAAATTAGGACTAGTCATAATGGATTTACAAAGGGAAAATCACGCTTAACCAACATGATAACCCTCTACAATGAAGTGACTAGCTTGGTGCTTTTGGGGAGAGCAGTGGAAGTTGTTTGCTTTAATGTTGGTAAGGTTTTTGACCATTTCTTCCCTAACATCCTTACAGACAAGCGGACAGGGTATGGATTAGGTAAGTGGGCAGTGAGGTGGATTTAAACCTGAACAATCCAGGCCAGAGGGTTGTGATCAGTGGTATGAGGCCCAGTGACAGAACAAGAGGCAGTGGGCACATGAAAGTCAGTCTGAACATCAGAAAATGCACTTTTGCCATGGAGAGAGAGTTGAACACTGGCATGGGTTGCCCAGAGAAGTTGTGGAGTCTCCATCCTTGGAGATAATCAAAACTTAGCTGGACATCGTCCTGGGCAACTGGTTCTGCGTGTGCCTGCTTGAGCAGGGTGTGGGACAAGAAGACCTCAAGAGGTCTGTTCCAACCTAAATGAGGCTGTGATTCTCTGTGTTCCATTCTTCCCCTCCAACAAATAAACAAGATGAGACCCAGGTGATTCTTGACAGCGTTGTTGCATGAAATGGTTTGTGAAATATGTTGGAAAATGAAGCTCTGAGCTGTGTATCTGTATTAATTACCTAACAGTTAATTTCCAGCACAGCAGTTAATTTGAAAAATTAACTTGTGGAAGAAGCTTTAGAAGGATGGAGGCACATTTGCCCTTTCACAGAAGTGTAGCTTTTGACCCTGTGATTCTATCCCAGGCTGGTCAAAGTGTCTTTTTCCTAAAGGCATTTTTTTAAAATGCAGAATGTTTCCTTCAGAAACAATTTCTTACCTTTACAGGTTTCATCTGTTAAAAAAGAATCAGCATGTTTTCTGGTGGAGACTGCTGACTAGAACATCTGTTTTGTATCCCAGCAGATGACCTCTCTAAATTAATCGATCCCTGTTCTAATGAGGTGACCTGTTTAAAATAGCTCTCTGCCAGTGTGTATTTTCATGTCTTTGGCATTTCAACTTTGAAGTGCATCTCTTTGTGGGATTTTTAGAAATTATATTTTATTTTCTCTTCAGATTTTTCTGAAAAATGCTGGTGCTTCAGCCCAGTATTGGAAACTGATTTTGATTAAAGTGATTCTAAATATACGCCCCTTTTTTGTGGTTGTTTGTAACTGGTTCAGTATTGGATTTCTCAGGGTCGGCACCTAAGCCAGGCTGTGCTGTGCACAGCTGTATTTGTTCCCAGGCTGGGCAGTGCACAGCTCAATAGCTTTCACATTATACTCTGACCACACAGGAGTGGAGCAGGTCACTGCTTTCCTAGGCCAGTTTTGCAGTTACATTTTACAGGAGGAGATAAAAAAAAAAAGTCTTGTGTCTGGTAGTGCAGAAAATCTGCCGTTAAAGGATAATCACTCAACATAATCCTTTGCATTCTGCTGAATGCTTACACATTGGATACTACTAAACTGCATGCTATTTTCATGGAAAGAAAAAGAATTAAAGAATGGCTGGACTTCTATGACACTTTAAAGATACACTAACTTTGTATTTTGTGACTGCGTGTCCACTCACACCATGTGGTGCTTACATGTTGGTTAAAGAAATATGTGTTAGTTAAAGAAATATAGGTTAGTTACAGAACTATGTGTTAGTTAGTTTATGTGCTCCTAAAAACCTATTTAATAGTTACCTAGAACAGCTAATGAGGAGAGAGGGAAATACAGAAAGGATATTGCTTGCTGAAGATGACTGCTCTTCAGTTCCTGTAACAAAAATTCTAAACTGCTTCCTTAAATTCTTTTCCTGGGAAAGTGAGAAGAGAGCGGTTGTCTGTATGTCATTCACTGAAGGTCACTAGTATGTTGATGACTGTAATAGCAGAGTTGCGTTTTTTTTGTGACCTTGCACAAGTCCTTAGAATAGGGATAGTTAAGTTAATTAAAATTTTAGTCTGCGCAGTGTGCTTACTAAACACTAGTAATTCTAATGTTACATTGTACTCATCCTCCCTGATGAGCAGAAAGGCTTTCATTTACAGCAATGCAAATGCTGCTTTCCTGAGCACCCAAAGTGTCCATTGGGTGGCTTGCTCTGACCGTGGATGTTTTGTAGGGTAGCAGAGAGGCAGTTTCACGGAATATTCTGAGTTGGTTGCTATTTTGTTAGTAACAATTAAGAGGCAAGGAAAACCTATTTCATCAAGAAAGAAAGGATTTTATGGCCCTGGGTGAACATGCAATCTTTGGGAGAAAAGAAAATTCTTAGTATATGATTTAGTCTGCAGACTGGTAATGGGTAATTTGTTTTCTGATGCTGTTAACAACTTAAGGCTATGCAGCTGTTATATGTTCACGTAAAAGGGTGTTACCTGCTAGCATGTTCTCTTTCTGTCCTCTCTCTGTCTCATGCTTGTGCACACTCACACACATTTGTGCCCCTTCCCCTCCCTCCTGGAGAAGCGCCGATCAGGATGTCCTCTGGGAACAGCAGCACCATTTCCCAGTTGGAGCTGCGTGCAGTTAAGCTCACTGATCTCAATGCCATGTGACTGGAAATGCAAGGAGCAGATTGCCATCCGGTGCACACTCTCCAAACCCTCAGATAGCCAAAAAAAAAAAAAAAAAAAAAAAAAAAAACGGGGGGGGGGGAGGGGGGGGGGAGGCTGCTTCTGTCTTTTCG
>NW_008237681.1:129936-180056 GCF_000691975.1 Corvus brachyrhynchos
TGGAGCTTGTTTGCCGCAAGCTCGGTTCATGGCAGTAACAGAAGCAGCAGATTCTGTAGCTCAGTGCTCTCAATGAGGTCAAGCTGGATCAAAGGGAAGCCTCCTGTGGAAGCATCTCCTGTAAGTTCTGATACTGCTCTTTCTGTGCTCCCTCCAAAGAATCGTAGCCTGTACAACTGAGCTGGGCTTCGGTGCTTTATGCCTCCCCGACTGATAATTTTGTGTGAGGTTGTCAGGGTTTATGTTAATTGAACTTGTCAGTGAGGCGTTGGTTGGATAATAATGCTGTGCATTTTAGGAGAAAAGGGCTTATCGTTCTCTCCTTTTATTTTCTGAGGGAGTGGGAAGAAGAAAGTGTGGTTTTGTCCTTTCGAAAAGCTCCAAGCTGTTGAGGTTACAGCTCACCAGATCCTGTTTTATGTAATCTACATATTCTACTTTCTAAATAAAGCAACTGTAAAGTGTCTTGCCGATGTCCTTGGGTTTCACCAAATAGCTATTCTTTTAGGAATAGCGACCTAAACATCTATGTAATTTAAGAAAAAAAGAGAAAGTACTTTATTCAAACCTTGGAAACCTCTGTAGTAACTGAATTTCAAAGAAACTCCCCTTTCTGCAGTTCACCTGAGGGGTCTCTAATGTGATCATGCAGAAATACTCCTTTGAAACCTAATTCTGGATATGAGCTGGTTTTAGTGAAACTTTTCAGTTGCGTAGGCTTCCACAGTGAGATGAAGAATTTCTTGTTTTATGTAATGAACTAGCTGTTTCTGCAGAAATACAATTTAACATGAAAGCATGCTAACTTTTGCAGGGAGTGTTGTCTCATTTACAGCACGGAATCTTTGGGCAATAATGACATGCTGGGCTGTAATTTTTCATCTACATAACCCAATTTTTTTTCCCTTGAAGTACAAAAAGCTTACTTGAATACATATCTGGAAGGCTTGCAGAGTAGTTTCAATGGATTGAACAAAGTAACTACCACCTGTTTGGATTATTGTTAGTAATACACTCTAAACCCTGAGGAAAAATAAAGTATCACAAGTCATTATCCTTTTTGCTGTAAAGTTCCTCTTGAAGGGACTGGCATGGTGCCTGTCTATTGATATTCAGCTTGTATTTTTGGAAACTCAGCAGCACTGGCATTGTGCTGTGAGGTGGTGAAGTGTTGCAATAGTCATAAAGAGTTATGGCTTGGGTCTATTTCCCAAAATCTAATGTCTTTGGGTTTTTTGCAGAGGTGTGTTCTTTAATTATAGTTGTCTTTTTATCTTCTTTAGTTAATATCTTGACTTTCCAAACTATCTGACTTTGAAATTGGATAGAGAAAGGAAAAAAAATTGTGTGAAATCGGGTCATGCAGCATCTATGTACGACATGAATATTTGCTGGAGAGATTTGTGGAGCAAACTTGAAGACTCCTTCTCAACTGTGTACTTCTATTTAATGAAAAGATGACTTACTACTTAAATATGCTGTGAGTTTTATCAGGCATCACTGCAATATAAATATGAGAAGAGAATGTGTAAATTAGCATCTCATACTCAGTACTCTCATTCTGAGAAAAGGATCAAAATGCTTTATGAACCCATCACTGCATTTTTTATTTATTTTGAATTTGTATCTTTTCTTGATTTTAACAGAGGCTGTCTTCAGTTCCATTGAGACAGCTCCATTTTTAAACATATACACTGGGGGAAAAATTCCTGTTCTTTATATTTTTGTCCAGATGGTGACGTTTCTTTTCATTTCAGCATTCAGCTTCTGAGTTGATCCTAGTTGAAGATGAAATGACAGATACTGAAGATAATGAAGAGGAGGATTTAGGAGTCATGGATGATCAACGTAGTGTAATTCTCCATCTCATCTCTCAGCTCAAACTTGGCATGGACCTTACCAGGGTATGAACACTGTATCTCTTTTATATTTGCTCATTAGTGTTTCTTCTTCTCATATTTCTCTGTGTGTGTGTGTGTGTGTGTGTGTGCGCGCGCATTGCTGGTTCTTGTGAGTGCATTTTGTCCCTGTGGACAGGGAAGTTTTCCTCTTTATAGAAGTGGGGTCCCAGAGAGCTGTGGACTGCTGTCTCTTGCTAGGCAGGCTTTCATGTGAAGTGACCACATTAGATATTTTAGAGATGGAGGGGGAGGGGAAGAAAAAAGAAGAAAAATCCTCTGAAACTCTTGCTTATTTTTTTGCAAATCTTTCAAAGTAACCGTATGTTGTGTATGTAACCCACAAGTATCTCATGGTGCTCTGGGGGTGTGAGGAACAATAATGGCAATTGTATGGATGAAGGACATACATGTTCACATTACTGCTTTGTGGATTGGATTCAGTTTAATCGCATGTCAGCTTCAAAAAAATAACCCATGATGGTAAAGAAATTACAGTCTTCAGTGAATCAGTTCTTGTCTGTGTTGAGCAGCTCACCAGTTTAACCTGTGCATTCTTCCAGTCCTAGAACCAGTATTGTCACAAGCTTATCCAAACTGATATGAGCAAAGAAGTTACAGTGTCTGAGAAATTTTCCCATAAGTCCATAGAGTTTTGGAAATGAGGTGGATGTTAAGGAAACAGGGAATGCTTCTTTTTGAATAGTCTGTATTCCAGAAACCTTGTCATGGGGTTTAATAAATAATCAAGCAGATTTTTGTTAATATACGGAATATCCTTTCCTTCTGCAATGGTTTTCTAGTTAAAAATCCCCCAAATAAAACCCCTGTAATCCACTTTTCACAAATAAGAGCTCATTCTGACACTCTCCACAAATAATACAAAGTTTGGGAGGACCAGAGAATTTCTCTGCCACATGAAGTAGCTTTGCAGGAAGTTGTTCTCATGGGCATTTTGATATTCTGAGGAGTTTATCTGCTTCTCTTTTGGTCTTACATATTAATCAAGAACTGTAACTTTCTTACAAAATAAGGTTTTCTCAATATAGTTTTTTCTGCTGCCTCTGGAACAATTGACAGAGTTTTAAAATAATTACATTTTTAAGACTGAGCAATCCTGTGTTCTGTTGCTGAGTAGCTGCACAGAAATTAATGTTTTATTCTAAATAGAACAAAAGTTTCATCATTTCATTTTGAATAATTTATACCTGACACTTTTTAGTATGTCTGGGGTTATATACAGTTCAGTTTTGGTTCTGTTTTTCTTACATTCTTGCTTTTTCTTAACTCTTCCTCTTTTCTATGTTGGTTTTCTAAGGCTGTTTGAGTCTATAATGTTCAAACTAGACTAAGATTTCTTATCCATGGTTCTTGTGTCTTCAAAACATTTTGTGTTTGGAAAAGAACAAGATTTTTCTTTCCTGATCTCCACTGTCAGCTTTTTGTCACGGTGGAGTAGGCAAAACCTAGAGACACACAGTTAATGTGAATAAGAGAAATTCCTGTGAATAAGAGAAGTGTACAAGAAAAATATGAAGGTAAATACATACATGATGTCCCGTTTCTTACGTAGTGTTCTTAGAGCACAGTTTCTAAAGATAATGGTAAACGTTGAAATGAGAAGAGAAACAGGCATATGGCACAGTTAGATCTGTCCGCAGTCTGTGTGATGCATGAATACACATATGATAAGTATTAATGAGACATGCCACATGTGCACATCACTTTTCTGCCCATTTTGAGGATTAAAAATAAAAATACAGGACAGCTGGCTGCTTTTTTTATCAACTTTGCTTACTGACATGAGGCCCTTAGGGCCATTGACATGTGACGGTAAATCTGGGTTTGTTGGCTGCACTTCTTCCCATTTTTCATTATTCCTCTGAAAGTCAGGTTTTGGAGCACCTTTGATGCTCATCACCTTCTGCTGGAAGTGGCACAGTAGTTGCTGATATGAGAGGATGTTTTTACGTGTTTCCATTTTCCTGTGCCTGAACCATGAGCCACGGATTGCTGCATGATACTCACATGAACAAACAGCTTTTTCTGAGCCCTTGGTGGCTTTGGGTTCTGGATGCATGAGCATTACCTTCACATTCCATATCAGAGGAAACAGCATCTTTTCCTTATGTTAGCCATGGCCTTTCCTTACGTCAGCCATGCTGTGCTGACAGCAGTTTCCCACAGTGAAGATAGCCGCATTTAATGTCGTGGAGGTGCTTCACTTCTGGAATGTGTCCTACTGCTGTGCCTTTTAGTGAGGAGTTAGAGAGTAAAATTATTGCGAAGGAGGATACCTGCAGTGAAGTATCAAATCTGTGTGGGGATTTGCTAGAACAGGGCAGACTCTATGGTGGCCAAATAGGCTTCAACAGCTGCTAGAGAGAGTTGGGTGGGGAGCAGTTCACAGCAGTAGAATGTGGTACAGAACTGATACTTCAGGCTGGGATATGACTTTCAACCTCATTTAAAACTAGAATTGCTGGAGAAAAAACCAAATTTCTAAGTTGTTTGTTCTTCAGACTTTTAAAAAGTGAAAAATGGTGCCAAAACCCACTGACAGCCTTTGCTGGCAATTGGCATTTAATGGATTGCAGTTAATGCTAGCAGTTTGTACAGATGGGTGATCACTCCCATGCAATCCCTCACCTTCCTTACACAGTTTTAATATGTGCTAAAAATAAAGGGTTGCCATTCTATGTAAAAGGGCTGCCAGTAATTCTGCAGAATGTCAGCCTGTTGTAAATTAACATTGTGGTGTGTTTACGATGCCATAAGTTTTTACTTTGCTTGCCAATATACTTTTACCTTGTAATTTAAAAATATAAGTGGAATGAAAATAGCTTGTTTTATTTCCACAATGACACCGATGACAGTGAAAAGAAAGCTTTTACACCTTGGAGAGAAGGGTATCTCAGCATGAGGTACCTTGGTTGCATTTCTGAAAAAAGTAGGGAATGGTGCTGACACCCATGTTTTTCCTCACAGTACGTAGTAGTGGGGATAAAGATCTCTGTTCTTAAGGAGTCGTGCACATTTTTCTCAGTTGCATTCAGATCTAATTAAGTGAATTCAAACCTAGGAGGTTATAATCAAGTTTTGAACCAGTATTGTCTTTTTAACCTCCACGAAAATGGAAGAATGCCCCTTAAACTGCTTTCTTTTCATCTGAAGCCTGAGAAAGAATAAGAATAGATTATTCTAGCATTTTAGAATGCAGTCAGGAGGTCTTTTGCTTCAAATTCCAGCAACTTGGTATTTATTCTAGACAGTTTCTTTTGTCCAATTGGTTGTCACACTGGCATTGTCTCAGAGGAAATAATTAGTCAGTTTTGACTCCTTATGCAATTAAAAAAATATTCATAGTCCTGTCCAAAGCCAGTATAAAGAACATAGGTCCTAAGTGTATTTTTCTGGACACTTCGTTCTGTCTGGCTGCAGAAGAGTTGAAAACCTCATTCCTTTAAAAGCTAGAGTGCTAGCACAAGTGCATGACAGCCCAGTGCTGGCAAGAAGAATGCTGTACACTTCCAAATTTGTTTATTTCTATTTTTCTTATTTCTGCAGAAATCAAGATAAGGCAAATTAAAAAAAAAAAATTGATTGTATTTTTTTTGGTTTTTTTGGTTTTTTTTTTTTTGTTTTTTTTTTTTTTTTTGGTTGGTTTTTTTTTAGCTGTGTTAGTGTGTGGTGGTGTTGCATATTGAAACTTTGAGGCTATGAGATTATTTAGTAAAAGGCAGTGTTTTGTAGGCATATTTTTTAATACTGCAGTTGTGTAAGCTTTAAAACTCAAGTATTTTTATTTCATAGTTCTGCTTCCTTGTGTGGAAACAATTCAGTTGCTGAATGGATCCTTTCCTGCCACAATTAAGGGTGTAGTTTCCAGCTTAGTTGGGCTTTTAAATCAAGATCATTTGAACTGGAGTTCAGGCCTTATTCAGAATTTAAATTGATTCTTGAAACTCAATAATAAGAGTCCAGTGACTCATCACATCTCCTTTAGTGGCAGTGTTGGTGAAGCTGTAAGCAAAGCACACATCTAGGAGGAGATACCAAGGCTCTATGACCACATCAGTGGGATGAAACCACGGCAGTCTCAGTGTTGTACCATAAAATCTGCATCATCTGAAGTATGGTCTGCAGTTTTCTTCTCCTCTATTTGTGCTAATAAAAGTCACTGTCTTTAGAGGCAGGCACTTGGACATAACGAGATGCAGAGTGCTGTTTATTCAAATGAGTTTGCCCTTTCAAGTCTCTGCAGTGAACTCACGATAGGCACTGCTGGTATTTCTAGGCAAGTTATGAGAGATTTTTGAATATGTTCTGCTGTCACTTTCCCCTCTGATAACCTGATCTTTTAGTGTACAATTTATATGAAAATGAGATCCTGAGTTGAGGATCTCAACTGCTGAATTGCATTTTTTTAAAGATTGTATTGGATAATGAATATTTGGTCACAATGAGAATGCTGCAAGTAAGATGGAATTATTTAAAGAGCTAACAATAAGAAAATTTACTGGCTTTCCACTTTGCCTTCCAAAATTTTTGATTTCACTTTTGAAAACCAGTCTTCTCAGCCCATCACTGTTACACCTCCATAAGGACTGTAGGCTGCCTTTAGCACTCAATAATCTGACACACTGTGTAAAATTAAGGTCCTCCATCATTCAGGGCCTCAATAGGTTGGTAGCAGAAACCATGTGGAGTCCTCAAGGCTTAGAGAGGAGAGTCAGAGGAATATTACAGATGGAGCTTTGCTTGATTTATATCTAAACTTGTAAAAATGATTAGCCTATAAAGGAACATGTGTGTGTAAATATAAAATACAGAAGGAGAGAGCAAACAAGCAGATAAGTTACCAAACAGAGCAGTTCTCTCTTTTTGCAGGGAGGTTCCGTGACTTGCTGTGGAAAGGCTCTGTTTGAGCTGCTGTGACTGGAATTCTTGTTCATGTTTACAAGTTCTCTTTGAGAAGGGTTGAATGATTAATAAAAGTTTGACAGCTTCTTTTTCATTATCCCTAGGACCCGAAAGGGCTGATCTGTGCTTTGGTCCCAGTTAGAATAGCAAGCTGGGGCAGCAGGGCGAAAGCAAATGTGTTTGTGACATAGTGGCTCCCTGCCTGCTGTAAATAACCCTTGCTTTTGGGAAAGGGAAAAAATAAATGCAATGAAGAATTAAAGAGGAAAGCAGAAGAATTGCTGTAATAGAGGACAGCTGTTGGTTTGCATCTGGCATCATTGAACCACTTGGATTCACATAAGATAGATTTGTGTGTGCCAGAAGTTGCTTTTGGTCGTGCGAGAGCAACCTTTGAGCTCCCCTGGGACAGTCCTGTACAAAAGAGGAGCATGAGGGAGAAAGAAGGGAAAGAAATTATGGTCTGTAGCCCTTGTTTGTCTTGCAGTGCCCTTCAGGATGTTTCACTGGAAGCTTCTAACAAAGTGTTACTGTGAAGTGAGTGACTTCGGCAGCATCTGCTAGAGAAGGCACTTGAGACTCTATCCAAATCACTTGGGGCTGGCTCCCTCCAGGGCAGACTGCCTCATGCTCAGCCCCAGGTTTATTCTGGGCCCACAGGAGCCTCTCTAGTCCCAGGATATGAAAGTAATGGTTTGTGCAGTTTTTATTTCAACTTGTGTGAAATAAAGCAAAGCCATGCAGAGGCCCACCACAGTAACATGGTACCATCTAAAACTGAGGGGATGTGCCGTGGGCTTGGGGGAGACAGGAGATCTTAGGGATGGCATGGGATTTGACTTGGGAGTTGGGGGGGACATGACAAGGGATGACACTCTAGGGCAAATGGGGAGTGTTTTCTTGCCTACAGCCTCTTGGGAAGGGTCATTGGAATGGTTTTATACTTGGAAATAGACCTGAGATTTGGTTATGATTTGATTATGGTTGGATCTCCTTGGGTTGGTTTGTTAGAGGCTGGAAGGAATTTAATCCGTGTATACCATACAGGGGTAGTCAGGGGCCCAGGAGTGAAATATGGAACACAGATGTTTGACAGAAGGGATAGATGTCCCGCTTCCGTTCTCCACCACTTAGAGGTTGGTGATATGTATGTTCATATAAAATACTCATCTTCTAGTGGTTTGGGAGGGCGTGCCACTCCCATTTTGGAGGGTTATGATTAGTTTGGTTTGTTGATGTTTGATGTAGATTGGTTTATATCAAAGTATGTTTTTGTGTCCTGTAAACAAGGAAAACAATGGCTGGTTTGTTAACTGAGAGGAGAGGAAAAGGTGGATTTCCATGTGAGTGGAACAGCCCATCCTTTTGTGAGCTGCTCTTGAAAGTCATAATGACATAGGAAGTAGCGTGCATGGGTATCAAGGCCACTGCTTTTTCCTTCACTCATTATTTACACTGCAAAGAAAATTAAATTGTTGTGGCATGGGAGAAAAATATGCTATCTGGAAATTTGGCAGGGTCAGAATTACAGCTGTCCTAACTGTTCTCTCCCCCTCTCCCCCCCCCCCGTATAGTGTGATCACAGGGAAATCATATCTGCCTTTGTCTGCTTTGCATACAGGTAGTGCTTCCAACATTTATTTTGGAGAAAAGATCCCTGCTGGAGATGTATGCAAATTTCATGGCCCATCCAGACCTGTTTTTGTCAATTGCAGCTGGAGCCACTCCCGAGGAAAGAATTATCTGCTTTGTGGAGTATTATCTAACAGCTTTTCACGAAGGCCGAAAGGGAGCAGTTGCCAAGAAGCCCTATAACCCTATAATTGGTGAAACGTTTCATTGCTCTTGGGATGTGCCTAAAGATAAAGTGAAAGCATTCAGAACTAACGGTGCCTCCACGGTTTCTAAGGACTCAGCCAAGGAGCTTGGCCAGGACCAGTCCACGTGCTACAAGCTGAGGTTTGTAGCTGAACAAGTGTCTCATCACCCACCAGTATCTTGCTTTTACTGTGAGTGCAAAGAGAAGAAAATGTGTGTGAACGCTCACGTATGGACCAAAAGCAAGTTCATGGGCATGTCAATAGGTGTTTCTATGGTAGGTGAAGGTAAGAAATGTGCTTTTATTCTGCTTTTTTTGAGCTAATATTTCTGGGTGTCAGTGGAAATCCAAATGTTTCCCTGCTTGCTCTCCCTCTGACCTTTCATTTGAACCTTATGACTGTTTGCTTTTGTGAAGTTTGGAATTAAAATTGTAGGGTTTGTATAACCTTTTGCTGTGCAGACAGAATGTGAAATGCACATTACATGTATAAATGTGTGCTTATATTGATGAGAGTCTGTTAATATATATATGGCCAGACCTCAGATATAATTAAATTACAATAACAAATGACAAATGATAGTATATTCTGTGAGAATATTTTTGTTTGTGTTGTTCACTTTTAAAGTAATACGGGATTTGGTGTTCACAACTGGAACAAAGCGATGAGGAAAACTGCGTTTTTACATAAGCCTGACATTTGTTTTTCATAGTTTCTGCAGAGAAATATGATTTCTATAGTGTTTGCAAACTTAGTGTATTTTCACAAGCTTTCTATAAAGTCACATATAGAGGTATAAATCCTGGTTTTATGTATCATATATATGCAATCTGTATTGTGATAAGTCATTGGCTCAACTTGAGTTCAGAAATATGGGGAATCATAACAAATCCTTAATGGGTTATCTGAACTAATAAACACACCTGTACCAGTGTTGTCACTGACACTTAATGCAGTGAGAAAAAGCAATTTAACTCCCTGTGGCCATTTGAGGGTAACATCCTATGTATGGATTTTAGTGTTTTGCCTTAACTAGTTTTTAGACTGTAGTCTCAGAAGTATGAGGACAACTTGCTTCTTTTTGTCCCCATTATGTTAAATACTATGATATTTAAGGTAGTGAAAAAGTGGAGTGGGAAATGCAGTGATTTGGTTTTGCTTATTAATAACAACAGAATAATTATGGTGAAAAAATACAGGTGTCTTCTGCTATTTCCACTATCTAAAACTAAAGACCAGCATAAAGGACTACAGTAGCTCCTTCTCTGATGGCAACATATTCCCTTTTTAGTAGAAGAGATATGAAACCTCCTTACTGCTGGTTTTGATGTCCTTGTGATAAAGTCTATCTTAGCACGTCTGTTTCCTTCTTCCTATGACTTAGGTGTTTTGCTTTGAATACAGAGTTGAGGAAGTTGGGAAGGGAGTGTCAGAAGGGAAATTGGTCTTTCTGTCTGTCTCCTGCCTGTACTACTGCCAGCCTGAGTCATTGGCTTAACATTCTGCATTTTTCTGGTACATGTTAATTTCTAGTACTCTTTTGCTCAGTGAAGGGAAGTATTTAATGGAAATAAAATGAAACACAAAGTCACTTATGATTATGTAGGAGTAGGGAAATTTCTTTCTTTTGCTGCTAGCGCACACAGTTCCCTGGGATTGGGGGTGTCTACTGTGGGGATTATTTAAGACTTCAAAGTCCTGATGTGTCCTGGTTTTGAGAGAGAAAGGGTCTAAGAATTAACTGCTTACTCACCCCAAGGATTGTTTAATGTGTGCTTGTGAGAATAAGTTCTTCCCTATACTCTTTCTTTTTTTCGTGCTCCTGAAGATACCCCAGGAGGGGAGGCAGGCTTTGGGGAACATCTGCAGTCGCAAACTCTTTTATTCCAAGGTTTGCTGCTGTCCTTATGATGCGCGTCCTGGGAGGAGGTCTGGGTTCACCAATTCATAGTTACTATTCATCTTTTTGTTCATGTAAGCAGAGCAAAAGCAGGTACCTTCATGGTGACAGCATTTCTGGGAAGTGATGGAGACATTCCAGTGCAGCCCAAGCATTTCTGTTGCATGTTGAGGACTGGCAATGGCAGCAAGAAGTTGTACCACTGAGGCTTTTCCATCATCTGAAAACAGCCAGCCTAAGCCTGACAGCCTCAGTTTAAAATGCTGGCTTTGCAGTGCAGTTCCTCCACTTGAAACTGCACTTTCTTTAATTTCTTTGTTTATTTATTTTAGGTCCAGGGAAGTCTTCCTGATTAAGATGGTGTGTGGATTTGTCAAACTGTGGAAAAATTAGAATCTACTGCAGATGCTTCTTTCTTACGTGCTGCAGAAGTATAAATTCTGTAGTAGATTGAGATGAGCGTGAGTACCAGGGAATTGATTGCTGAACTGAAAAAAAGGAGCGGATGGACTAAGTGTGGGAAACCTAAGTCTGTATTTACATGCCTAGTAATGCAGGGCCTAATAATTTTTTAGTGTGAAATACAATTTGGGGATTTTTTCCTTGTGTTTAGGGACATTTTGGAGTTGCAACATTTCATAGGGGGTGAGTTAGTCTGGCAAAGTTAGTGAGTTAGGCTGTGGAAAGGAGCTGTTAGTCAGAAGGCATTTGAAGCTGCTTTAGGTAGGTAGAAACTAAAGTTAGCTCCTTGGAGAAACTTTCACACAGCAAGGTTGGCTAGTAAGGTTGTATAATCTTATTTTAAACTGTTAAAAGTGAGTTTCTTGGGAATGAAGTATCACTGATCCTGCTTTTGATGAGGGACAAAGTAACATCTCATAGATCATCAAAATCTCTGGGTTTTGATTGTTGTGGGGTTTTTTTGCTACTGTGCATTGCATGACCAGAGTAATCACGTGCTGTTGTTGGGATTTTGTCTTGTCGCTTTCTCGTTTTTTTTTTTTTTCTAAATTTCCCCTTACTATGAGCATTCAGTCCTTTCTTGCCTGTTGCTGCAGTTAAATTACATACATGTGGAGGCCTTTGACTTTTTGTAAGATCAGTAAGGAGTTTAAGTGTGGCATCATGTTACTTGAAAGACAGTTTCCTTGATACCTCTGATATACCTGTGTCCATTTGGAGACTTGTGTTAAATAATCGTGGTGTTGGTTCAATATTAGTTTCATTATACTACAGATTAAATCAGTACTAATCAATATACAAGAGGGAAGAAGAATCCTTCCAAACAGAGCATCAGAGAACTGTAATTAATGATTTTGATAATTTAGTGGCAGTGAGTGACCATCTTGTTCTAGTCAGATACATCAGAACAGCTCTGTTTGACCTGGTTGCCCAGAGAAGCTGCCGATGCCCCATCCCTGGAAGTTTTCAAGGCCAGGTCGGATGGGGCTCTGAGCAACCTGGTGTAGTGAAAAGTGTCCCTGCCCACAGCAGAGGGTTTGGAACAAGATGATTTTTAAGGTCCCTTCCAACACAGGCCATTCTGTGATGATTCTGTGATGATGACCAGAAACTTCATTGTGGCCTAATGTTGAATACAAGCAGCTGTGGTGCATTTTGAAACATGGCTCTCTACTGAGCAATTCTGTGTGTGTCCTTCCAACAGTTCAGTGAAGCTTTTTCTACTGCAGTTGGCTATTTGCAGAAATAAAGTAGTACTGAATTTTTGGAGCTATGGTGTGTAAGGAATATGGTAATGGTAATGTGTCTGTGGGGGCTTTGAATCATATTTTTATAGAAAGTCCTAAGATATATAGAGCTTGTTGCTTTTTATTAGAAGCTGACGTAGAATGTCATGGAAGTACAAAGGCTTATAAAGGAATTTAAAGAATTAGGGGATTTAAGGATGGTATGGTCTTGGCACACAAAGGGTACAGCTCAGTATCTCAGTGGTGTAACTTTTTGTGTATGTTGCACCTCAAAGTGACTAAGATTTTTTTTTTTCTGTTGGTGGTTTTTGTTTGTTGATTCCAAGTAAGAATCAGTTGCAGAGATGCAGAACAAATGGGAGAGCACTGCTGGGAATCCATGTGAGGAGCTGTTTTATGTGCTAGCCTTTCTTTATCTCTGGTTATGAGGGGTCTAAATCTGGCTTGCTGATGAAATGCTGCAACTTTTTCTTTGCTGTATAACGAAACCCCCATTCTTCAGAATAGTCAGCACTGAGTTTCCTCTTGAGAAAGCCACCCTGAACAGAAAAGAGTATTTTGCATAAAAGAACTTATGTTTCATATGCAGCCCCTAATTCTGGTAAATGTTAATTATGTACTAATGAAAGAGTGAGGGGGGAAATGAGGATGTAATGAATAGGATCACATTAAGATTTAAATTTGCAAAGGATGGGAAAGCCAGTGTAAATATTTAATGTTTTTTTATGTGGTCCATAGAATCTTCAAATGGATACTGGTTATAGGGTAAGGATGCTGTGGTGAGGACACCTCAGTGTCAGCTGTGCCTGTTCCTTTTCTGCTCTTGGATTTTGGTCCAGAGCAGCAAAATCTAACAGAAAGTGTCATCTTTGATTTATGGGTTAATTTTGTAGAGAGCATAAAGTACATTTAAATGGATTGCTCTGTATTGTCAAGTGGCTAGTTATGTCTGGTGTTTTCACTTCTGCTATTTTAAATGTTTTAAAAAGTAGTGAGGTGTAGGCTTCCAAAAATTATTTTTCTAAATTGAAAATCAACTTGAAGGGATTTGATAGGTGGGTAAAAGGTTCAGTGCTCTTTCTAGGGTAAGTTTAAAAGAAAGCAATGAATGTTTTTGTCCTCTCTTTTTTTTTTCCTTCTGTTAGAATACATGTATGTGTAGGTATTAACAGATGTACAGGTACACAGGTCTATAATTTCTAGTACTGAGAAATTAGTGACTTTTCAATTTACCAGTCCCAAAGCTTGATTGCTCCATGCAATTAGAGCTACCTAAATATTTCCCTAAGTACTCATTTTTGTGTTAATATTTTTTAGCCCAGTGTTTTTAGAACAGTTTTCCTGTAGCATGGCACTCATTACTTAATTTAGCAAATGGCTCCAGTCTTTGAAAAATGAGCAGTGCAACACAGCTGGCTGGAAGGTTTGAGATATTAAGAGCCCGGTTCTGGCATCTCCTGTTTTCCTGTGGGGATCTGGGCAGTTGGTGATGCACAACACCTGTGTGGGGCTCATCCCACACATAACTTACTCCTCTGTCTGTGTTAGGAGTAACACAGACAGGGTGAAGAGCTTCTTAAACAAGGAAACTGCCCTAGGCCCCGTGTGTCCCATGTGCCATTTGCTGTTCAGATTGATCTCCATGCAGGCAGTGGGAAGCATTAAATCCCACATGTCTCTCCTGCAGCTTATTGATCCAGAGCCTCCTCTGGGGTTTTTTGTCAATATGTATTACTGGGAAATCAATTCACAAAGCTGCAGCATCAGTGAGGGACACGTAAGAGTCAAACTGGGAAAATGATATGCCAGGACCGTCGCTTCCTTTAATGCAGGCTGAGGAGTCATGGATGGGGTGTGACTCTGAATACATTGCTGTAGTAAAAAGGAGGAGTAAATGGTGTTGAGGACATTTCAAGGAGGAATTTCAATATTTTGAACTTGTTTATAAAAAATTCACCCTTCTGTGTAGCTTTTTTTCTAATAAACTAGATTACTAAATCCACTGTTCCTCCCGGAGTACTGGTCTGGTGCATTCTTCCATATGTAATTGTTGCCTATAAATACTTTAGATTTTTTTTTTTTAAAGGAATTGGGAGTTTTTGAAAGAATGCTTTGATGTGAGAGGAAAAAACTAAAATGGGAAAATATTCTACAACTTTTCATGGGTATTTACTTATAGCCATTTTCAAACTAAATATGGATCATCCCTTACAGTAGGGAAGCAAGGGAAGAAAAATGGCCTGCGTGTTTTCCAGCAGTTGTTTTTAAAGATCAGTTGCAATGTAATGATACTTTCAAGCAGATGTTAAAATTACACATTGTAAAGTAACTGTTAGCTTTCAGTTAATTGTTTTTTAATTTCTCAAGATTGACACTTGGCAGGGTAGGGTGTTAGTTCAAATTGGGGTACCTGTTACAAATGTTGAATCTCAGTGTAATTTTTGACTTCCTCTCCCCTAAAGAAGCACAGGTCTCTGTTGAGATGTGGTGGTGCAGCCACGGTGTTTGTGGTGCTTCACTTAAATGAGGTTTTGTATGTGGGCTCTGCAAACGATGGAATGTAGAACAGGTTAATACTAAAAGTATTACCAAGTTGTGGGTATTTCAGATCTGCCCTTTAATCTCTTTTAGACTATAATTATGGAGCTGGAGTCATGCTTCGAGTGAGATAGCATTTCATTAAAAAATGTATTTATTCAGGTGTTTAAGGAATTCAGAAAATATTCTACCAAGTGCTAAAAATACTGCCAAGAGAGCCAGGTTCAGTTTTTAATATCTAACCTGCTGTGGTGGTTAAATATTTACATTGAAGGTCACTGCTGCTGTTTGCTCTCCATTTTAAATGTGCTTGGCAGCATTGCAGCTCCAAGTCCCTCCCACTCAAGTAGGGAGAAAAAAGCTATTGATCCCATTGGGGGACAAAAGCAAACCTATACTCACCCAACAGGAAAAGGGTGCACATACAGGGATGGTCAGAGGAGGATGGCAGATGGAGAGAGACTTTTTACAAGGGCATGTAGTGACAGAAAAAGGGGAAATGGCTTTAAAATGAAAGAGAGTAGGTTTAGGTTAGGTATTAGTAAAAAAGTCTTTACTGTGGGGGTGGTGTGGCACTGGAACGGGTTGCCCACAGAAATTGTGGATGCCCCATCCCCGGCAATGTTCAAGGCCGGGCTGGATAGAGCTCTGAGCAGCCTGGTCTAGTGGAAGGTGTCCCTGCCCATGGCAGAGGGGTTGGAACTTGCTGATCTTTAAGGTCCCTTCCAACATAGGTCGTTCTATGATTCTACAATTGTTCTTTATTAACTTAATGCTATTATAGCATCCATTTAATGAGTTTGATAACCAGAGTCGTTTTTTGAGTAAAAGTTCTTCCTGGCTGCATGTCCAGGATGAGAAAAAAAAATTCCTGCAGTGTGTTCAGCTTGGACTTCTCTGCAGGTGTGGAGCTGAGGAAGCTTGAGGCAAAACGTGTGTGTGTGTGTTCCAGTTGTGTCCTCCTGGCCTTTCCCTGCTGGTGAGGGTTCAGCACATGACACGGGGAACTTGTAACTTGCCAAGATGAAATGGTTAAAGGTCCTTTTAAAGACATGACTTTTCTGTGTGCTTTTGCACTCCCAGCTCCTTGTGTCAGACTTGCTGGAGTGGAGATGCTGGCTGTGTCACTGCTGGCAGGCTGAGGTTGCAGAAGTTCTGAGAGCAACTGCATGAAGCTGTTCTGGTTTGCAAATGTTTTCCTGTGAAATAGTTTCAGAAGACAGACGTGTCAAATTGCAGAGCTTCCTGTGCCTGCATTTAGTTTTCTTAGCTTGAACCAGTGTTCAAGATCATGGTTCTGTTATAGCTCTGTGCTTTTAAATTTTGAGTGTGTTTTTGTGTTTTCATGCAGCATTAAAGGCATATTTTCATATTGGCAGCAGTAGTGTTGTGTTTCTATTTAATGCTTTTTCATCATTAAATCTGAGATCACTTTGAAAAAGTAGTGTTATTATTCCCTTAAACAGATAGATTAATCAATACCACTAACAGTGTGTTCTTCCCCTGCCTGCCCCAGGGTGACGGCAAATGGGCTCAAGCTCATCTTGTTTCTAAACAGATACTATTACTATGTCAAAATAACTTTCCTGCTTTTTTTTTTTTTTCAAATATTTCTGGGTTCTGAGTGCTTCCTGTGATGGGTTATTTTCAGTCCCTGTTGTGAAAAAATATTTTCAAAGCTGTCATTTTTGCCTTTAGGCAGTTAGTAAATGGGACACAAAAGACTGTAAAACTCTGATAAAAAATACACTGCAGACATTTGGCATGATCTAATTCTGCGTGCAAGGTTTATGGTGCTCTTTTCCTGGTCTTATGTCCTGTTATCCTGAAGACCAAACTACAGTTTTTATGGGGATAGAGTTGTATCTGTAGCCCCAGGGGAAGCTGCAAAGGTTTGATCAGGAAAGCTACTTTCTTTGTGCAACTTCCAAGTAATGTTGAAAAACTGCTGCTGTTGTGTGTTGTTTTTAGTTACAGCCTCATACTGCTGAGGGTGGAGAAACCTTTACAGGATGAGATGGAATTACCAGTAGTTTTTTCTGCCTGGTAGAGACATTGGACTCGGTGGTAGTAGAGCAGTGGCCCTGCTGGCCCCTCTTTGATGATGCAAGATTTTTTCAAAGCCTGTGTGAGAAACGAGGTATTTGGAAATTAAGGAGCAAATTTAATGGGAGATTTCTAGATGCTGTGTTTCCTAGTTGTACCCATGGAGACTCAGAGCTTTTCACTCCTAACCAACTAAGGCATCAAGAGGAAATTAGTGGAGGATGTGGCTGTTTCTAACTGAGTGGAGAAGTGAAGAGTCCTTTGGCCATGCCCATATTTTTTCTGGAGGGAGATTATGATATGACACTGAGGGAGCATCTGAATTTTCAGTATGGGTTTTTGCAGGGACATTTTATGATTTTCCAGCTTTTAACAGTAATACAAAGTAAGGAATCCAGTCAGATTTTCTGAAAAGTTGTTTGGTACCATGCAGGAGCCCAGGGTACACAGTCAAATTGGGTGCTTTTGAAAATGCTTGTTGGAAGAAACTTGTTCCAGAGAGCAGAGTTTCTTGCTTAGCAGACAGTGCCCTCCTTCAAGGAGAGCTGCACGTTGTGCTCTCTGTGGATGTGCATTTTGATGGTGGTAATTGGTCAGTGACCATCAGGTCTTATCAGTGAACCTTTTATTACCTCACTTTCACCTCTTCCTGTGTAGGTGTTCTTCACTTGCTGGAACACGAGGAAGAGTATGTCTTCACCCTGCCCAGTGCCTACGCTCGCTCAATCCTTACCATCCCGTGGGTGGAGCTTGGAGGGAAAGTCAACATCAATTGTGCCAGAACAGGCTATTCTGCCACAGTCACGTTCCACACCAAGCCCTTCTATGGAGGGAAGGTCCACAGGTATGGGAATTACTGTCTTAATCTTGTTTGCCTGCTGCTGGATTTCAGGGGAAAGACTCTTGGGCATCTGTTCAGTTCTTCTGTTGCAGTATTTTATAGACAGATAGCTGAAGTTCTTTTCCAATTAGTGCTGGAGATGACTTAAAGCTTTAGGGCAGTTTATTGTAGCAATACATATTATGTTGTTTAACTGAATTGGATGTATTTTTCTCATTAAAATAAAGTGAGTGTATCTCTCCAGCCTTTGTTTCTTGTAGAAGTTGCTGTTAAGTGCAGGATCAGAAAAATGCATGTGGGAAAGGCAATATTTCTGCTATACCAGCTGCTGCTTCTGTGTGAGTCTTGTAGATGAACTGGTGTTCCAGGTGGAGCTCCCAAAAAGAGGAGAGAAGCAAAAGTTTCACTGCCCATAGCAGTAGCTCCCTACTGGGAACTCCCAACTCTGCACTGAAATTCCAGATGGTGGAAATGTTATTTACCTTCTTTGGTTCCCCTTCACTAAGGGCGCAAAGAGGTCCTGTGCAAGACAGCCTCCTGTCTTGCTTCCGTGATCAAGTTGATGTCCCAGTCATTAACATCAGACCCCTTTCTTGTTCAGAGGAGACTGTGTTTTTGCATGGTTACCTCTGTTTTCAGATGGTGTAACTATTCTTCCCATTTCAATGTTGTGTTCAGGCACATGTCCACATGGGGCTGTTTTGACAGGGTTTTTCTCTAAAAGTTGTAGATTAAAAATTGGTGTCATCAGGGTGAGTGGAAATTTGGTGAAATTGTGCTGCATTACTTTAGTAATTAAAAAACTT
Source organism: Corvus brachyrhynchos (assembly GCF_000691975.1). Lineage (NCBI taxonomy): Eukaryota > Metazoa > Chordata > Aves > Passeriformes > Corvidae > Corvus > Corvus brachyrhynchos. The sequence continues at coordinate 148,418 of NW_008237681.1, forward strand.
AATTGAGTTTACAGATTACTTTCTAAAGCACACTTGTGCATGCTCATAGATACACACAAAACTTCTCTCTGCATTTTGGTTTTCTAGTCCTACCTGCCTGTTTTGCTCACTCAGTTCTTTGACTGCTGAGGTGGCTTTAGTCATTGCCTCTCAGCAGCTGAGAAGTGAACTTGCGGAGCTAAAGAAGAAAACAAAGATAGCCCGAGTCTTTGACATGGGTCTCTGACAGCACTATGTTCAGGTGTGAAAGTGTCATGTATTGAAAATGTCACATGAATGTCAGGGATTGTTTTTCAGGCTGCTGAGGTCACCATTTGGCTCTGGGTTGGAGTATCAGAGTTTTAAGTTGGCTTACTGCTGTACTTCACTAGAATGTCATCCCAAAGCTATTGCTGTGTTAGAAGAGCTTTCCTGGGATGAGTCTGGCCTTTTTTGGAGACAGCATCACTACTTTGCTTGAATAATTGATTTGTAGAGGTAGAAAGCTGCTTGTACCCTTAGCAAGGTAGTGCTTTCATGTACTGATAATAAATGGTACCAGTTATTTCTGTGGTCTTTTTTTCCTTGCCCCTTGAATCAGGGTTACAGCCGAAGTGAAGCACAATCCAACGAACACCATTGTGTGCAAGGCACAGGGAGAATGGAATGGGACCCTGGAATTCACTTACAGCAACGGAGACACCAAAGTGATTGACACCACCAAACTGCCTGTTATCAGGAAAAAGATCAGGCCCATAGCAAACCAAGGGCCGCTGGAATCGAGGTAAGGGCACAGGCCTTGCAGTACTCTCCTTCTGAACCTTGGGTGGTAACAGAGCATGGAAGCCAACTGCAGTTCTTAGTGCTGTGGTTCAAAAATGCCTCACTTCCTACAGCACAGAAATCTGGGCACATAGAGCTGTGTATTGGTTCCTTGGAGTATAAATTACACTGTAGTGACGAGTACATAAATTTTGTAGATAGGGAAAATGCCTGTATGTGTTCTAATGAGCATCTGGAAAATGGTAATGTAGTGTTTTCACCTGCTTTTTGGAGTGATTGCAACATGGTAGGCAAATGAGTCAATTTGTTGCAAGTAATTCAAACTGGCATATATATATATATATATATATATAATGCCTATAATTTAAACAGGTATTTCATGGTTTATATATTTTAGAATATATATTTGTGTAAAAGTATGTAAAATGTGAGGCAGTGGGAGATATAAAGACACACGTACAGGTAGTTTTGAGGCTCTCAGCACCTACATCATGTGCCTAACTCTGACTATGTACATTAGAAAAAAACACGTTCTGTATTCACTGTCAATAACTGTTGATGCTTATCTTCAGAAAAATCAATACTTTAATTGAATTTAGGAACATTTTATTGGAGGACTTAAAAATATGAGTTAAACGACATTTTATTATCTGTAAATGTCTTTTTATTTTACAAGGGTGTCTTGAGTCATTGTGCAGGGTCAGATATAATTTGTCTGCTTTCTAGACTGCTCGCTTATCCACAAACTCATTTTTCTCGTGTACTGTGGAACATAAAGATTGTAGTAAATAAGGAAACTAGTAGCTCTTCAGTGTATTTATTGTATTTTTTAGATACTAGTAAGCAAATTGCATCCATCCAGTGCCTCTGCAGGATCTGCAGTTTATCAGATTGTAAACACAAAGTCATTTAAACACCCCTGGACATATGTGAAAGCTGTGGTTGATTTCAGATAGAGAGCACTTTGGATTAGATATTAGGAAGAAATTCTTTACTGTGAGGGTGGGGAGGCACTGGAACAGGGTGCCCAGAAGCTGTGGATGCCTCATCCCTGGCAGTGTTCAAGGCCGGGTTGGATGGGGCTCTGAGCAACCTGGGTTAGTGGGAGGTGTTCCTACCCATGGCAGGGAGGATCTTTTAAGGTCTCTTCCAACCCAAACCATTCTGTGAGGATTTTTCTCAGTGCTGTTCTGGGCAAAGTTTCTGCCAGGCTGATATGAGGCATTGCATCTGAGTGTGGTCAGCTGTGTGAGAAACATATTTAGCTCTGTACTGGTAATTATTGTAACTGGGAATACAGAGCACAGACCTAGAGGGGCTCCCAAGAATCAGTTCTTCTGTTAGTGACCTCATTGGACCAGTCAGAGTCCCAATTCAGTGCACTCTTGGGTTTTGGCTGACACTTCCTTTAATTCAAAAATTTAACTGCAAAAAAATGCAGAATTAAATGCCTGTCATTTGGGGGGTGGGGGAACATCAGTAAGGAATGTGAACTGGAAATGGTAAAAATAAATCCACCTGCTTTGAGAAGAAAACTCAGGTGGTAAAGAGTCAGATTGCATGGCAAAACACTGGGAGCTGAGTGAATCTGAAAATTTGGTCCACAAACTTGATGAATATCCTAGGAGAGTGATAATTCCCAAGCTGTGGGACTTGGAAAACCAGCATGGATGGCGTGGCCTCAGCCTGCTGCTCACCAGAGTGGTGTCCAGCAGCACTGGGCTGTGGCAGAGCTGTTCTCACTCTCCCTTGTGCTTCTCCCTGGCCAGGCACCTGTGGCAGCATGTCACCAACTCTCTGAAGGAGGGGAACATCGATGCTGCCACGGAGCACAAGCACCACCTGGAAGAGAGACAGCGAGCAGAGGAGAGGCAGCGCACGGCACTCACAACTCCCTGGAAACCCAAATACTTTGCCAAAGAGGTACTCGGAGTCTCTTGGTTTAGAGACCCTTTTAGCAAGTTCCTGCACAGGGATGAGTGAATGTCTGTGGATTTTGTCATGGGCCAGTGTTGTTATGTACCACTGATTGCTTAAATTCTTTTTGACAGAGTCTGGCTCTCGAATGAGAGCAGTGGATTTTTCCATGTCTGTGTTGTTCACTTTCCTTCAGTTAGATTGATTTTGATCTGGATTTTTGGTATCTAATGTTAGGCACATAAAGCGATGTGTTTTTCTGTAAAATCCAGCCCTTTTCAAATGCTGCATTCTCACATCCCCTGTTAATCTTAGCATACTAAAATGAGCACAATCTAGGGAGATTTGTCCAATGTAAGTAAGCATTGTCATCCTAAACACAGTCTTGAGTTTCATCTGTGTGAAAGGAAACAGATTTTACCAAGTTCATCTTTGCCCTTTCTTGGAGGAAAGGTGGAGGGGAAATGAGACTGACTGAGGTTATTGTTATGTTAGCCAGTATGTGCAGCTATTTAAACCAGGATCTCTTGCATCTTCCCACTGCTTCTCTTCCCCCTTGTAATTTTTCCCCTCCCACTCACATCACTTGTCAATTCATTAAACACAGAATTTTCAGGTGACAGGGATGCCTTCTTGCTTGGTCTTATTTTAGCTTTTGTGTGGACATACACAGATCCGATATTTATAAATCTTGTTTGTAACCTCTGCTTAATTTTCTTGCAGGGCGATGGTTGGCTGTATGTGAATCCTCTCTGGAAGACCCATTGACAGGAGAGAGCAGTTGCCTCATAACTTTACCTGAAAGGCATTAAAATGATAACAGTACGTAACTTCAGGATGTCCTTGGATAGGTCCTGATCCCAGAAGATCCCCACATGAAGCTATGTACTGTGAATGATGCATCTCAAAACAACCACGAGCTCGAGTTTATTCAGGAGCCATTTTGTGTGTACAGATCCACAGACACAGGCACAAGTCCCTAAGTACACACGGTGTGCATGTGTTCTGTGTGTTATTTACACTCCATGTAAACAGTACCAACACCAATAGCAACTCAAAGACCTTTTCCTTAAAGTGTTAGGGCACAGAGCTCCAGCTGGACTCGGCTGGGGTTCCCTGAAGTTGTGTGCTTGCAGGATCAGGCCCTGTGCTAGTATTTAAGAAAATACTTTTTTATTAGTACTGGTTAAGGTTTTTCTATTTTTCACTTTTGCCAAAAATGTTTTGCACTTAAAACGTGACGTGTCTCTTAATGGCAGTTGTTCTGTCTGAACAGTCACCGAGTAACTCACTTTGACATAAGAATGATCCACTAGCTGTGCTCGCTCTGGGTTGCTGAGTTCAGGGCATGTTTCCTGTCACTGATGAGTGTGAATTTCCTGCCACCCTGTAAGAAGTAGCAATACCTTCTCCAGAACACTGTTCTTCACACTAACCCGTTGTGTCCTTGCTGCTTTGTCTGTTCATGCTCCAGCTGTTCAGTCGGTCTCTGGTCACCACCCCTGAGCCAGCTGCTCTGGTAACTTTGATCTTGCTGCGTAATGTTCTCTGGCTGCTGTCATGCCAACACTTCTGGCTTACATGTTCCACTAAATGGGATTGCTTCCGATAAAACTTTTGGATGAGCAGAGATGATGTAACTAGCCTTCCCAGATGTATGATTTTCTGATGTAAAAGTAACGATTTAGTAAATTATTCCACTAAAACAATAACTTTTTGAATGAAACAAATTAAATGGGATACAATTTGTTTTGTAGAGTAAAACCAAAAATTAAAAAATCCTGTAGCTTGATCTTGCTTTGTAAGGTACCCATTGTGATACTGACAAAGTGGATTCTAGAAGTGTGTTAAGGCTTTGTTGCTTTTTAGTTTATATTTGCTGAAAATGAAGATGTTTTTGAGAGAGGTGGCAGCAAAAGGCACATGTAAAATGTGCTCAGTGCTTCTTTCCACAGTGACCCGTAAAGAAACCACTGCATTTCTAACACACAGTAGCATGGATGCCTGTCTGTAGAGCTGAGTAATTTTGTGCCTTTTGTCTGCTTTGTTAATACACTGACTTATGCTTTATAGATACTACATGAAGATATCTAGGTCAAAGCACTGCTCACATCTGTCCTCGTGCGTCCTGCATTTTGTTTTTTTGGTAGATGCTAAAATCTCTTGAGCAGCTCGGAAGGCTGAGCAGAGGAGGTGTGTGCACAAGGAAGCATTCCATTAGTTGTTCCTTTGGATTTGAACTTCAGATCTCTATTTAATGAAGGTGTGGCTACTTTTTCATCCTAAATTAATCATTAGTCTTCTTGTCTTTTTTTTTTTTTTGCACATTAGAAAGATTCATGTTCTAAATGATTTAAATCCTATTTTTTAAAAAAAGTGGATTGTATGAGCTTGGTTTTGTAACTGACACTTTTTTTTTTAAGAGGAAAAAAAAAAAATCTTATTTTTTAGGAATAGTTGATGTAATAGTTTTCTGTAACAAAACCAAAATGATGCTGTTGTAGTAATCACTGAACTGCTACCAAGTATCATCAGAAACACGTGTACTTTATCATCTGCAAGAATTCACTTTATAACGGACCCACTCTTGTTCTAGAGGTTAGTCTGATAAGTACCTAAAAGTATTCCCTACAGTTTGTAGTATCATCACAAAGAACAATCGAAAAAGCTGGCTTAAACACATGGAACGTCCTCCCAGAACTCTTTCACACACCAAAGAACAAGACACATACTCACTAAATAGCCATTGCAAACCTCTGTGTGTCAGGCATGCAGGCCTGGGCCCCTGAAGGAGTAGATCTCTTTCAGCTGGGATGGTGTGACTGTCGAGGCTACAGAGATGCTGTAGCTGTTCTTTTAAGGAGAAATTTGAATAATTTTCTGCTTGTAATTTATTGAAGATTTCTCTGTCTGCATGGTTGGTTGTTTCTGCATGCTGAGGACATTCCACTTGTGCTCTGATCAATGTTTAGTTCCGTTCTGATGCTATGAAGAATCCCCTGATGCCATTACCACTGCTTCTTTCCCGAAGTAACTTTGGAGACACAAACGTAAAAGTCCTTTCAGAAAAGATCCCATCAGTGAGATTCCAGAGCAAGATTCACAAGTGTCATTTTATTTTTCTGATAGTATGTGTTCAGTATATTTTACAGGACTGAAAAGTAAATATTCATAAGCCTTATTCTGTAGGTCATTCCAGTAGCTGTCTTGGAATTGCAAGTAAATACTTTCCTTTTCAAGTAGCCGATGTACACTGAATTGTAATGTAAAAACTTCCATGTACTTCACTTTTTTTTTTTTTTTTTTGTGCACACCTGTAGAAAGCCTATGCAACCTTTTTCTTTCTTAAATTAGAAATGTTCAGAAAGAAAATTTATACCTTTATCATTTAAAAGATGCTCTGGCAGTCTCTTCTGATTTGCCTTCCTTTCATAATTTGTGAATTTAAAATGAGAATGCTCATGAATAAAAGATTTGTTTCATTTAGTAGTGGGATGCCCTTTCTCTTTCCATGGAAGCCTTTAGTTCAGTGGTGTCAGTCCCTGACTGTCCAGGAGCTGTGTACAACACCTGGGCACCTCTGAGCTGCCTGCATGGTTCCCATGGAGTGATTTGCCAGCTGAAGCTGGGTTTGTTGTGGGGCTTTTCTGCCCTGCTTATTCTCCCAGACACTCTGGAGGTAAGTTTTTTGTTTAAATTGGACAGCTCTACCCAGGGAAAATAGGGCTGGGCAGCAACACAACTTTAGGAAAGGCTGGAGAACATTTGCCTCATTTTGGCAAGTAAAAAGGAAATAGGTAAAGTGTCCCCTTTGCTTCTGAAAATCCCATTTCATTGAATCTTTATCACTAACAGAGATTCTTGATTCAATACCTTTTAAAATACAACTCTACATTATTGCAGCATTTGGACACTTGCATGAGGAGGAAAAATGTTCATAGAGGAATCACATAGATCGTGGTCAGCATTTTTCAAGTGTTAGATAGTGCCCTTCTGGTTTTCTTTAAACATTCATCCACAGTGTTGGAAACGATCTTGCTGGAACACTTTGTTTTTATGCAAAACGGAAAAACAACACTGCCTGTAAATAGGGCAGGAAACATGACCCAGTCCTGTTCCTTGCCTTCCGTGGCATTGCTTCAAGGCCACATCTTGGAGCAGTTTATACACTTGGGTTAAAGATCTGAGGGAGTTTTAGTCACAGCCAGGTATGATTTATTTTCAGTTTTTACTCATGGTGAGACTGGTATGTACCAAGGGCTTTGTCAAAACATTCAGCTGCTTTTTCAAGAGTAAATCTATCAAGATATGTAATTAATGACTTTTCTCCCTGTTATGAAATTACTTCTGCAAGTCAAAATATTTCTTCTGGGATTATCAACAGCACTGCCTGCCTCACTGCTCCCACCAGCAATGATTAAGATACAGAACCTATGCAGTATTGACTTCTAGACGCTTGCAGCTTTAGTTCCTTAGCAACTGCTGACCTAAGCCTGGCTCATGAGTTTTTGTTTTGTTTGCTTGCTGTGGTTTTGCTTTTTGTTTGTTTTATTGGTGGTGGTGGGGTTTGTTGTTTTTTTTTTTTTTTTTATTTTTTTTTGGCTATTATGCTTCAAAATTTGGCATAACAGAACAACAAAAGGATTGCTGGAATGAAGGGAAGAAGCTAGTCTTTGTTGTTTTTTTTTTTTTTTTACTGTCTTGTGGCTATTATGCTTCAAAATTTGGCATAACAGAACAACAAAAGGATTGCTGGAATGAAGGGAAGAAGCTAGTCTGGGAGGTGTGTTTGATGAAGATGGAAGATGCTGGTAGAAGCGCTGTTCAGGTCTTCCAAAGAAGAGGTAGGAGTTAGATTAGCTGTGTGATTTTGGGATCCAGCTGTGCAGGTTTCTGAGGAACCAAGGAAGGTGAGACAGTGCTGGTTCTTCTTTGTAATGTTGCTTTTTCTAAGTAGATGCCTCAGTGACTCCAACTATTTTTTATTTTAACTGGAGAACATTTTAACTGGCAGAATCCTTGAAGTCACGTTAGAGTTAAGAAAAAAATAAAGCTCGGGTAAGTAGTAGGCAGCTTTAGGTGCAGGGTGGCTGGGATCTCTGCAGTTGGCTTATTTTTATTGCACATGCCTCAGATTCAGTTATTTCTGCTGTTAAGGAGAACACTGTCACCTAAGGCTGAAAACTGTCTGTCTGACTGCAAAGGTACCTACAGAGGGGAAGGCAGTCTTGTATGTCCTTTTTGAAAACAAGGCTGAGGTACTGCCACGCCACAGACTGACTGGCAGCATCTGTCCTGCTGCCTTTCAGGTGTTCTTCCAAGCGTTAGATCCCTTATTTCCTACCAGTGGTCAGGATGCAGATTGGCTTGGAAGCAGCAAGACGCTAGAAATCATACATCACATAATCAATCAGCCCTTCTGCTGGTGGGTGAGCAGCTGTAGCAGCTTGAGGAGCTCCAGATGCTGGAAGGAGTTGCTGCAACATGTGTGGTTGGGAAGGAAGGTTGCTCTTCCCTGGAAATATGACAGCCACCTTCATTTAATCACAGCAGAGGCCCCAGAGTTGGCTTAGTTTAAGCTGGAGGGATGTTAAGAAGATGCTGTGGCTTCACTAGAGCAGCTTGGTGAAGTCAGGAGATTCGCATTACAGAATTCTATGTCTTAATTTATGACTAGGGTTACAAGCAAGAAGTGATCAAGTTAATCACAAGAAAACTGACACAACAGCCTTAACACAAAACTTGAATTAACTTTATTTTCCCCTACAGTTGACAACTGGTCTGCATTGAGCTTTAAAGCAACAAAATAAAATGAAATCTCCAAACGACAGGGGCCAGAAATCCAGATTTAATTACCTTTGTGAAAATGCTGCAGCTGTAGTATTGGTCTGTATAAACCACTGGAGTCAAAAATGAGTTCATAAATCAAAAAAATATTCTACACCTTGGGAAAGAAGTCAGCAGTAACATTCTCACAGAACACTGTAAATTTACATTTTCTTCATGAAAGGTACATACTATTCTGCATTTACATCAAGTTATTGATGCAAGTTTTGTTTCTATAAAAAGTTACAGCCTGTGGCAGGAAAACAAACTGCAAAAAAACCCTTCCATTGTAATTAAAGAAAAATTTCAAGTTTGTATAAAGTTTCCTTATAGCTGGAAAGTGAACACGTTCAATCTCCATTTATATTTTAGTGCATTTAATCTGACAGTTTTCACCACTTAAAAAAAACCAAACCAAAACCAGTATAAAAGACAGACAAAGCAAATAGCACTAGAGCAGGAATTTCTTCAATTGATTTAAGCACTCTAAATAAAAATGCAGAGAAACAGATTTCCACAAAAACTTCCACCCTTGCCAGAAAGGCAGTGAGGGGTGAAGAGGTTTGCAAATCTTCTACCTCTGATAGCCACAGAAAAGGGGTTTTGTATACCTGTCAACCTTCTTTCCCCCAATAACCAGGCTATACTTGTTTTACCAATGTAAACATTCACCTAAAATAGTTTTAATTTCTGTTCTGAAGCACCATGGTGCTCAGTTGTATGTTATAGCATTCATTACTGTCGTTTCAGATCTTTCAGGAGGTTACAAATTTAGCCCTTGTATCTACGGTGTGCAAGATTTGCCTTGTCTACCTTGTGAAATGACAGTGTAAGGCAGCAATACTGCAATCCCATGTAGAACAAAAGCAGCTTGTCCAATTAATCTGTCCTGTCACCTCTTGTGAAAACTGCAGCTTTGCTTCTTACACTCCAGCTCAAAACCAGCCTGCAGCAGGAGTAAAAGGACATTGAAAGAAACCATTGAAAAATAATCATGGGAGTAAGTTGTTTTGAAAGTTGAATTTAAGAGAGCTCTGCCACCTCTTTCTCGTTGAAAAAGTGTCATTTTCAGATGTCACCATTCCAGTTTTCATACTGCTGCTATTCAGCTGAACAGTGTTCTCCAAAACAGATTGACAAGTATGCATGTGCCAAGGACCAAATTACAGGGTTCTTTGGTAAAGTCAGTCCAAATTCTCAACAGATTTGAAGGATAATATGTACCAATAAAAAAAATGCTGCTAGACTTGGATAGCAGCTCTGTCTTGCTTCACATTACAAATCTAAAACAGCTGTTCTCAATAAGCCAATATTTTTAATCAGACATTGCCTGAAAATTTTGTACAATAATCTGGACCAATGATGGTTCTGTACCCTCATGTTGCTGTGAAACATGATTTGAGCTAAAGGCAAAGACTGGTTATCTCAAGGACAACTGCTTCGTATTAGCAATCAGAACAGTGTGTTTAAACTGTCTTCCTGTTGGGTCTCTTGCCTTTCTTTAAAATTAGTTTATTCTTAATGTAGCCACGCTTCCTTTTGGAGGTCTAAAAAGAAAAACAGAATAACAGGTATTAGTTAATGATTTAGTCTTGACCGCGGTTTAATGATGTGCATTTCAATGCCTCAGCTTTAGACTGATTTTAAAGAGCTTAAATGCTAAACCCTCAACTAGGCATTATCCAGTTATTATTTTTTATATTGGGATTGTTAATTCCTGCCCAGCACTTTCTTTTGCACAAAATGCGCTTTTGTAAGCCCTGTCTACCAGAGCTGGAGAATTCTTTTCAAAGCACTTGCTGAAGCAGAATTAATAATTAACCAACATGATAAAACTCTAATATGCCCAAAGAGCACAACTGTTGTGTTAGTTTTGTTTGGAAATACCTTCTTGCATCTTTTGCACTACTTGATTCTCTTAAAAGTTAGGTAGAAGTATTTGCTCAAAGCAGCATTTTTCAAAAGAAAAAAACCTGAACAATCCCATTTTAGTCTTCTAAACTCTGCTGTTGGTCTGTAGGCTGCTTAGTTAGCACTTCCTGCACATTCCTTTATCAGCATGTTTTAGATTTTTTTTAAGGTAGTAATGGGGGGAGAACTTTAATGTTGGTCATAGGTAAAATTAACTTCAAATTAGCATACATTCAACACAACTGCCAGGAGGCAGCTCCCACCCTTGCTGCACTTTGCTGTGCTTAGCAGCAGGCTCTATTCTTATTTTTAAAAATTGTATTTAATCAACATAATACCAACAACACTGAGAAAGATACAAACTAATATGTAATACTGAGACACATTGTATCTCTGAGCTTGAGCAATGTCATTCCTAACATGATAGCAGATGGACTGAATTTATATAAGTAAGGAAGCAACTGCTGAAAAACTGTGGCTACTAAGGAGCCCTTGGAATGTATTTAAGAAATCCTAGCTTGGACCTTTGCCCCATGCTCTCCACTGGTTCTCTGATTTCTTAATGGGAAGTAGAGCCTGTTTGTACTGCAACAGTAGGTGGGGGGTCAGAAACTGCATCAACTTCTATGGTCTTTAAACAGAGAATATACACTTCCAAGGCTTAGAGTGGGCTCAGTGCATCTATCATGGATAAATACAGCCTTGCTTGTCACTTAAGATAAAAAGTTGCAGTGTTAAGTGTATGATAGGCACAACAAAGCTTATCATTTCCTTTCAAGATATATCTAGCTTCAGTGGCAACCCCCAAATGCCTTATTTTACGTACTTCCATCAAATCACAGAAATAAGCATCTTTACATTTAGCATTCTCTACTTGCAGAGAACGTTCTATACTTGTATTTCCATGACACAGTGTAAGTCTACTGCCTATTCTAATTTAGTTTGTTAGACAGGATTCTGGAGTTCCTTTTGCAACATCTATTTGAATATATAGAAAACAGATGTTGTGAAAGAGAGGGCTGCTAAGAGTCTCCCCAGCTCCCCTGGGAACACACCTCTTTCTTAATAGGCTGAAGGAGGGCAGCACAACAAACACTTTTAAAACTGTGAAGATGACTTCAGGCAGTAAGCAGACAGACACTAAAGCTCCATCAACAAAAGTTTCATATTTAATTTATTTCATACAAAATTGCCATTTTTAAACTTCTAGGCATCACTACTTTCAAACAAAGTCAGAAAGCAACTTCCACATTTACTTAGTGAGCCATAGTTACTGAAATATGAATTGATGTACTTTAGATATTATACTTCCAGTTACATGAAGACTTAAGAGTTGTAACAGCCAGTGACACACTCTATGTCCAGTTAAGATTCTGCCTAAAAAAAATCTAGCCTTGTGTCTTCACATGCTTTAAAGTTAAGCAGACAGTAAATTAACAATTATTACCAGCAGGCAGGTCTGATATTGGACACTAACATGAACAGTATCCATAACATTCTGGCTAGTGGAAATATATAATTCACCAGCTATGTGATTCACTGTTAAAAATGAACTCCTGACGCCTTTCAGTTACTTCACTGGGAACCCACCTTCTTTGACAAATACTTCTGTTTCGGTACAATGTTGGTTACTCTAGGTTTATGATCCAATCTCTCTCTGTTGTCTAGTTGTTTGACCTTGTATATTCTAACAAGCCAGTGCTCTGAGGTAAAGGCTTCCTCCAGATGTTTAAATTTAATGTCTTTGTTGCCTATCTCCGCATTGCGTGTACGGTCAAATCCTGGTGGTGTCCGAAAATCCAGCTATAAAAATTAAAGTTGCATGTTAGTTTGAGACAAAATCCAGAACACCAATCACTGCAAACTGTGGAACTTCATGCTACAAGGCAGTAGAGCCAAAGTCAAAGGGCAACATTTCTCTTGCATTGGTTACTACTACACAGAAAAAACTTTGAGATCCTAAGGGACAAATTCATTTGTACTCTGACAGGTGTCACAGGAGACAGTACTTAATGTCTCAGCAGAGCTACCTTGTCTGCATTCAGAAACAACTCAAAGAACAGTCTGAGGTGCAGCAGCCTGCAGTGGCTTTTCAGCAGAGCTGCTCCCTTGTGCTCTTGTCTATACTGCAATAATTTGCACTTCCATGGTTTTCCATACAATCCAGAAGTAGTTCACAATTATCAGTTAAATTTGGCCCTGCTGTGTTACAAGTAAGATCCACTGAAAAAAGGATTCTTGTGCTAATACATCAGAAGGATGGGCCCCTGGTGGGGGCAATAAAGGAAGAAAAGGAAAGGAAAAAACCAAACAGGTTTAGCTCCATCCATGTGCTTGATGCTCCCAAAGGAGAGTGACAACTGCTGCCCTTACTATACAATGCAGCGTTGTTTTATACACTGACGTGACTTGGATGGAAATCATGTAGTTTCTGACAGACATTCAACAGTCAATAGTTCCACTTGTGTGTTGCTATTACAACAAACAAATCTAAAGCTCTCCACAATGTCACAGTTAATGCTTTAGTGAGCACACAGCACAGTGCAATAAAGATACTCATCGGGGCAATGTGAAGGACACCAAAAAATGAAGTACAAGTGTAGGTTAACAGCAGAAATGCTTTATGCTAAAGGTTATAAACAGCAGACCATGACTGGATGTGTTTTAATTTGTAAAGCTCATTCTTACTGCAGATTCTGCTACTACATGCAATGCTTAATCTAAAAGATAGAAAACACATCAAAATAACGTTTTCTCACATTTCAGTTAAGATTCAGAAGAAGTTGTAGCACTAACCTGCATCTCTCCAAATCTGTAATAGGACATTTTATACATGAGGCAGTTCAGCAAAGTTGGAGAACCTGCCTTGTCTACCCGGAATTCTCCCTGAGGGGTAAAGTAATCACTTTCCTTTAAAAAGAAAAGAAGATACAAAGAGTCAATGCAAACTAAAATCTTACTTAAGGGAATTTCTCATTCCCTTCTCCTCAAAAAGACTCCTAAGAATCACAACTGGCTTTCACAGTTTAAAAGCTGATTTAAGGAAAGCTTAAAATGAAAAAGATGGTGCTCATTAAAGGTGAAATAGTTGCAAACTACCTGCTTCTAACCCAGACCCCAATGGATCAATTTTCCTAAATCTGTACTATTGTGCTGCTACAAATTTTGTCACGTCACTGTAAGTGGTTCTGGAAAAGTCATCCCGAACTGTAAAAGTTAGTTGGGCATCTATTCTTCAGAAGGGTGACAAGCACTATATTGTTAATATACGAGATCTGCAGGGTCACTATAAACTTCATATGTTCTCTGTGTTTAAACAAAAAAATTTTGCCATTTTCATCTCAAGCACAACATGAAAGTATGCACACAGGCTACTCCTTTAAGTCTGTGCTCAATATCTAGGAGTTTTTGTTAGGCTTAAGAAAATATTACTACAGACTTCTGCAATCTCAGAGGTGTTTGAACATCTTAAACTCTACATGAGTCAATATTAACACTTTCACTTGTCTCCTACTATTACACAGTTTGAAGAAATTTGTAATGCTGACTATTTAAACAGTCTGAACACTTCTACTTTTTCAAGCCTGTGATGATGCACAGAGAGACATGCACATAAGAATTATTAAAAAAATCCTGTACTTTTGGTATCATGCAAACACATGAGAAGCTTGAGGTTACTGACCTTTCAGAATCAAAAACATTCAAAGAGACTGGGCTACAGGCCACAGCACTCCTACTGTTCTAGAAAAACAACCCCAGCACATTTTTCAAATAAAACAGCAATAAGCAGTAGAGATTTCCCTCCACTGTAGTGACCACTCCCAGACAAGCAATAACATAAATAAAAGGGTTTTAAAAAAAAATTAAAAAGTAGGGGCTCCACTTACCCGTATATCTTTGGGATGTTCCCCCTCTGCTATTCTCACCATCCACAAGAACTTATTAATATCATCACCAGAGTAGCCAATCACACCACCAAAAATAATCAAAACATAATCCACATCCAGGCTTCTCATGATCTCATATGCTGCCGACTCATTAGATGACATTGCCTTTCCCACCTGTGTCATTGCAAAAATATCTTAAATATCTGCATAGCTGCCTATTGAACAGCTCCACAGATCAATACAACTAGACCAAAGCCCTGTAATCCTATGACATGTGCTCTAGGATAGCCCTGTTTGAGTAGGGAGGTTGGACCAGGTGACTCATTGTGTTCTCTTCCAGCCTGTGGTTCTGTGATTCTCTAATACCTACTTACCAACCAAAGCCAACATTTTCATTCTACATAAAGAAAACCCATTGTGAATATTTAGAAACTCAAAACCTCAACCTAAACTGAAATATTTTCTCCTCTGTAAGAGGACTGCTGCCTGTTGAAAGGAGTGTTTTGAGTACGAAATGTAGCAACTAGAGTTTTCCTTTTGTAGCACCTGCATATTCTTCAAGTCATAACTGTATTACCAAAAACTTAAGTGTTGCAGAAAATACCTAATTACAAATTACTTTCAAAGCTTTAGACACAGCCTAAAGTGTACAAATTATTTGAAAGGTGATTTTTTTTTCTTGAGCTCTGTCCTTCATTAATGAAGCAGCCATTGTGCATTGCACTAAGTAGCACACAGGCACCCTCAACACTGAATTCAAGGTAAAACAACACAGAGAAGATGTCAGAATAAAGCTTTTTAGAGCTGTATCCAGCACCTCTTCTACCCTAGTCACTTCAAACACTTAAAGAATTCAGTCAGCAACTGGCATTCAGTTCAGCAGTTTTGTTTGCTCTTGAAGCTCTTGTACTTCAGGCATAGAAACATATTGCTGTAGTCTAAGGCAGTAACTACAATATACATAATATTGCATCTGAATTGGTAACATTCAGCTAAGAATGTAATTACAGAACACTAAGCTTAGGCAGAGCAAGCTGTCAAAAAGACCAAGAACCTCAGCTTCTTGGACATTATCCCAAATAATATGAGGTTATTTGCCAGATTTCCATCTCTGTGCAGGAGGAAATCATCTGGACACATATCCAGGGCACACCTCGTTTAAAGCACAAGTGCAGGTACTGGCCACAACACACATTTATTGCTTGGGTCCCCCTTTACGGAGTCTTCCTTCCAAAACGGAACTTGACAATGCAGCAGTCGTACTCGGGACAATTCTTTATTGAAAGCCATCATTGCCCGTTGCTGCAATGTGTGTGGTTACTGTGCTTATGCAACACAGATGACTTCCAGAGTCTCTATTCACATGATGCACCTTGTCCTGCAAGAAGCTGTGAGTTTGGATGCAGCATCTGCACTTCTACGTCTTGCAGCAGAGGGATGCACACAGAGCTATCAGAGCTGAGTGTCCATTACAACACACAAATGCTGTCAGTCAACAACCAAATCAGAAGTGCCTCAGAGTACATGGCAATGCTTGTTGACTGCCATTAGATTACCATCAGTACAATTTCCCAAGCTTACTTTCAGCTGAATGTGAGTTTCCTTCCTCTGTAAAAAGTGCAGACATGTGATCCCTCCTTCCCCCAATACACATTGTTTTGGGACTCTGCTCAAAGCACAGCTTTGTTAATTTGTTGGCTTTGTACACAGCTTTTTGGTTGATCTAGTACAACAGCTGTACTCACTACTGACACAAGACAGAAAGAACACAAGAAACTATCCTAATTTCTTAAGCCCTTCCCCCATTCTGCCCTTGTAGCAAAACACTCTGGGAAGAAATGTGATTGATGATAAACACAAGTTGCCCAAGGTGGTACGCTGTAACCACAGGCAATGCTAACACCTTGCCTTAAGCACATGTATAAAGCTTAAACTTACTCTTCAGAAGTGAAAGAAATTTAATGTCTTGTCTAACTGCAAATTCGAGATGACAGAATTGCATTAAGTCTGCTACACTTCCACAGCTAGTCATAAATAATCACTGATTTCCCAGATGTCTGAAAATTTGTCAATTCACATGGTCAGTTTTCACATGCTATTCAAAAATCCACTCAGCAGTGACACTGCTGAACTGCAAGGATCCTTATTTTGATAGGCCAGTAAAGCAGTGGTACTAGCTGTTACAGCACTAATCCCAAGGGGAACGGTAAGTCTTAGGTTTTGTCTATCCTCCCCCAAAGAAAAGAAGAGAAACTGAAGTGGAAGTGAAGTTTTGGAAGCCCCAAGTAAACAAAATGAAAACTGCAAAGCAAAATCGACCCCCATACTTGAATTATAACAAATAAAAAAAGTATGTTCCTTCCATGTTTTTGTTTCTCACTCTACGCAATTTCTCCTTAACATCCATCACCCTGTCTAAGAGACATCTGCAATTTCATGCTGGACTGCAATGTAAACATTTTGGTGTTTCTGCTCCATAGAAAACGGCCACCCTTACCAAGGCGATGTGGCTGTTGTTCCAAGTGTTGTTATCAACTGGCGTGCTCATCTGTGTTCTGTCTGAGCCAGTAATAGGCTTCTCTGAAGTCATCCAGGATATTCCGAGTGCTGGAAAACAGTTCATTTTATTTGCATCAGTACAAATACTACCAACAAATTAACTGCACCATGATAACCCACTGCAGCCTGGGTTCACAAATAAGGGTTTTCTTATGAGTTCAGCTCCCTTTGAGGGATTTCGTCACCAGCAGTCATAAGTTTGAACCCTCCGACAGCTGAATGTCCAGAAGCTGAACTGCTTTTGAAGACACGACTGCTTCTGAAGATGTGATAAATGCATTTCCAGTCAAATATATATTCTTAAACAAGTTTTCCCAGTTGACTCCAAAGCTTTTTTTTAACCATCATCTTAATTGGCTTTGGGTAGGATTATTTTTATATACTTCATTAAATATTTCAGAAAATGTATCTTTTTGAAAATTAGAGTATGAATGATTTTTTATTCAGGTCACAATTCCTTTATATAATAAGGAGTGATTTAAAGAAGGCAAAGCAAATTGCTAATGCAATGACAGTAAAAAGGCTTTTGCCCTTTAATCACTTCAGACCGTAGACCTTACTTACCCATCATGGTTATAGGAGGCGAGAACCACACTGGGGCTGGAGTATGCATTGCTGGTTACCCAGGTACAGTGAACAGCAAACATCATCAACAACATCAGCATCAGCATAGTCACAATGTTTTTGATATTGGGACCCAGCCCTTCTTCTGTTTTTTCCTGCTCAGATACATGTTTCCTCACTTTGCCTGCCTAAACAAACACAGATGTATCTGTTATGGCAACTTCTATCATCCTTGACAATGGAACCCTAGTTTTCTAACTCTTGCTTCCTCCCCTCACCTTATCATACAGGTTGCCAGGGTTCCTTTTATCATCCTCATCACTGCTGTCCTCTATTGGTGGATTTTCCCTCTTCATATCATCACCCAAGTAACGCTCAAAGACATTGGAGAAAGCAATTGCTGACAGCATACAGACCACTGGAGTCAAAGTGAGCATCAGGCGAACCATCACTCCAGCAAAGTAAACGGCACTGATTGCATACAGAGCAACTGCAAGGAAACACATCTCATGGTGACACTGAGAAAGTAATACTCACTCTGACTGCACACGTACATGCTCTCCATAAAACTACTTCTGGAAGTGGGTTGAGCATCTGTGTGTATAAAGACTTGAGTGTGTGTCTTGCATTTCATTGCTTTTTAATTTACAGACATATGGCTGAATGAAAGTTTATCCCTTTGAAGCCCAAAACCCTTCCTGATTCATCTTGACAACTTTTAACAATAACACAACCCGATTTTCAATATTCATTAACAACGTGTCAGAAGATACATTATTAGTGATATTTAATATTACACACCAAAAATACTACTGGAATAATAGGTAACTTCATTTGATTAAAAAAGCCAAACAGTTCTAGACTAAACGAGTTATTAGAACTGGAAAAGCAAAAGGAAGTGTTACAATTTCATGGAAATATTAAATTTTGATTTAAGTTAGAGGTGTCTGTGGACAAATTGGGGGCTTGTCTACATTATAATTCTATACAGATGAATAACATGCTATTGTGAGCCCTATTCTGGAGGAAGTTTTCCTGAACAGTATTACTGTCTTCCACAAAACACAAACCAAGATTTTCAGAATACTATGGAACATTAAAAACACATTCCTTGGAAAGAAAAGAAAACCCCAAACGATCCTGTATATACTGATTGGGAACATCTAATAGCTGTTTCCTTGTGGTGGATTCCTTGTCTGCTACATTTTAACAATAGCCTCTTGTGAAAGATTTGCTACAGAAATTTTCAAAGGACACTGATTTATCAGATTACATCATGTAAATATTTTCTATGTTGTGGTGAGGCAGTATCCATCCTCACTCATAGGTCTCTTTATGCTGTGTTAAATGGAAGGTGCAGCAGTAGTAGGAGGCTGAAATCAAGTTACCCACCACTGGTCTTGACAAACATTCATTGTAAGGCACACAGCAGAGAGTACCTCAGAGTAAACATTCCTACTGCCCACACACCTCTTAGGTAGCCTAAGAGGCAGCTATACTAGCCTGGAGCCTTCTGTCCCTGTAAAAGTTTAAGACCTGAGTGATCTTCACTCCTCCATATGGGTTACAACTCCTTACAAGCCTCATTCAAACTCAGAAGATGGTTTTCACAGTACAGCTTTGTACAAAAAAAAAGTTGTTGTCACTGACATAGGGAGACTCCACACTTCCATTTTGGCTGGTACCTTATCTAGCACTTGTTCCAAAGCAAGTGATTCTGTTCACTAAAATAGCAGAAAACCTGGAAAGCAAAGGCATTTTGAATTATCTGTGATGGGATGAGTGCCAGACGCCTAGAGTGGGACCTTGCCTTTGCACCGAGCTGTTCTCCCGGCTGACCTGTAGTGGAACTGTACCCTCTCAGAACATGAAACTCCAGCTGCAGAACTGAACACAGCAAAGGACTGGATCCCACCTCCTGGGACTACACTCCATCACCATCTCCCCAACCTCTGCATTTTTATAAACTCTTTTAAATACTGCTGAGTGCAGGCAACTCTTAATAACCATCTTCAAACACATCACTTTTAAACCATTTTTTAGAACATGCCATGTATCAGCTTTGAGCAAAGAAAACCAAAGTAGAATAAAGTTGAAGGCAAAATTTTTCAAAATTATTTTAAAGTATTTTCTCTTACCAAAGACTCTTTCATCATTGATGTTTTTGATACAGAACCACAGCCCTGCTGGGAAAGTACACACGAGAATATGCAGATCAAAAAAGAAGGAAACCCATGTTGTAGGCTGATGCTCAGACACAGAGGCAATGATCGGGATGTGAATTTTCGCATACCTTTTTTAAAAAAAATTCAGTTCAAATTATTTTGAAAAGGTAAAATTATTAAAACTTGTAAACATTAGGAATTCTGAAATTCATTTCAAAGGAAGCATTTCAATTTTAAATGGCAAGTGCCCTAACCAGAAAAAATCTGATGAAACTGTTACACCAAAAAAGTCCCCAGGCCTTACTGTATCTACAAAGCATTTGGTCTATAGTTATTTAAAACAACAATATACAGGATTATTTCCATACTAATTAAGACAAGGAAAACTACAGATGTTTTATTTGTTTATGGCTAAATATGAAGCCAAAGTCACCAAAATGAAAATACGCAGCTATGGAAGCACCTTTACTACCTTTTTGAAGAGAATCATCAATGTCAGTAAATGTCCTAAATTTTCAACATGTATTTCAAAAACTCTACACAGAATACCTTCATTTAATTAGTAAAGAAAGTTACAGTATTAAATACCAAAACAGTTACTGATGCACCCACATTCTTTCAGATGCTGAAAAAAATCAGGCCTTGTCTACACTTGGAAACACATGTAATCTAAACAACATGTCAAACACTCAGTGCAGGCAAGGACAAAACTGTGCTCTCTATTACAGACAAGAATACATATGGACCTATTCTAGGGTGCTACCATGATTGAATGGTGAGGTATCAAACATATGTCCTTTTCTCCACTGAGATCTAGTTCTCATTGAAAACTGTAATTGTGCGTTTTAACACAATATGTTTTTCTAATGTAGACAAGCCCTCAAAAGTTTAGCTTTGTATATACACGTGTGTGTGTGTGTGCGCGCGTGTGTATGTATATATATGTATATATGGACAGGCAAAGAACAACATCTATATATTCCTCAAGTAAATCTGAGGCTTCTTTACTGACATCTGTTCTACTACATTTATTATAGAGCTGGGCCAGAATCCTCTATGAGCTGGGTTTTGGAGCCTGAAAAAGCCTGAATTGCACAAAGTTTGAAGTTCTTCTATCCTTGCTCTTAATCTTAAAAAAAAAAAAACAAAACAAAAAAACTACCAACTGAATTTCATCTTAAAATATTTATCTGAGAAAAATACTTCCCATTTTATTCCTATTCTCTAGGCTGACTAAAGAATCCAACATTTTATTTTTAAAGGTTAACTAAAACAAAAGATTAACAAGATTTTTACCTGTGAAAACACACATTAATAAAACAGAATTTTCAGAGTAGACATCATATACACAAAACAGATG
Source organism: Corvus brachyrhynchos (assembly GCF_000691975.1). NCBI lineage: Eukaryota > Metazoa > Chordata > Aves > Passeriformes > Corvidae > Corvus > Corvus brachyrhynchos. The sequence continues at coordinate 169,369 of NW_008237681.1, forward strand.
CTTGAATGTAATATAGAGGCAACATGCAAGATCATATGTGCAACATTTCATAATTTTGTGCGATGTTGCACAATGACAATAGTCTAAGGCTCTTGGTAATTTTTAAATGTGTACTCAAGTGTTGGCACAGCTTTCAGTTATTTTATGCTGACATACACATACAGAAAAAACCATATCATTACATATTCAAAGACTTGCAAAGAAGCAAGACATTTCATAGATCAGTTAGTGAAATGGTTGTGAAGATCATGAAACAGCAACTACAAATACTTTCTTCAGATAACTGATTCTCCTTGACTGAAATACTAAATGGATTTGGGGATGAGGAGGGTAAGTGGTTATTAGTTTTCAGTAAAATGCTACCGATATCTAAATCTTATATCCTTACTTACCCAGTGTCCCACAGTGAATAAAATCTGCCACTCCAAGGAGCAATATAACCTGAAAAAAAGAAGGGGGAAGAAAAACCTTTTTGCTGCCTAGGTTTTTAAATGCAATAATTTTTCTACTCCCTCAAGTTATAACACAAACCCAGAGAAATTTTCATTGAACTTGTAAAATATTTGAACCATACCTACTGCATTAGGCAGGCTATAAAATCTACCAACCATGAAGCAAGCTAGTTTAAAACACACTTACAGGATCACATTGTACTTGTTAAGTACAATCTGAGTATCAAGACACGCACACTTCCAAAAGTCAAAGCAATGCAATATTAAATATTTCTCAAAGAATATGACAGATAGCAAACTATACTCTGTGAAGGAGTACAAGAAAAAGAAAACATAATTGATAAGAAAGTATTTCATTTTTCTGAAATGTCAGAGCAGGAAACTGGGAACACTCTATAGCCAAAACACAAACACTAAATGAAACGATGGTTTTCTTTTATTTCTCTCCTGGTGAATCTACATGTGGCATGGAATATAAAAGCTGCTATTAGACATGCTGATAAGCTTTACATACTATTTTATAAAACAAGGCTTTTAGGTAACTTGAATATGATAAGATGAAAAGAAACAGCATAATTATTAGATGAAAGATAAAAATTATTACTAGAAGTTATTAGATGATTCTTAAATTTTTATTTCCACTTTCCTTGCAACTGTTTCAGCTCCTCCTGAAGACAGATACAGACAAGGTGAAGTAAGAGAAGGTTAAATCCTTTTATTATTACCCAAGTTTTTGTGCATGACTCAGTAAGTCTTCCATCTATCTTACATTCAAAATTAGTATAATCTGACTGAAGGGTTTAGTTTAGTGTCTAATTTAGACATTTAAATATTGTGGTTAATGTTCTAGTACAAGACATATTTTTCCCTTCAGTCCTCAGATGAAAAGCTTGCTCCCAATCCACTGCATGCACATGGAGAAGGAGCTGTCAGCACACAGGGAACTACTGGTTATGATCTTCTCTGGATGTAGACACCATTCACCTGAGGGTGCTGGAAGAGTTGGCCAACATGAGAGCTACCCACCATTGTCACCTGGGTGATAAGGGTGCCTGATGCCTGGGAATTGGCTACTGCTGCACCTCTAGGCAAGGCAGGAAGGTTATATGCAGGAAGCTGCAGGCCAGTAACCTGAGCTGCTGAAAAGACCATGGAGCACAGCCTCCTGAAATATATTGATAAATGTTTTTCTGATCCATTTTCCTCATTTCTCATTTATTGCTGCAGGAGAATGGACACGACAAATGGTCCATTATTTGACTGGTTGAAAACTGGCTGTCCTGACAAGCTCAAGGTAGTACACAGTGGATCAGGGTCCAGCTGGTGGCTCATAGAAAGTAAAAATATCCCAGAGGCCAAAAGGAACTGTGCTATATTGAAAAGAGTGGCTGACATCCCCTGTGGCAGGCAGGACTTCAGTCCAAAATCTGAACCCCATTCTTCCAGATGCTGCACCTGTGATACAGGGTCCAGATGTGGGCACCCTCTTCTGCAGGAGGATTATTAAGAAAATCGAGAGAGATCAGAGTGCTGTGAGGTGATCAGGAGCCCAATTTGCACAGCCTATCAGAAGCTCAGGGAACGAGGCCTGCTCCAGCTGATGAAGCAGGGATACCGATCAGTGAATTCAGAAGATGAAATCGACACTTCCTAGGAACTGCAACAGAATACGTATTTGGCTGCATGCTGAGATTAGAAGCCAATTTTTGTTTTGATATGCCAGTCTGAAAACTTTGCTAAGGACCTGCTCATATGCATGGAAAAGCAAATCAAACCATCATGTTTTAGAAGACTTTGAACAGAGCTGCTAAGAATTCTTCTGGAATAATGGTATCGTAAGTAACAAAAATAAAACTGCTATTAAATAGTCTAAAACGTTAAAACAACTACTTTAAGTGAAACCAAATGTTGATCATCTGGCTTACATGCTCTAAAGGTAAATGAGTTTCACATTTATTTACCTGTGTATGTCAAATAGATGACACTCAGGAATACAGTACCAGCAGCTAATGAGACACCCAAGAAGAACAATGTCTGAAATTCTTGCTTTGTTAATCTGTCTCTCAGATACTGCAAAAACGCATAAGCCTGCAGCAGTGCAAAAACACCTATGGAAAGAGAAAAGTTCTTGTTTAAATGCTCAAAAGCAGTAACAGCTGTTAAAGCAATCAGCATATTTGCCTATGTTTGAACTGGAAAACTAAACATAAGGTACACCCTAACATCTAGAAACTAGTATAACATCACTTTCTGACAAATAACCTTTAATACATAATACAGGGATGACACTTTCTTGCATAAACACAAGCTTCCAATGAGAGAAAATATTCTAAAGGAGAAAATCACCTGAAAACCAGATTGCATTGATTATGACAAAAATACAGGTTAACATACCTAGCTAGATGTGGTGAAAAATTAAGAGATTGAGTTGAGGCAACACACAATGCTAATATAGAAATACATGGAAACTAAGCTACTGAACAACACAGGAGGACTTAATGAAAGAAAAAACCAAACCAACAAGTATTAAGTCAACTGAATTATATAAAGTTAGTGTTGAAACATCAGAATTCACTGGTGAAGCACCTGACACCCTCAAAAAAGCTGTTCAGAGTTTAACATTACACCCAGAACTTGGACATGGTATTTCAGTTATTATTCATTTCAAGACATATAATAAGATCAATTCACTGATGAATCCTTTCAAAAGTGAAAATTCAATGCTAGCTGGCAGAGAAATAAAACAAAACAAGTGTATGGTCTTTCTTCAAATTAACAAAGAATTCAAGGTACACAATGAAATCCACTAGTTTTGAACTCCTAGAGAAAGACAAAAATTCTATTCACTAAATAAATGTAAAATTCTTCAGAATCCAAATAAGGCTTGGTAATTTTTTTCTTTTTCCATTATGTTAATTCAGTTTGTTGGAAAGAAGTCTCCATTTTGAAAGTATTTTTGTGTTAAATTTTAATGATGGTCTCATCACTGTCTCAAATACATTTCGGTAAGTGACTAAAAGTAAGAAAAAACCTGGGGAAGGTAACAAACTGAACTATATCACACAGACAGCGCATGCAATTAAACTCAGTGTTAGCAGAGGTTACTGCTTCAAGAAATCAAGATGTCTGACTGCCAACAACTACTGAAAAATCAATTTAAAGTAATCAAAAAATCCCAAACAAGACTGAAATCAGTTATTTAAAAACCACCCTCCTGATTAGTAATTTAAGTAGTTTAATCTGCTTTGAAAAATTACAGAAGACTATCAACTCTAAAACCAAATTGCTCACTAAAAGCTCTGTTACCAATAAGGAATGTTTCAATTGTACAATGCTTGATGGCAACATTGTATTGCAAACCAGCAGAGATTATCCATGTGTAAAGTAAGTGCCTGTCAGAATACTGATCCAGTCTTATGGAAGCATTTTACCACCATTAGCTCACACAAAAAGAGGATAATGTGTCAATTGGAAAGAAAACTTCCCTACAGACACTAAATTGTACCTCTTTCTTTAACAATTTGCTTTGTTAGCCTGTGTTCTTTTTAACACAAGGAAACAAAGCCGCAAGTTTGAGGTTTTCCTGTGTTAAAGCAGGCTGTTGGATGCAGAAGTTTAATTTTCTTACCTGCAGCTGCCATGTGTTCACTTGTTCTAATTGGCTGAAATCCCACAAAAGGTATCTGCATCGATAATATTAACCCCACAATGTAGAAAGTGCTATATGCTAGGAAAGAAATATGTGAGGAGAGGGGAAGAAAAAGATGGGAACAAAATTAATACAAGTTTGAAAAAGCATTGGCTCCACAGCAAAGTCCATCTTCTCCCCTAACTGCAGTGACACCGAAACAGAACTGTACTATGCTAAATATTTCAGCCATTCTAATTACTTTTTTTCTCTTTGACTAGAATAAAGCTGTCTATTGCATCCAATTTTAGTGGATGTAGCAGACTATTGTTCTTTCTAATTGCACTGTTTTCTCTCCTCCTAGGAAAATAAGCCATTTACCTAAGATTCTCCAGCTTGAAAAAAGTTTTCTCTTCCCATGGTGTTTTTGAGAGTCATGGATGTGTAAAGAGCTCTCAAATAACAAGTAACAAGGGAAGCTTTCTTCATGAGGAGAAATTGAAGGGACCAGACCTCAAAAAAGCAAAACATTTAAGAGTCTACTACTTATTTAGAAAATGCAAACAGGCACTGCTGCTCTTTTTTTAACAAGAGCAGAGGGAATGCAAGAAGCTGAACAGCAATAGAAAAAGCAATTCATACTAAGCATATCTATTGATAGATCTGTATCAGCTCTGGGGATTTATAATCCCCCCAGAAAACAGAGGTCAAGAGCATAATTAATATTAACATTAGTATTAATAACATGAATTCTTACTGCATATGCATTAACATTCATACACATGATTTTGAAAGAGGTTTCGGCCCTCAATATTACAGCGCGAAGAAGAGATGGGAGGGGAAGATAGAAATACTAAATCTGCAAAGCCATAAGGCTGATTACATTTGAAGTAACCAGCCAACTTCAAGTCAAAATGAAGTTCCTCAGTGGCAAACAGCAATAATCCACATTTCAGATTTCTAAGGCTATAGCCTGGATCTTATGACGACATCCCTGTTCTCCTATAATCCCTTACTAATCTCCACGAGATCAGTTCTGGGGGGTGCATCATTGAGCAGTGGTGTCATTTCCACAGCACCTGTGTGGTCTTGCTGAGGGATTATGCTCCCAGGGTACTGCCTGAGTTCCAAACCAGTCAGAAGTGACAGGGATGGTATTTCCAGGCACTCGGTTTATTATTTCAAGCACCTGTATTGCACAGCTTGGCCTAGCTACTGATCTATGCCCTCTTAAGTCACTGAAATACATTTTTCCTGAAGGAAGCTCAATTTTTGAAGAATTCACTACAACATAAATCATTTACTGTACCAAGGAACTGTTACAACACTGCCATCCTGTGGAAGTTCAATGATTGGCATAAATCACTACATTTCACATTTGTTAGACCACTGTAAATCATCATTTTTAATTGCTACACTTGCGATGTCCACTGCCCACCCCCACCCCAATCCTTTACTCCCACTTCTTTCAAAAAGCTACATATTGCCTGGTACTAAAAAGATTAAAAAAAAAGGCAATTTACACAACACTACAATTTTCCCAGGAACTTAGAAACATCAGGGTGATATATCATCACAAACTTTCACGCTCCTTTATATTCTACAGTTTGCATAGTCTTCGCAAAAACAAGAAGTCATTTTGATTCCTGCATGCTGTTCTTATTGTTTTAACTTTGACCAAGTCCAGAACAAAAACATTCTGACCTACTGTGGACATAGTCATTTTACAAAGAATTTAATTTGCTATACACCACACAAAAATAGGAAGGACCTACTGAAAAGCTTCTCCAGAGAAGAGAATAATTTCAATTATGGCCACATAATTTCAATTAATGGATTACAATCACCAGAAATAAACACTCAATCTGAAATTTTAGAATACTGAAGTAGTTGATATAAATATATGCCTGTTCACCATTTGAATGATAAAACCCAAGACATAGAACAAGCAATTATTGAAATTAAGTTTTAAATTCTGGAAGATCCTCAAGTGTTTTATTAAATATTCTGATAATTATACTGAACCTGAAAAAAATGTACGAAAAAAAAATTGAAGTGTGCAATCATGACAAATCTATACCCTTCCAAGTGTAAAATCATATGGGAAACTAAAGAGACTACAAGTACAATAATAGAAAATAATATCAATGGTTGCTGTATCTGAATAGAGGTTATTCCCCTCTCTGCTAATACACTGGAATTGTAAGCACTTGTTCATAATGATTAAACTAGAGGATCTGAATGAAAGGCACTGGCCATTGTCAAGATGAAAAAATAAAAGCACAGCTTGAGCTTTCAAATATAAGTAGCATCATCACTACTGATGCCAAATGGGTCAGAAGCTATCTGGCTGATAGTCATCTGCCTTCCAGTTCTAAAATATTTTAAAATTGGCAAAACCTTCACATTCTGGAAATTTTTACTCATTACATGATTCTGAATTACACTCCCAGATATATCAATCACGTCCCATTAACCTTCTCCTTGGTATATGAACACCCATATAAAAAATATATACCAGGAAACCACTACTATTTTTAAAAATTTGCTTCTGCCAAATACTGTTCTATACATTTATGTTACGTTGGATTAAACTTAACACAGCCTTTATAAAATGGCTCATGCTAGCTTAAAATAAATTTAAGCCACTGATCTTGAGATTAAAACACCCAAAATTCTCCATAATAGTAAAAAGAATATAGGTTTTACTAGCTATTGTCAGCTGACAATATTTTTCAAAAGTTTTAGCTGCACATGGGTGGATTTTTAAGAATTATGAGACTGCTGCAGGCACAGTAGCAACTGCATCTCACAGAAACTCCCCAAATATCTTATTTTCCCTGTTGCAAGGAGCTTTTGTAAACTCTTCTCCCTATCTGAATAGTTTGGAGGTGAAGCACACTTGAAGTCCCCCTCAGAAGTGCTTGAACATTCTTACCTGTGTTACAAAAACATCCTGTTAAACAAACCTAGAAATGACATACTAATGTGAGAGGTACAGACTTCTCTAGGGCTTCCCATGAAAACTTAAATTAAGACAGCAGTTGCAATGAAACAGCAGAGCAGTTATCACATTTTCATTCTGACAACTCCATGGCAGCACATATCCCTCACTGCTCAAGGGCAATAACATCTCAAAACACTGTAGCTATTTGCAAAACAAACATCTGCCAAACCCTTTAATTCCTATGAACATGCAGTACTATTTTCTCCACATGAGTACAAAGACAAGTTCATTGAAAGCTGAAGAAGCAAGAGCACTTAGTCTGTTTCTGACTACCACACTGCTTCAGGATTTTATAAGTAGCTGATTTAATTTTCTCTTGCCTAATTCATAGAAATCAGAAAATGAAAATATTCAATAAAACAATTTTAAAAGCAAAACAAGATAAATTACTTTCCCCTTAAGTGAGGAAGAAGTAGTTAATGAAGAAGTTAAGTAATACTAACATTAAAAATTAAAGATGGGTTAGGGCTTTTTCTTTCTCTCTTTTTTTTTAATTTTAATAAATTTCCAATTCTCAATTCTCAGAATAACAAAGTATGGAAGCAATATTTATAGTTTTGATTAAAAAAATTCAAAACTTAACTGGAGTAAATTTAGCAATTATTGTGGTATATAATGGTTCACACATAGGTACATGAAGTAATTTCTCTAGCAGGCACTAAAAAAAGCATTAAAATAATTAAGAATACACAGATAAAACAGTATTGAAATGAGTAATGAAAATATATTTACAAATAAGAAACGCCTTGTGATTGTGCTTCAGCTTACATTATGTTCTTCAACTACCTATTGCAAAGGCTTCACATTAAAAACGTTCCAGCTAACTTACAAATTTCTGAATACCTGAACTGCTTACCAATTATTTCATTCACACACCTACATCATGGCTTACTGATTTTATTGGTAAAGTGTCTGTAAAAACAGATTACAGAGTATTTAAATGTAAGAAAATCAATTTAAAAGTTAGGCTCCTAGGATCCCTATTCACACATTCCTGAAACTGAAAGGAAGGCCGACCAATTAATCCAGTAAAATTTTAAGGATTCCCATGGAGTGGACAGACTCTTACTGTGCACGCCTTGTCTCAGTGATCTAAAACTTACATGGCTGCTTAAAATTTCCTATGTCTTTTACTATATGTTTACATAATATCTGCTGTACAACTTTTAAAATTACCAATTGTTTTACATACCTGGAAAAACCAAAAATATAAAACATTACTAAAGGCACACATGTAATACATATTTAAAAGATATTAACAGGGTTCTTTTACATCAAACCACCCATTTTTCTTTCCCACACACTAGAAAGGAGAAAATTAATTAGCAGCTACCATATATGAAATTTTGGAAGTGTGAGTATGTTTCAACTCCTTATTTCCATGTTGTAGAAAATAACTGACTATACTCAGTAACCAAATTAAGACAGATAAATCTGATATGCAATTACTTAACACTCACTTGATACAAAACACATCACTACAATAATTTCGTATCTCATGTTTAAGTATTTGAGAATGAATTTGCAATGAACAGAACTTACCAATGTAGACCCTCCTGCTGTATCTCTGCATCAGCAACAGAACAAACACATGCAGTGGAATAAGGTTGATGATGAAAACATAACCACCCCATGCAGAGACCTACAACAAATAGAACAGGAAATTAGATCTGAAAATATCTGCAAATTCTTACAACAGCCAATGCTGGATTTAGACAACTTGATGGTCTAGCAAGAAAACACAAAGCCCATCTACATGAGCAGTCAAAACTACTACTACTACCACCAAAATCCTTCTCAATATATATTATAAAAGAAAAACAAACCACAACAAAATGCACATATCCAAAGTGTTTGAAATGGGCTGATGGATTTCCTAGGCTACCCTTCCTGGATCTCCTCCTTCCATGCTAATCTGGTTATACTGGCAAACAAGAATGTGATGCTGGAGGCTTTTCCCAATAGTGAAGGCTGCAACACAAGGCAGCAGTAGGATCTGTAGGACCGTGACTTGGACTTTGATGATCTTCGTGGGTCTCTTCCATCCCAGGATATTCTATGATCTCATGTAGGATCCAAAACTTAGTATTTTGACAAACTTAGCACCACGCTCTGCACTTTTTGCTGGAGACGGGGAATACTATTTCCAGGCAGAGAGGAGAAAGGGAGCAAGGTACACCTCCAGGAGCAGAACTCCGGGACCAGAACAGCCAGCGCAGGTTGCAATGTAAGGAAACAAACAAAAGGAAGGGTATGGATGCACATGAAAGCAGGACTGAGCACTGTGGAATGATATACAACAATATTATAGATATTGCAAACCTGTGGCAACGAGCTGTTGAGAAGGACTGTTATGGTATACTTAGAACTGAAACACTACAAATGTTATTAACAGATCACTGATTGCTGTTTTAGGTAAGGATTTAGTGAGCTATCATTACAATGTGTTATCTAAATTTCAAACATATTTAGAAGGGCTCATTTTGACTAGACAATCTGTATTTTAACATGTCCTCTTGTCAAATTACGGTCTAGACTTCTCCCATGTGCACCATGCCTACCCCAGATCTTCATTTTTAGCGTGCAGTAGCTAATGTGGTTTTCACTTTAACTGCACTTTAGGGTTTAGATTCATGTAGATATTTTTGAAGCCCTAGAATCCAAAAAGAAACCCAAATTACTATGTTCTATAGAACAGATTCTAAAAAAAGCATGGGGCCAAGTATTATGTCTTTTGACACTAATACTACAAAACCCAGCATTTCAAAATTTGACGTGAGCAATTCAGACAATGTGGAACAAGTAGAATAAAATAATCTAAGTTTTCCAGTAACTCATTTCAGATTATCAAAATCATATTACCTAATTACTAGTATGGAGTATCATGGTTTACGCAAGCAAGTTTATTTAATGGAAGCAAACACCGTGTGAAGACAAGTAAGATAGAATAGAGTTCAAACACGTAGTTAGAACACGGTCACATCTAGGGAAAGGTTTGAATGAAGCGGGTCACAAACAGTTTACATGGACCAGAGACCTGCATCCCTAACTATCAAAATATGAAACCAAATCTAAGGTCTGAAAATTATACTAAAGATGCACTTTGGAACTTTTCAAACAAGACTGAGGCATTCTCGTAGATTGGCAAAAAGAGTGGAGACACGCTATTACTCCTACAGGATTGCTTCAATTTGAAACTTCCTTTTATTTTACCTCCTTGTCATAAAAAGCTGTATGAAGCAGAAGCTGATGAAGTAAGATAAAGGCTAAAAATATAATCCAAGGAAAAAACAACGTTCTCTATATTGAATGCAATGAAGGCTACGAGTCAAATTACCACAGTGAGTTAGGCATATATTATAAAGCAGATTTAGTTATCAAGAAAGATTTGTCAGTTCACGCAATATCCATTTGCCTTTCAAGAAGCTGTTCCCCAAACTTCCCATTTAAGGACTGACTCCTACTACCTCAAAATTGTGATTTAACTTCCAGCTTACACTGAAAATGACTAATTCCATCCGAGAAAGATGAATTATTACAATGTAACAAATAGTACAATTCCTTTGTCCTAAAAATTTACCTAAGTAAAATACCTAGATGG
>NW_008237681.1:180070-206253 GCF_000691975.1 Corvus brachyrhynchos
TTTCCCTATATTGTATTTCCCTTTTGGAAAGCCATCATCTATGTGGGATGAAGTAGATACAAGGAATAAAATTCTATCATCTAATCACTGAGATTTGAAGCTAAGCTACAGACAAATCTGAAATTTTCATGAGCTGATAGCACTTGAAAGGAAAAAACCAGCCCCCCCCCCATTTAAAGTCAAGCACTGATTGCCATGATGACATTGATTCATAAGTTCTGATACCATACATACACTAGATCACATACTCTCATACAATCCCACACACCAAGATGGTAAGAACTTGTTATTGTGTGATTTTTCAGCAGTAAAATTGTGGAAGTATTTTATTTGTTATCTGTATGTTTATGAAGGCACCTTTAGAGAATCTTACTAATAAATTGGCACAATATAAAAAAATACTCTGGTACATAAATATAACAATTCAAAGACTTGCAGCTTTTGTGCACTTAAATATGTACCACAGCTACAGGACCTTTTCACTATAATACTATATAAACCACAATGCTGTGTATAAAGAAGTGGCTCTCTATTTAGCAATGTGGCAAAAGGAGGAGAAATGGAATGAAATAAATATACTCTTAAAAAGAAATAGCTATCCTAGCCTCTTTGGTGACAACCAAAGGGCTATTATTTCCTGTATTAACTGCAAAAGTCTCCCAGGAAACCAAACGGACATTAAAGCTAGAGGAAAATTAGACAACAACCAGACAACCTTTGAATTAACCTTGTACTTTAAGGCACATAAACCAATCCAGAAGTTCCTTGTTCTTGCAAACCTAGTTACCTGATGGTAGGAAAGCAGTATTTGAGACCTCAGTCTTAACTGTCACCAAGCAATTAGCCTGGCTGTCTCACCACTGGCTATTTCAAGGATAATTTATTTTTCATACAGTCACAAAAAGTTTACTGGGGAAAAAAAAAAGATGTTTGATTCAAAGAGGAAAATTCTTCAAGTCTAAGGTTTCAGAAGACAGAGGAGGGGGAAAACCAATTCCCTTCATTTTTCTACTAGTTTTATCTCCTCAATTTTACTGCTGTTTTCCCCCTCTGTTAGCCCTTAGGAAAATCTCTGCAATAGCCTCCATTTTCACAGATGAAGAATGAAAATTTATGATCATTTATTATGACACTGTAATCATTCATCAGTTCTGGTGGTAAGCTTTACTTTATGGCATAATTATACCCATAGAAATAGCTTTCAAAGTTATAAAAATGTAATATGATTATTATTGCATTATAGTAATGACACACACACACAAATATCAAAATTATACCTTAATTTATCTGTACCAAAATAAAAATCCAACTGAATCAGAGCACCTATTCACAGTATGAAAAAAAACTTGTAAGTAAAGCTACTATATTTCAAATTTTTTTCAAAAATTGTTTTAATCATGTTTAGTTAAATACTTGACACTTACATGTTATGTTGTTTAGTCATATATTTAAGGTTTTAATAACAATATGAAGCAGTAATTTTATATTATGGCTCCAACAAAGATTAAAATATCCTTCTTCTCTTCATCAACACATGGATTATGTAAGTCCTACTCAAATAGTTCAGCTATTATATATATATAAAAGCCTTACCATGTAAAAGTAGGATAGACAGCAGCAGATTGTCCAAAAGACTGACCCAGTTTTCACAGACTTCACCTGGAAAAATAACCGAGTATTATGAATGACAAATCCTGGACAATATTCAAAAGTTTCATTCCAAAACAATTGTCAAGAGAACTTCTTTAGCCTGCATCAAGTTATATTTTATGCTTCTGAACTGTTGCCCATAAAATCGTAACACAAATGCAATTCTTTCACACACAAAAGTCAGATCTATTTCTCTAGCAAAAGCATAAAACCCAACACTCTGCCTTATGATCTGTTGTAGAAAGGTAGTTGCAATGCCTCTGTGCTACTTTCTCTGAGATATTAGAGCAGTTTACAATGCTAAGTGAAGATCATCCATGCCTTAATTCATCTGCAATTAGAGACAAAGGAGCTATTCTGTAATTTTGAAAAACTCACTTAAGGTTAACGAGAACATCCAGATACTACTAAAGGTTTAGCAGGATCCAGAAATTGCCCCAGGAATATGAATTTGTCTGCAACTGGTGGGGGTGACTGTGGTGAGGAAAAACAGGAATGAAGAACAGACATTAAGAAAAGCTAGGAAGTTGTCTACAAAATGTATTTGATTCCATAAGAGTTCATGCAAACATTATTGCACTCTGCAGTTTAGTTAAACATGAATTCCATGAGAACAGATAACTGCTAGGATATCTCAGTTATTCTGAAGTAACAACATAGGTTGTTTCAATCATTGTTATCAAACACAGTACACCTTTCCAGCTGCAGCTATTCTAAAACCAGATTTTAAAAAACTGCATTTAAGTAACACCAGTCGCTCGGTCATGAAAAAATTGAATTCTCTTCCATTATATTCCTATCAACTATATCCCAAGTTTGAAATATTCTAAAGCTAAAACATTCGTGAATATGCATCTGCTTACGAAAACCAGAACTCTTGGACAAAATTATGGAGAAAGCTGTAGTGACAATGTGCTTATGTGGAGCCACGCTAAATGAAAAGTACAGGCATTCCAGAATACACAAGGGACAGTACCCTACAGTGTCTGTGCTGAATTAACAATATAGTTATGCTATTTATGTTATTTCCAAAGTAGGTTCAATAGCCCAGAAAAACTCCAGCTTTCCTAAACTCCTTCATGTAAAACTACGTGACAGATGAAACTCTACACAGATTAAGGAGTGACAGACATGCTGCTTTTGCAAGCAGTCTAATTAAAAGACATAAGACTATTTCTTTAAGCACACAAGTAACACTAATATCTGACTGTAGACAGCTTTGAGTATTTAATTATTAAGTATTTTTTGAGTATTTATATTTTGAGTATTTAATTAAGTCAAAGCCCAGATCCTCCATACAGTCAAAAATTTTTCCAGAAGACAATTCAAAGCACTTCTTTTTCAGTCTACTGCTTTTCATCAGCCATATAAGGAGGCTAAAATTTGATGCACACAATACTAATACCTCAAAACTGAAAAACAATCCCTGTGTTTGTTTTAAATTTATAGACTCATCATCATTTTTATTACCACTATAGGACACACTTCAGTGGAACAGTGCTTTTACACAGCAAACTAAAGAGCATGATTATGGAGTTGTTCAAATCATGTGACTTCTCAGTACTTGCCTAATCTAGAGCCAAGGGGAAGAGCGATGAGAGGGAGGAAAATAAGAATTCAATGGATTCTAAGAAAAATCAGTCATTTGGTTGGAGGAGGAACCAAAAAACCTTTCCAAAGCAAAAGACTCAGCAATTACTTACCCATAAATAGTATGTGAACTGCAGTGCAAAAATAGCTATGCCTTCATTGTCAAACGATCCTGCTACTGATCGGGATATGTAACCTGGAACTATGGCAATAAAACAGGCAGCTAAAAGCCCTGCTCCCTGGTTCCACAGTTCTCTGGTGAGCAGGAAAGTAGAAATAGCTGTAAGGCCGCTAAAAACTGGTGCTAGAAACACACATACATCTCTTATATGGACTGTCACATTAAGCATATTTAAAATCCAATGTATAAGGCCTGCTGTCACCATCAGTCCTGGGTATACCTACATGGAGATAAAAAACGAACCAAAACACTAGGTTATTACAGAAAACTATCATAGTAGGTTTGTTTACAAATAACTTGCAATGAAACAATAATTTTTTAAGCTGATATAAGCAGTGAGTATTAGCATAAGTTAACAGAATTATTTTAGTACTCCTTTAATCATGTTTTGACAGCACCACTGAATACCATAGGCTCTTTTAATTTTATCCAAATGCTAACAATAAAATATAATCTACTTCATAAATGAAAGAGCAGCATACAGATAATATCCCATCTTGCTTGACATTTATCATACAATGAAAAGAATTTGTCATTAAGGTATGGAAGCAGAAACTAAAATTTGCAAGAGAATTTCAAGCCAGCTACGAGTTTAACAAGCCCCAAAAGTCTAATACTTCAAGAAGAAACCCAAAATCTCCCAGCCATTTTCCTTTAAAATATACCATGCCATTCTTTCACTTCTTGGTACCAATAGGGAAACAAAATGTGCATCAACAAGATTTAATTTTTTAAAGCTGAAAAGCTGATGGTCAGTCCATTGAATACTATGTATTTGCAAGACGTGTAGACACCTTTGGATATGGAAGATTAAAATAAAGTCCTGTAAAATCAAATTAAGATGTGCTCCAGAAAGGTAGCACAGACTTACACAAATCTATTGAACCCATCATAGAACATTGGAGAACTTCAGAATATTCTTAATAGGATTTCTACCCTCCCACATTTATCAACATTAGAAAAATCAATACATACCAGAAAAATTAAAATGTACTTCACCTGCTGTAGGAACCCAGAGTGTCAACCTGCCTTAGTTTCTTTCAAAAACTAAGAAGGGCATTGTACTAAATTAAATTAACAGATGACTGAATGTTCCCCTGCATATATTTTAATTCTTTTTCGTAAGATGTTTTATTTTGTATAAGACAGGTATGGAAAACATGCACTTACATGTTACATAAAAAAGTCTCCAGCATCCCTAAGATACTAAAAAAAATGGTTATCTAACTGTTACAAAAAACATGTAAATACCTTTAAGTGTTATATACTATCATTACAAAGCTTTAATGAGCCTTCACACATTAAGAAACACATGGCTGCATTACTTAGTGTTACTAAAGCTATTCCAATGAATGATATTTGCATTCTGATTTGATAACATTGTTTTGTACACCTTTCCTGTCTGGTAGCTTGCATCGATACCAATCTTAACTAGTCCTGATGCTTCATACAGGTGCCACACTGATCTAATTTCACAAGGTCTTCTCCCAGTGAAAGTCCTAACTTTTTTCCCATACATACATGAAGTCTACTCAGCACACATCACTGGATTAAAACTTGTAGCTTAAGAGATTTAGGTAACAATTTTGAAAAAAAATTCATTTTTTAAAAAAATGTTTTTCCTTTACTGATTTTGTATACCAGAATTACAGGAGTCATAATACCCTTATTTGTTACTATTAGAATTTCATATGTAAGGAAGTTCTGTACTTCTTGGTCACAATATGCTACTGGATAAAGACTAAGGCATGTTGACTTAGTTTCTGCAGCTAAAAATTAAAAACATCTCGATATTCCCTCTTCAGCAATTTGAAAATTAAAAGCGTATTTTATTAAGATTCTTTTATCAATGTCAAATTTGTACTGAAAGTTCAAAAAACTTCCTGAAAAGTAATCTTTAAATATTTTTAATTTACTAAATTTATTAAATTTATTTTAATAAATTTATTATTTAAATACTTACAGTTCCACCTACTATTCTTCCGAGTGGATACCATGCTCTTTCATCAAACCAATTTAAAAATTCATAAAACCCATGAGATGCAAGATGATGTGTTGATCTATAGTTAAACCTAGAAAGAAACAGCAGAAGGGTAAGATAAAAATCAAGAACTTTAGCCTCTCATTTACTATGTAAGTACAATGGTCCTCTCTGTATCTGCAGAGTTTTAAAGTAAATTACTAAGTTCTCAGCTACTAACAACTATGTTTTCTTCACTTCTACAGCCAGTGCATATACACAGATGATCGTTTACAGTTTTTGGTGGGTTCTTTTTTGTGTGTGAACATTAAAAGGTTTTCTTTCACTCTGCTAAACGCTCTGGCTACTTTAAAATTAACTTTCTAAAACTACTAGTTTTCAAATACAGTCTATCACATCCAGTCAATGCAGGACTCTCACTCTGAGACAAGGACAGCTACACGGTACATTTGCTGCTGCCCTACTTCATGTAAAATTGATGAGTGACTCATGCAATAATAGGCAACAGGAATCAGTCTATTTGTTCACGTTATCAAACTAATAGCCTTCTTTCAATCAGTAAGAATCTACACAATGTAGAACCTCTGTAGATGAAGTTTAATCTTCAAAGTTGTACATTCTCTGCTGCAGAGAATTTCTAGTACAACAAAGGGTCTCCCATGCACACCTTCAGTTCAGTCTTCCACACTGTCTAAAAACCATTAAAAAACATCAACAGACTGCTATTAAGGCATTCATCTTCCACCTTCCTGGCACAAAGTATCTCAAACTTCTGATAACAAAATTTTTAAACTATTAAAATGTCCATTAATTCTTGAAATTAGGCATCAGGCTGCAAGAAGAACTACAGTGCATGTTATCCCAAAACAGCAACTCTTTAATGATCATTCATTCAAAGGCCAAACTAAAAAAGCTACAAATACTGAGAATGTGAAGCTTTGTAGAGAAAGTTTAGGCAGAGAAAAGCCTGGGTGAACACAACTTTTAAAACAAGCAGTATTCACAAAGCTAACCTTTTAAACACATATTCCAATTGAAACTCAGTTAACCAGGTGAAATTCATTAGTTAAAGAAGTATTAAAGATTTTATTCATTAGCTAAGCAGAGGTTCAGGTGACTTAATGGAGTACAACAGACAAAAAGTTAGATGGGCAAACCACCATGAAAGACTTCCAAAGACACTGCTAGAATTCAAGCCTAGAAAAGCTTGTGTGTTTTTCATTTTGTCTACTTTATGGAAATATCCCCTTGTGTCAGAAATACGCATCACTTCTAACAAAGATTTTTAAACTAAATAAAATTCTTTTGCGTCTCTAGGATTCCCAAAATATCATAGGTTTACTTTGAACTATTTCATTTCAACAGAATAAAGCTAATGTCATTTAAGACTGCAAATCCCATCAACCTCCTAACTGTTTAATCAGTACAAGTAATATCTGAAATACAGCTGCACTGAGGTCATGAGCAGATTTCTTCATCTACACAGTAGAAGAACAAAAAAACCTGAAATTCAGGTTCATCCATCAACAAATTTGCATGTTTCAAATGACTGAACTACCACAGCATCAGTCAAATGATAATAAAAACAAGTAAATAACAAAGAGTGAAGTACTTTCAAGAACAGTCTCTTACATCTGTTAAATAAGCAGTTATATAGGATACATCAACTGATAAAACTGTGGACTTTCAGAAGTCATTAGTCATGTTTATGTAAGAAAATTCACACGAACATCAGTCATTCTGACCTAGAAATCTTTGATTCAAACAGCAATGTGACATTGGTTTTTAATAAGGCTACAACTATTCCCATTTGACTAGATTTCTAAATATTAATTAATTCTCCAGGTCTGAACTGTCAACTCTAACGTGATTTATGAAATGCTGTACCTGTAAAATTAGCCTCTTATCTTAGTATAGCAAGGTCTGTTGTTAATTTGTTTAGTGCCAAGTGCCTGCAGTATGGTATGTAACAAATTAGGAGCTTCATATTGCACAGGACACACAGAACCCATCCAGCTACAGACTGGACTGAAATTACTGAAAACTCTGCCAACATTGTTATCCTAGAACTTTAAAAAGGGAACAAGAAAGATGTTTACTAACATGGATTACTTTCGAATTTTTAAATGATGACTCAAACTCACAGAGGCTACAAAAGTATGACTAATGTTTACTTTTACAGCATCAAAAGATCAGTTTAACAAATGAAATAGGCAAGAAGAATACATATTGGCATTCTCCTCATGTTTCCAAACAGCAAAGCTTCGTAACTGACTTCAGAAGGATGCGAACAACTGTCTTGTGATTTGGCAGCATCCCATTAAGCCTTTAATAAGAATGAATTACCACTCAAAATTGAAATGCAAGGTAACAGCATTTTACTTCTACCACTTCAGAGGTAAGAATTTAATCTTCCCTCCTAATATACTCTTAGACAGACACAAATCTATTAACCCTTCTTTCAAAAAGTGATTTTTTTGCCACAAATGAAAGCATGCAGTGACCGCTGTGCATATCTTTACAGCAGAAATTACTGGCATTACTATAGGTACATTGATTTTTCACTGTGAGAAGACCTGTGAGAACAAGAAACAACCTTCTAGACACAAAAACTAAAAAACAAACAAACAAACAAATTTAGAAGCTTAATTCAGCACCTTGCTTCGACTTAAAAAAAGAAAATGTCCACTTCACCTCCCACTAGGTAACCTGCCAACAAAAATAAGTTAAAACGTCAACATAAACATACGCACACATCAGGAAAAGGTTGCTGTGATGTTGCATATCAGAGCCAGCTTCAGGCATGGACAAACTGGCAGCAATGAGCGGTGTACCAGACAGAAGTAGAGTCTGGCAATCATATAATGATGCCAGTATTATGCTCTGATACCACTTAGCCCTTCAATAGCACTGTTCTCCTCTAGGGATAAGCCTGAACCTTGTGAAACTGTTTCCCTTTTAGCCAGAACGGAGAGAGCTGCTAACAAACAGCGAGCATCACAAACCACAGTCATACCTTCTTACTATCTTGGTACTTTTCATACTGTGCTTGAAATGCAGCACAGTGGTATTGTATTTCTACTGAAATGCTATCACAGTATCTGCAACTATCTGTAGGTTTCACAGGGCTGTAGAACAGCCCTGGAAAATATTAGAAAAACTGAGACCTTTGCCTACACCTGCATCTGGGAGATTCAAGGGCTGCAGCTGAGGGAGGAATCATAACAGAGGCAAGAACAGCCAGTGCTGGGTAGGGGTTGCATTTCAGGTTTGGGGGCCACTGCCTGCCCCAGTTCTTCCACCTGCAGCAGCAGCAGCAAGAAGAAGTGATATTTAGGGTTTCTATCCAGCCCTCCTTCTGACCTACTCCACCTTACCCAAGGAAACACTGGAACTGAAGTACACTGCTGGTTGCACTGACTGAATAGTATGCAGCACCAGGTGACAGAACCAGAGCGAAGGAAAGGATCCCTTTTCTGCCACCCTCAACCCTCACACCCATCTGATCTTGAGGTATGAGAACAGATTACCCACTTCCCAAGATTCCCTCTCATCCTCCTTCACCCCCTTGAGGCAAGTCGATTTGAAACAGACGTGAGAAGAATAAAGAATAAAATTATGTGAAGTACATGTTAATTACGTAGCTAGAACAACTGAGACAAATATTCAAGTTCTCAGTCCACGCTGTGAAGAAGATACACACTTGCTAATATTCAGCTAAGGGCCTGACACCAGGAAACGTTGACTTCTTATTTTAGTTGACATTCTAGGAGGAAAAGTGATGCTCTGCTGTTCTCCTTGCCTCTTTCTGTCAGGTCTGTAGTTTGAACGGTCTCATCCTCCAAGTTAAGCTTTAAAGGAATAAACAATCCTAAGTCTTTGTATGTTTCAGAGTCCCAACCACGAAACTAGGCTGGTATTGTAGTTTGAACCTTTGGGGGGATGCTCTAATGATCACCTAAGTGCTCTGTGTATGGTATCATTAATTTTGTGGCACTGCTGGAGATACCTACATTACAGCTGGTTCAGTAGACAACTGGCGATAAGTTAATAAAGATATGGTTCTCATTTTTAAAGCGTATTTTAGCATAGAACAGAGTATAAGCAGCAACAGCAGAATAACTGAAACAGAGGCATATTTTTTTTTAGTAGCAACATTAATTTAGAAAGCTTAACTAGGCAACTTGCAAAGCAAAGCCTGTAAAGTTTTCACTTACATATTATGCAGTTAATACATGATCTTAACTATCTGTTCCTGCTTAGGTTTGATTTTTATTCCTTGCTATGAACTGCCTTTTTGATGACACAAGGCAATACTGTAGGATGATTACTTAATGCTAGTCACAGCAATCATTCTCTATCCAGGAGCTACAGAATTCTCCAGCACTTCACAGCAACAATTACTGCTATATTTATAAAGAGACGTCTTTGACATTCCTAGGTTTAGTATTTCCTTGACAAAGTACTATTTAAGGTGAGTATTAAAATAAAATTCAGCCTACTGAGAAAATAAGAACATATAGAAAAGAAGAGCACATGTACGGCAACACAGTTACTTCATCCAGATCTAAACAACACTTAAAGCAAATTACACTGACGGCGATGGAATTCATTTGACCCCTCCATTCCAACAGAGTGCAAGATCAGTGTGTTGCTTCTTGTGGGAATGGTGACTGTCTAAACCCCAATCAATTTCATGCTATTATTGCCCCATCATCTAGACTTTTTATCCAGCACTTTACAGCCATCTGAGAATATGTAATCTCCTTACAAACAGAATCTGTTGAAAATTTTCTAAGCCTTCAATTATAAAGGCTTCTGTGCTCTAAAAGTCTTCAGCTGCAGATGCACAAAATTTTCACATCTGCACACTCAGAAAAATGACAAGATACAAACTGTGAACATTACTAGCTATCTGAGTAATTCTAGGAGTCAGTTTTTAATGCAAATGTAGATTACAGAATCAATTCGGCCATACAGCATCTAATTAGCGATGGCAAGTCTAGATTCTTGAGAAAGATAGTTGAAGATTGACTCCATATCCGACACATTCTTTGCATCCAAAGGAAGAATATATTCAGCAACACTATGGAAAATCTAATGAGAAACTTAAGTAACTTCCATTGAAACAAAGAAACATCTATGCAGTAATCCATATTAAATTTTAAAACACCTGCTTGCCCACATACTACACTACAAGCGCAACATCCTGCAAGTCTCATTCTGAGCTCTGTATCTGCAAATAAGAAATTAACACAATGAGCTTTGCATAAGGTTTTTAAAATGGAAGTGTAGCACTCATCAATCACCTAATTAATTCAAGGCACTATGCAAGTCCTCCTCATCAGGAAAATCTTTACTTGTGTTGCATTTGTAACCTTAGTAAGTATGTATGGACATTTAAGCCATTTTCAAATAATCAACATCACAATTTGGAGCAGCAATACCTACAGGCAAAAGCACTTATGACAGGTAAAGAGTCTTTCCTAGTGCCCACAACCCAAACCTATGGCGTTAGACCTCACGGTAAGAATGCTCTACCTGTGTAAGAGCCCATAAGATAGAGGGTGGTCCTGTGTTTACCCGAGCCAGAACTGACATAACTCCGCAAAATAGAAGAACAACCAGGCAATTTTATTTCAGAAAAATCTCACACTCCTTTCTTTTTAACTTACATTCATGTCAGTGGAATGGTTTTATTATTAATTCTAATACAAACATACATTACATGAATTGTCCCTAATTAGCACATTTTTATGTATTTTAAGTCCTTATACAGCCACAAATCTTTTATTCTGGAATTCCTCTGGATATGCACCTACCATGGTTTTATGTGGAAGCTGCTATCACCTTGAACACTCAAGCTTCTGCACCTCACTGGACAACAAACATGTAAGGAGTCATGAGCACATTAACTCTACCTCATTTTTCTCAAGAGGCACAGAACAGGCTTGCACAGTTCTTGCTAAACTTGATTGAAAGATAATTAATAAGACAAGTCCACCAGAAAGAAAAAAGAAAAGCTTTGACTGATATGGAGTTTAATATCATCCTAATTCTGATGGTTTTAGAGAGTTAAATATGTGATTTTTGATTGTTTAGTCTTTATGTTTTTATATCAAAATATGTAATTACTCGTAGCATTCTGAGATAGTATCAAGTATTTGTGATGGCTCCCGAGACTGCCCTGTATTTAGAGAAGCTCAAATGATCTGCAGGGGTTTTGGTGCAAGTAGGGCCATTTGAAAAGAGAAATACACATCCTGCAAGTTGACTGTCAATCACAAGCCTAATGTTTGATCAAAGAATTGGCAGCAGTACTGTCATTCTGAGCTTCTTCAGGTTCAAAATTGGTCATGGACCTGGTTTTGATTTCAGATTTTGCAACTCTGAACAAACCCACCCACTCAGAAAAATGTGGCAAAGACTCCCTTGTTATACTAAGATTAGTAAGAATGATAATGTAACAAAATGATAGAAAGTTTTGCAGTGATGTGGCCACTCAACTTCAAAAATGATGGAAATTTTGAGTCAAAGGAGGAAGAAATTTCTGTTCCTGGAATCCAGCTGAGAAACAAAACTCCTCCTTTTTGTAATATCTTTAGAATAATCCCTAAGGGTAAACCAGTAGAAAGCCAAGGCAGAAAATGGTGGGTGACACAATCAGCAGGGCACCCATTTTTTCAGGGCCAACATTCAACTAAGCTCAATGGAAATCCTGAAGAATACCAGAATGTTTACAGAATATCCATTAAGAATATCAGAATGTCCCCAGTGTATTTAAGAAGGATTACAGCATTCCTACTGCCACTACTTGGCATGGTATTTTCCCTGCCTGCAATAAGATGTTACGCTTTGCAAGTGCTAAAATTGGGAACTGCATGCTGCCAGTAGCTCAATGACATAAAATTCTACAAGGAGCATACAGTCACTCAGCTTCTTCAGAGAACCCAGGGCACCTCCACTATTTTTGCTAAAAAACTGAGCTTTTGAGAGCACTCCATAATCACAATTTGTATTTTTCACAAAATATACCACCATCTGAAACCACGATATGCTTCCTATCACCACTGTAGTGGGTGTATATCTGCCTACAACTTCAGACACTTCCCCTGATGTCTATTAGGCTTTTTCATTACTTTTTCTCTGTCTTGCTTTTGAACTACTCCATATCTCAAGGCAAATTATTATGAAAAGCATTGGTTTTATCCATATTAAAAGGCATACTTTGCCAGTGAATTCTGCCATTCGTAACATGTAACAACATTTTAGACCTAAGAAGAAAGTGATGATGACATTTTTCTTGGGACAGTTAAAATTCCCAAGAGGTTTCAAAGATAAGATGGAAAAAGAATCATTTGAAAATTTTTACAGGCAAAAACTGAATGCTTGTTTTCTTTTTTATGGACATACACTTTACCCCAGATACTACGCTACAACTGGCATCCAAATTGATGACAGTATAGGTTCTCTATCTTTTGACAGCATCGGCTTCTTGAGAGGCATCAATTCTCTGCTCAATACAGTATTAACTACCACAAACTCAAAAACCCCTGTAGTGCTATGTTTGCCTCTTTCTGAGTGCTCTTGGACTACTCTGTGGCACAATAAACCTTGTATGCTGCAACTCTGAAAGCTTTGCACCGAATTCAAGAATATGTTCAAGAGGGTGTTTCTTACAGATCAGATTTGTGCTGTACTTGTTCTTAACATGATGGAGGCACCTTAACTCCAAGGTCTTCTAAGTTAAAGGAACGAGGATCGGCTTGGCAGGAAGGAGTTGAAAGGCCATTAGCTGAACAATGTATTTTAAGAGCAAAATATCCTTTCTGTGAAAAATCTAATACTAAAAATCAGTGAGGTGAACATGACTGCTTCACAAGAAGTAACAGAGGGAACAGAGGACAACTAGCTCCCAAGCCACTTTTTTCAGTCTACTAGTACAGAATAGCAACCTGTAACATCTAAACAACTATAGCAGACTCCTATTAAACTGATCCCGAAAATACCTGCTATCTTGTAGCAAGATCTAATATGTGCCCAGAAGAGAATACTAACTTTTGTAATAGTCTGAAATACAGAGTACAACAAAGGAAATTTATTATTTATTGCAAGTACTTTAATTGTATTTTAACTACTTGGGAGTATGTGGCACAGCCTTCATCTCTATTACATAATAAAGTCACCTACATGCTACAACGCAGTGGCAATCGAGAAAGTACCAGCTACACCAAAATGTAGTTGAACCAACTTCACTTCCCATTAAGTGAAATTTAAGAAATCAGTGTGGATGCAAGATGGCCTGGCAGACTGCTTCTATGCTGTAAAATACAAGACACAGTAAAAAGTAAACAGGACCCTTAGAAAGGCTCCAGATCCCCCACGTTACAGATGATATTTAAGCAGTGACAATCTTATTTCTGGCAGAACATTTAAACCGTTACAGCACCATAGAAGAGCTTTTATTTTGTATAACCCTCAACAGTCAAGAGCCTGTTACTTGAACTTCTGTGTAACATGACAAAGGGTAAATCAAACCAGAATCAGACATTAGATATTGAACCACTCTGTACAAATTATGGCAACATAAGGTTCTTCAGCACATAGGAATTAAAAGTATCTACAGTGTTCTGGTTGCATGTCTAAGTCAGTTTAGCAAGTTAAAATACGGTAGCTTTTCATCCAAAAATCCTTATATATTTGCTGTTTAGTACATTTCTTAATGCACCTGCTATTCTTCCTCCTGCATTTAGGTCGGTCTCCCCACCTGAATTCTTTGACTATACTTTCTTTCCACTAGTCTCTCTGTAGGTAGATCATATTTAGTACAAGAATCTGGATCTCTCACAGTGCACCTGTTGAACTCCATCTGTTGCAATATCGACTTACTGACTTTTTAATACAATGACTGCTGAGAAAATAAAAATTGTTTCAGAGTGGATAATACAAAGCACCATCAGAGCAGAACAGACACAGCCTAACTTGAACAATTTCTGTCCCGTAATTAACACCAGGTTAAAAACCTAATTTTATCTAACTTAAATATGTCTGCTCAAATTCTGCTTAACCCTTCAGTAAGCTGGCATAAATAGACACAAACATTGCAGTCACAAGGACTGCAGAATCGATCAATTTTTACCTGTGGGTATGTCTGTATATAGATAGAACTACCTGCAGAACAAACCAAACAATACACACAGGGTTTACAGGAACCTAGAGACAGATCTAATTATGCCCTAAACAAATAAAGCTGAGAAGAAAAATGCATGAATAAAGCCCAAAGTGCAAAAGGGTAAGAGAAAAAAAAAATATTCCCAACTCTAGGATGCCTTGTACTGAATTACACATGCAAATTTAACTGTGGCAGTTATCCTTCAACTAACCTTTGCTAGCTAAAAGGAGTGCAGAAGCGCTTCTAATCCGCTGCTGTCTGCAAATCGGACAAATTAGCTTGAATCACAGCTAAAAAGCAAACCACTCTAAAGACGCCATAAAAGACAACAAAAAATGCTTCTATAAATACATCAGCAACAAAGGGAGGGCTAAGGAGAACCTCCATCCTTTGTTGGATGTGGAAGGAAGCAGTGACAAAGGATGAGGTGCCTAATGCTTCTTCGCCTTTTACAGTTAAGACCACCTGTTGTTTGGGTATCCAGCTGCCTGAGCTGGAAGACTGGGATCAGGAGCAGAACAAAGCCCCCATAATCAAGGGGGAAATGGTCAGCAACCTGTAACACCACTCAAACACATGCGAAGCTCTGTGCGCTCCACCCAAAGGTACTGGAGGGAGCTGGCAGAAGTGTTCACCAAGCATTTTCAATCATTTCCCAGCAGTCCTGACTAACCAGAGAAATCCCGGTAGACTGAAGTGAGCAAATGTGATGTCCACCTACAACATGGGTGTGAAGGAGGATCCAGGAAACTCCGGGCCTGTCAAACTCACCTTGGTGCCAGGGAAGGTTACGGAGCAGATCATCTTGAGCACAATCATGCAGCACATACAAGACAACCAGGGCAGCAGGCCCAGTCAGGATGGGTTTACGAAAGGCAGGTACCTCTTGACCAACCTGATCTCCTCCTACGACAAGGTGATACACTTAGTGGATAAGCGAAAGACTGTGGATATTGTTTATGTTGACTTTACTGCAGCCTTTGACACCATTTCCCACAGCATTCTGGAGAAATTGGCTGCTCATGGCTTGGACAGGTGCACATCCTGTCTGGATGGCCAAGCCCGAAGAGTGGTGGTGAATAGAGCTGCATCCAGTTGGCCACTGGTCACAAGTGGCGTTCCTCAGGGATTGGTGCTGGGGCCAAGCCAGTTTAATACCTTTATCAATTATCCGGATGAGGGGATTGAGTGCACCCTCAGACAGTCTGCACATGTTGGGCAGGACTGTTGATCTGCTGGATAGCAGGAAGGCTCTGCAGAGGGATCTGAACAAACAGGAATGATGGGCCAAGGCCAATTATATGAAGTTCAACAAGGTGAAGGGCTGGGTCCTGGACTCAGGTAACAACGACCCCCCTAAACACTGCGGACTTGGAGAAGAGTGGCTGGAAAGCTAAATGGTGGAAAAGGACCTGGGGGTGCTGGTTGACAGCAGCTGAATGTGAGTCAGTGTGTGGCCAAGAAGGCCAATGGCACCCTGGCCTGTACCAGCAATGGTGTGGCCAGCAGGACCAGGGCAGTGATTGTCCCCCCGTGCTCACCACTGGTGAGGGCACACCTCAAATCCTGTGTTCAGTTTTGGGGCAAAAAGAACACTGAGGTGCTGGAGTGAGTCCAGAGAAGGACAGTAAAGCTGGTGAAGAGCCTGGAGCACAGATCCTATGAGGAGGAGCTGAAAGAGCTGGGGTTGTTCAGCCTGGAGAAAAAGAGGCCTATGGGGAACCTTATCACTCTCTGCAATCACCTGAAAAGAGGTTGTAGCCCTCTAGGGCTAGGGTAGTCGGGGTTCAGCCTCTTCTCCCAGGTTACAAGTAATAGAACAAGAGGAAATGTCAAGTTGCGCCAGAGGAGATTTAGATTAGGTATTTGGAAAAATTTCTTCACTAAAAGAGTTGTTAAGCATTGGAACAGGCTGCCCAGGAAGTGGTTGACTCACCAACCCTTGAAGTGTTTAAAAGAGGTGGGACATGCTAGTGCTGGGTTAACGGTTGGACTCAATGATCTAAGAGGTCTTTTTCAACCCAAATTATTCTATGACCTCAACTACTTTAACTGATTTTATTCTGAAGCAGATTAAAAGTATCCACGTCATCTATTAATACAGTCCAACAGAAGGGATGATGGCCCCTAGCTAAGGGCAAAAAGAGTTCCAGCTGTTTGCAAAGTGACTGTGTATCCTCACACTGGAACAAATTAATGTGGGAGTAGAATGTCACCAATAAAATAAACAAAGAAGCTGAAAGCAGAAAGTGGCCTTCATCCTTCCTCACAATACAGTGGACTTTATCTTTCTAACCATATTTTGCATTCAGACATCTTGAGTATCTGATTTAGTCTCAAATATGTATGGCAAGCAGAATTTAAAATCAGTTATCAACTACTTTTATATCTTTCATACTGTTTTAAGTAAGTTTAAATTAAGAAGAAACCCTAAATTTTCACTGAAATTAATTTAACCTGTTAAGAATTGTACTTAATGGTTACCAGTGTTCCTTTAAAGACTACGCACAAGAAACACAAGTGTAATAACAAACTATTACTTGCTTTTTAGGTATTTACACAGAAATGCTAAATATTAAGTGTACTGTGATGACAGCAGTGCTAGCATTTAAGACAGTATTTATAATTAATATTAAATTCCTGCCATGTACAATGTGAAATTGAAGTTACATGTTTATTTTCTCAATATGTGATAGAATTTTTAGTATTGCTCAGTCTTACTGTACCATAGATATTGAGCTATTTCACCATGCTACTCTCTCATTTTAGTAAAATCCAATTAATGCTTAGGAATGACCTTAAAACATGAAGGTGGGGGAACAGTGTTATGATGAGCTAGGCTTGTTATTACACACATATGCTTTGAAGTTGTCACAAATGTTTTTACAGAAATATTCACAGACTACACCCACCATGGCCTCCTCTATCCTATGTCCAGGGACATGCCCTTTCAAAAGCAAACCACCTCAGTTGGCTATACTGGTATATACAGTTTGGTAGCTACAGCCCCTCTTAGAACAGTAAAAGGACAAGTTTCATTTCTAAAGCCATTTCACCAAATCGAAGTACATCCTTCCCCTGCTTTCTCCCCTGTGACATAAAATGAATGTCTGGTTACCCATGAAAATAGGGAAAGGAGGATACTAAAGCAAGAGGTTCAGTTTCAATTCAGGTGGGATTGAAAAGTTGTGTACTGCAGGGGTGAGAGTTGTTGGGAAGGACTCGGTCTAAGTTCTCAAGGGACAGTTCTTAGGTCACATAATCCTAAATCTTCTCTCTCCTTGCTCTCCAAACTTGAATTAAACTGGTCTGTTGCAGGACTTTTCATGCTTCAATCCCCATCAGACCTCTCAACTCTCTCTCCACAAATGCGCTGTTCTGTGGCTTTCTCTTCTTGAAGGTAGCCCGGAAAGAAGACAGCAGATGGCACCATGTGGAACACACTCTCACAAAGTAAAACCATGATCTGCATATCTAAGAATGTTTCATTGAAACCAGAGTGCAATGGAAGCGTAAGGAAAAAAGGACCCTGAAGCTGACTTACAAAAGCAAAAGGCAGAAAATAAAATTCAGTGATGGAACAATTACAAGCGTGACATATTTCACACAAAACATATCATCCGATCTTGTGCCAAGCAAAAACTGGGCTTTACTGTGGGAGGGTGGGGAGAATGTTGGTGAAGTAGTGGTGGAATACAAAATTAAAGCACAAAAAATTCCTTGGCTCCTGTTTAGCCATAGGAGAATAATTACAGTTGTCATTACTAGCTGACCTGAGACATCACAAATTAAGATACTGTTCCTAATGTTTAAGGTAGTCTCTCCAGTGTCAAGATCCATTTTCTATTTGGCAAATGAAAGATTAAAACTGTTACAGAGTAAAATTAATTGTGAGACATATGCAATAGCTTTTCAAATGTTACTTCAGACATCTGACAATAGATGAATCATTCTAGTCACCTGAGTAAGATAAAACAGTCAAAACACAGTAGCATTACACAGCTTCTTGGAGAACTCAAACACTGCATTGGCTTTCATGACTTTTCTCCTACAACAGTGAGTCAAAGGGATGTCCATTTACTGTTACTGTTGCCATCGATACAACGCCAAAGTTCCGATTTTGTTTTGCTGAATTTCTAAATTAGAAGAATTGCTACTTCAAGGCATTTTATCTATTGCCAGAGAAAGAATTAAAGACATTTTAAAGACCATTAATACCCAAATGACCAAATATTT
Organism: Corvus brachyrhynchos; assembly: GCF_000691975.1. Classification (NCBI taxonomy): domain Eukaryota; kingdom Metazoa; phylum Chordata; class Aves; order Passeriformes; family Corvidae; genus Corvus; species Corvus brachyrhynchos. Next base: position 198,881 of record NW_008237681.1, read on the forward strand.
CAGCCATGAAGATGAAATCGCCTTTTTCCAAGATAAATGTTTCAAACAATATTTATGGAATTCTCAGTTATTTAACCGAACTTCCAAATGCTGCTTGGGATAAGTTTAGAATAAGGAGAAAGCACATTCAACGTATGCAATAGACTATATATAAAAAGGTGGATAAACATAGAAAACTACCCAGGAAAGGAAGGCTTGTTTTATTAGGTTTTGCTTTTGCATCACTCTATTTTCAAATCCTCTGGCTATAGCACAACATATTCTATTAAACGTGTTCTTCTCAATCAGCTGCATCCTCAAAAAAGTACTTTCCATGCCTAGACTTTCTTAACATACCAATCTATTGTGAAGATAGGAATAAAAATAAGTAAAATCACACTACTTGAATTTAAAGAAGTTGGCTACCATTTGTAACATAATAATTGCAAAAAGAGAATACAGAGATCGAAAAAATAAAGCCAAGAGCTCAAAAAATGTAGACTGACCAGCCACGTGTGCTAGAACAGTTTAAAATTACATCATTACATGTTATTTTTCCCTTCTGTAAAATCCAAATTAAACCAACAGGATACAGAGTGCCCATACATGCAGTGAACCACTATTTTAAATAAATGTAAATAATACTGTGTAAAACAGTCTAGAAGAAAATAGCAATTCCACTAAGAACACCACCAAAAATCAATACGCAAGCCAAACTCACATCCTCCATTCCAAAGTAGTTTCCCAAGGACTTTGTTTAAGTGAGGGAAGTTTTGAAAAGGTGTTTTGCAATTCTTCATGGATTATCAGCTGAAGAGAACCTGAACATGCTCTTTTACCTAACAAACTAATATAACCCATATAAACTGACTGCCACAGAAAATTATATGATAAGCATTGTAACACCCAGAAGAAATTATCATTTACAGTTATTTATGTTAGATGGGCTCTGGAAAAGTAACATTTGATACTGGACTTGGGTCCCCCATAGCAGACAGACATTTTAAATATTGTTCCTTGTTCTTAAAGCGCTCATGGACAAACACTCAGTTATTCCTTGTTTAAAACAGACCATTTCTTTTTCTAAAGCACAGGAACATTGCCTCACATAATAGCAAGAACTTTGGAAGGATAGGAAGCATTTCATTCTCTAACATGCCAAAGGAGCTTCTACCCCAGGAAAGCAGCAGTAAGTTGGGAAATACAGAAGCTGATCTATTTTGTTCGTATCTATATCCTTAAATTCATTCCCCAGGCTGCTTCAACTTATGTAAGGTGTGGTGCAGCATTAGGATCAATTTCACAGTACCTCTCCAGCCCAGACCTAGCAGCTACCCACATTAAAAACATCTGAGTTTGATTCCCAGTAACAGCTCAGATGAAGACCACAAACACTGCTCAGCTAGGGGGCCAGAAATAAAGTCTATGTGCTGGACATACAATAGCAATACATGTCCTAAGTTCACTTTGTTCTCCAAGCAAGTAGTAAGACTTATGGCTCCAAGAACTTTTGCTAAACGCGTTAATAATAATGAAAACATTGTTACACATCCTGCTACAGGGTGCAGGCTCCACAGGCCCCAAAAGTAGCAACTTTAATGGCTTTTCTAAGTAGAAAAAAGCCCTCAGGAACAGCCCTAAATGTCAGTACAAATGTACTTCAAATGGCTCGCAAGAATGGAATTTTCAAAAATTCAAGAGGAAACTCTGCAACACATGCACAGTTAGACATCAAATGGGAAATAACCTGACTAAATTAGAGGAGATTCTTGTGGAACAGCAGAGATACCTCCCTAAACTCAGTGTAACCTCAATCCATTTAAAATCTATTAGTTCCTACAGGATTTTGAATTTTCCTGCTACCTATACTGGCCAAAATTTTTATTCTCCCCTTTCCCCACCAGTTCAACATGAGACAGATTTAAAAACATGAGTATTAGGATTACAGGCTGCCAAAACTAGAGACTATTAGAGAGAGTTATGATAGGAAGCAAAAGCTAACCTTCATAAACCACTCTAACCCTATGTAATCAAATCAAATTTCTGCTTTAAAAACCAAACATATTAAGCTGTTCAAATAATAGGGTATCAGCCAAAAAAAAAAAAGTCCATTCAAGGATTTTCATTGTAGCATTTGCTCTAGTTAGTCAAGTGTTTGTGAGTGTTTGCTGAAGACCATTTAAAAAAAAAATCATGGCATTAAAAGCTAAACTTGATGGTTCAGCTGACCCAGCCTACATAAAACATTTGGATATGTTTTCCTTTTCATGTTTCATTCTGCTATCCATAAATCAATAAAAGGGTCAACACTTTGCAAGCATTCTGTCTCACCTCATATGTTTTCCAAAAGAAGTCTGTAGGGAGTCTCTGTACTCAACCATATTCTGCACATGTTTTATGAAGACTGCCCCTCCTACCTATCATGCATAACCCCTTTCCGGAACCACATGAAATCTGATTAGGCGTTCACCCCAATTACAAGTAGTGCAAGTGAGGAAAGAAGCACTACCTGCTAAGTAAAGATGGTAGAAGACAGTAATACATGCAGAGCAGGGATTTGAATCTTACATGACTGCTATTTTATGAGGCCACACAGTGAACTGCTTTTCAGCTGCATCACTCCAACTGAACAAATCTAGCCTGAGGTCTCCCCACTCACAAAGCAGTTTCTGCTATGCCTTCAACTCTGTCCAATGGTCTTTTTCCAAATTATCCTCCTTCTATTACATTTCTAATATTTACCTATTTTTGCAATTTCAGAAGCAGTAGAGAAGTCCAGTACAGTCAAGTACACATCATCTTGACTGTTACCACCGTATCAACCTTACAGAAAAATTTATTTGGCTTCAAAACAGCCAAGTAGGTCAACAGTACCTTACAACTGAGAAGCCCCAAAAGCCAGGCTAACCTGTGCTAACAGAGCTTCTCAACCCATGTCATACTGCAGTAGAAGTGATCAAAAAAAAGATGCCTGATTTGGATCCTCCTCATTTAAAGGGAAGGTGGTGGTGGGGTGGTAAAGTCTGGAAGACTACTGTCACAAAAAAATCTCTGACCTTTCCTTTCATAAACACACAGGCACCACAGAATCAGACCTGGACTCTATGCTGGAATATTTTTCCTACTATAATAAAATGGCAGAAAGGAGTTTGAATTACCTGAAATTCTGCTAAAATTATTAGTATTAAAAACATTCAAATGTTAACAGTAAATATAATCTTAAAAAATGTATTTCAATAAAATAGAAACAGAGTACTTTTCACTTCACAGAATCAAAGCACCTGTGAATGAAGAGTGTGTAGTAAGTTTTTAATATGAATCTCATGAAATTTGCAATATCTCAAAATTAATTCAAAGTGATTATATTCAAACTGAATTGGAATCAGATGCTTTCCTGAGGTCTGGAAGTTGTCTAAGATTATAAACAAAAGGAATTGTTTTGGGAAAAATTCCTAAAGTCAGTGAGAAATGTTTCCTAGACAGATCCACATTTATGCACTTCACTTGAATAGGACTGTGTAGTGGGTTGAAAGGCTTTAGAAAGGTAGATCCAGTCTGGAGACAAAAGTGCCTGTAAACTCTCAAGAACACATTTACTACACAGTCTGCTGTCTATTTGCCCAGCAAGAGGCACCAGCAGGGAAGCACTGGCCAGATGAATTACCTGGGTGGGCATTGTTAATTGATATTATTGACACTATCATCCTCTTTACACAATTTTTTCCCCTCTCCTTATGAATACCAGCTTAACGTGCTCTTACTCACCTCTTCTTTCATCACTCCTGTTGCTCCAGTGTCTTAACATGCTCTGTATTTATTTGTACATGCCTTCCCTCTGTCACTCCATTCCAGTTTATCCTCTAACATCAGTCACTATTTACATTCCCTGTCGATGTTCATATTCTTCCTCAAAAATAAGAGACTAAACTGTAATATAAAAACTGGTGGCAAATCAGCTCAGGAAACTAAAGTGTTACTGTATTTCAACAATTTACCTCATTGAATCAACTTACTATGACTGCTTTAGAGCAAGCATGAAGAAAAAGCAGGACTGCCCAGTGGATGACAGAGGAGAACTACTCCAAAAGTCAGCTATCAGATCAGGAACTACACAAACCCACAACCTCCAGTGATCGATCAATTCCATACACCACTTTTAATGTTCACTTCAGTCACACTTATAGATGCTAACTTATGTTTTCATTAATGAAACAAGTTTATAACAGCACAAGAATCCATCTGGCAAACATGATTTGAACGTAATAAAACCTGCATTTTTGACAGTGCCTGAAATAAAAATGTCAAGTTCCTTTAACCTGTCTACCTTTGAAACTCAAGCAATGACACTGCCCCTAGGTTTATTGTCACCCGTTCATCCCCAGCCACCAAACCCCACTAACGTTAGATGATGGTATCAGTGATGACAAAGTGTATCGCTATTATATCTACCAGCCATATTTGCTACCAGGACAATTATGTTACCTCAGAGCGAGGTACAATAAGCAACAGTCACCGCTAATGGCCAGTAAAAAGCAGATGGTTTGAGCGATCAATGCTGCTGGTTTGGAAGAGGCAAAGATGTATATGAGACTGTGGTAGTGCTCTTCAGTACCTAGAGCTGGCAAGGATGTAGAAGACAACATTCCCGGCAGGAGAAAGTAGGCAAATGGAACTAATAAAGCCTACACTGGTGCACCATCCTGCATGTGCAAATTGGTACAGAGAGGGTTTCATGCTCACACATACGAGCTTCGGTATTCCAGCCTAAGAAAGATTTCAGTAAGGTAACTGATATCAATCTGGCTTTTAGCAAGATGTTAAAATCCTCAGGGGAAAGAGAAGTTTGATCTCATGTTATGGAATATGATTAATGATTCAGATACAGTTCTCACACGTGTGACTTAATGGTAAGAACTGTACAAACAGAATGAATCTACTATTTTGACAGTACTCCCTGAAGACTACTGATGTAACCAAAGTTGTTATCATTTCACTTGGTAGCAGTATCAGAATGCAACAGTCTTGGTAGATATATATATCTGTCTTGTATGTATACATATGCACACATACAGATTATTTTATATACATATATATATATACATAGGCATATATGTATCTGATGGAAGCAGCCAAAAGAAATAGCATATGGGCATGCTGGAGCTGTACTTTAGAAAACGAGTGCATAGAAAGTAGCCCCTGTGCAAGTGCTCCATGATTTTGGTTGCCTTGGTTCTGCAGCCATGTTGGCATTTAAGGCAGCATCTGACAGTAAGAATGCTCTCACTCGACAGCAGAGTTAAACCTGCTGTTGTACTTTCACGAACAGCTTTCACTCTGCACTCGTCTGTACACAGCACCAAAATGAAGCTCTTGGTCCATACAGCCGTCAAACCAGCCAACAGATGAACCAAATGTTGGACATGAAACCTGTCCATTGCAATGTACCATCACTATTTATGTTTCAGGTTCTTGGCCTTACAACGAAATCCTGGAATTAAATGCTGGAGGCCTGCCAATGGCACATCTTAATGTCAGTGCTGCCTGACTTCATGTATCAGCTCACCTGACTTAGAAGCTGCCAAGAAGTACACACATATCTCAAAATCTCTGGACCAGCTCAAGTATGGAAAGTAAAATGACATGAGAAATAAACCAAAAAGTGAAAATATTGCACAAAACAGGTAGTCAGTGTGAAAAAACCCCCTACTCATGATGTACAGGTCACAAGTTCTTAAGTGACAGCATGGTGACCTCAAAACACCAGTTTGGTTTACCTTGCACAGGCATTGTACTTCAATGGAGATCAAAAACTAAAGACTGTTCTCTCTCTACTACCTTGGCCTATCGTACTACATTTGGGTCACTTCTGGAAGAAATGCCAACACAAGTGAGTCTCAGTGGCTGATTGCACAAAATGAGCAAATCTCTCTTCTACCCCAAATTAAAACCTAATTTTACTGTCAGAAAGGCAGCTTGAAAGAGACATCAGGAAAAAAAGGTATCTGATTCAATTAATATGTAGAAAACCCAAAGCAATTCTGCCTTTCTTCCCACCCTTGATGGTTTCATATGTTGACAGTAGTAAACTGGATTCCAAAGTAAATGGGAAAGCTTTCTACACCTTAGAGGGAACAATATTTTTCCATTCAAAAGAATAAATGATTTGCCTAATGCTCATCATGTTATCAGATATACCTCAGCTTCCTCTCTGAAGCACAAAACAAATACTAGAGAATAGGTGACCGACTTATCAACACACTGCAAGATAGCCTATGTGAGCTTGACAGAAAAAGCCAAAAGAATTGAGAAAAATATCAAACTGTTCCACAGCAAAGTCCACAGCTACTGTCCTGAAGAAAAAAAATTCCAGTTTACCAGGAGAAGCTGCTAAAGAAGTGGTTAAAAAAAAAGATTAAAAGCAGTGCACTGTTACTAGTCTCTCTTCACAAGCTCCTTTCCCTTTTCTGAATCATATTGCATTCAGACTTGTAAGACCCTTACAACTATGAAAAACCATTCCTACCTAGCTATTCCACACTGTTTGAGAGAGCACCATCATTTTTTACTCTTTCCAACATTTTTGCTGCTGCAATAGAGAAAGCCCTTTGTTTTCACTCAGTTTCTACCATTTTAGGTTCTCTTTCCCACTAATTAACTTAAGTGCATTTTCCTCTACCATTTCTGGCATGCAGCAACAGGACACTGGCATGATTCTTGACATTTCAACTGCTTCTCACAGACCTGCATTAAAATCAATGAGTTTTGTCAACTTCATCTATTTCCTAATTAACAAGGGTACATCCAGCAGCACAGGCAGCAATGCCTTCTGTTAGTGTACTCAGGAAGATGACTTTGCATCAATTTACACATTGCTTTAAACAGGAGTTTATCTTTACAGCCATATCATGACTATGAACTTAACTCCCATAGCACCATTTTAGTATCCTTCAGGGCTTAATAATAAGTTACGCAACTCAGCACTGTAAAATTTTCATTTATCCAACAAGGATGAGTCTTGATTACAAAAATCAGATAAAATTTGCACAAAAATGTAGGTTGCATGCTTAAAAGTTTCCTCCATAATAGAAAGGAAAGCCTTTATGCTTAAACTGAGATTAGAACTACTCCACAGGATACAACCTCAGGTTCACAGTCTCATTGCAGATGTGTTTAAACCACACTCCTCCTCATTCTTAACTTTATTAATTGGAAGTTTGTACTTCTTCCACTCATTTGTGTTTGCAGAAAAACACTTAAATCATGGGCAATTACTTGACATTTTGAAGATATTTTGAGATACTTGCTTTTCGCATCAGAAAGGTTTATTACTTCACACAGCATTTAAAAACAAAGCAATTCCTTTTTCTTTATCCACTATTCCGAGCCATGATTTG
>NW_008237681.1:206300-207096 GCF_000691975.1 Corvus brachyrhynchos
AAAGCCAACTAGAAAAGAGGAAGTTGTGCTTTTGAAAGTATCAAAGTGGAATGCATGCTTTGCAGAGAAGTACAATTTCAGCAACAATTTTAGATGAAGCTTAACACAGAACATCTACCGCGCATTTCAAAACGAAGCATCTCCTTCCTTTGTGCAATTAAGGGCAGGACCCAAGACAAAAAATTTTAAATTAAAATCTGACAATTCATTATTCTAAAGTCATCTGCCGTTTACCCTACCTAAATTTCTAAAAACCTCACGGATTCCCAGGATGAAGTAACCAGTAGTATAAAAATTAATTGTCACGTTTTTGCATTAAAAAAATCCAGCCCCACAAGTCTTGTCATCTTTCACTTCGCCTTGCTGCAAAGAACGAGTGCAGCAGTTCTTGATCACATGCATAAAATGGTTTCAGTCCCCTCCAACAGGGAAGAAGAACAGACGGCTTCTACAGGAGGGAAAGCAGTCTTTGGAAAAATCAAGATGTGTGGGAAACAGCAAAAGTCCTTGGGCTCAGAAACGCAGCTTCGAAACACCTGGCAGTAAATCAATGTCACCCATTTCGCTGTAATCCCTCAAGTCACTTTTATGAAGATTACTTCCTGCAATGCATTCCGCACCCTGCTCCCTCCCCGGCCGACAAGGACTCTAGTAAAGACCACTTCGGGAAACCGCACCGCACACACGGGACCGGCGCCGCGACAGCGGGACCCGGACCGGGACGCGGGTCACGCCCGGCACAACTGTTTCCCTACCGGCCCCTGATTCCTGCTCTTCTCCCGATTCCCTGCTAGCG
>NW_008237681.1:208523-209968 GCF_000691975.1 Corvus brachyrhynchos
TGTAGTCCGCGTTGCGGGGGCGCGGCGAGCCCCTGAGCGCGTGGCTGGTAACTCCGTTTGTTAGGAATGTTTCTTTGTCCCGGTGGAAACTGCGTTGGCTGCGCTGAAGGATGTGCGAGAGCTTCGCCCTCATGCAGTTGAAAGGGATATCTGGGGGCAAGGTCAGGGAGAGCCCTGCGTGTGCTACTTGCCTCAGCTGGGAGCTCTTTTACAGCATCAGTGCATCAGTTAGGTTGGAAGAGACCTTTGAGGTCATCGAGTCCAACCTATGGTCGAACGCCACCATGTCAATTCGACCATGGCACCAAGAGCCACATCCAGTCTTTCCTTAAACACCTCTGGGGATGATGACTCCACCATCTCCGTCAGGCACAGAGATCAGCAAATGGAAACCTTAGCTTTTTTAAGAGGGTGGGATTGGCTGGTTTGTTGGGTTTTTTTGTTTGTTTGTTTGTTTGGGGTTTTTTTGTCTTTTAGGAGTATTTCCCATTGAAATGCTATTTGGGAGCCTTGTAACTTACTCAAATATTTTGTGAAACCTGTGTTTAAAAGGAGAAGGTGAAGAAAACTAAAGGCTTCCGAGGTTGCACGATAAATGCTGTTTGAGTGGTCATGCTGGCATTTTTTCTACCCTGAGATGGCAGGGGACAGCCTGCTTTTAGAAAAAGTATGGTACTAAGGCAGAGTAAACGAATGCATGGCTCTTTGCACTGGTCACGTGGACAACATGTTTTGTGGCTTTTATGTAGGGCTTCAGTTTTGAAATGAAATAGCTTGGTGTTTGTTGTCTGAGGTCTGGGCATTCCCTTTGATGCACATAAGTGGCTCTTCATAGGTCCTGAAGACTTGCAGTTCAATTTCACTAATATGGATGGGTGCTATACTGGGCCTTAGTTGACTCATACAATGCTAATTAGTCCTTTCTGTTGTCTCTAGTTTTATTTTGTTTGGCAGAGGAAGAAAACAGTATATTTCTTTTTATGCATGGTGGAAACCTTTCTATTATAGTATCAGACTCTTTTGGGTTGGAAGGGACCTTAAAGATCATCTAGTTACAGCCCCCCTTCTATGAACAGAGGGATCTTTCACTAGACCAGTTACTCAAAGCCCCTTCCAACCTGGCCTTGAACATTTCCAGGGATGGGGCATCCACAACTTCTCTGGGCAACCTGTTCCAGTGGCTCACCACTCTCACAGTAAAGAATTTCTTCCTAACATCCAGTCTAGACCTACTCCTTCTCAGTTTAAAGCAATTCCCCCTTGTCCTGTCACTACCTGCCTGTGTAAAAACTCCCTCTCCAGCTCTCTTCTAGGGCCCCTTTAGGTACAGGAAGGTGCTTTGAGGTCTCCCTGGAGACTTCTCCAGGCTGAAAGGCCCCAACTCTCTCAGCCTGTCTCCATAGCAGAGGTGCTCCAGCCCTCTGATGATTTCTGGGGCCCTCCTC
>NW_008237681.1:210159-239441 GCF_000691975.1 Corvus brachyrhynchos
GTGCTGTAGACCCCTGAGCTGTATGCAGCCCTCCATTGAAGTTGCTCCTTTAGTGGAAAGCTCTGTTCAACAATCTGTAGAGAATGTAACTATTTTCCTCAATCCCTGCATTAGCCAACAGCTGTGACTTGGTCGCTGTATTTGAAGCAGAATTACTGTATCGTCCCGTGTGTGTATATGGTTTGATCTGAGTGCTTTGATGCACCGTTGCTCCTAAAGGACTTCATTTCACACACACTTTTAGAATGAGGCTTAGGAAAATTTCCAGAAGATTTGGAGGTTCAGTTTTGCTGAGTCTGGCTTTTAAAAGGCTACTTTTTTGTTAGGTGGGGATTTTTTGTTTGTGTTGGTTGTGGTTTGTTTGTTGTTGCTTTTTAAAATACTGTATTCTTTCTTATTCTTGTTTAAATAGGCCAATAATATGTTCAAGATAGACTAAGTTAGACATTTGCCCCTTCTCTAGTGTTGTCAGTGAGTCTTTTTTAATGAGCTGACCTACTGGCATTTCAAGTGAAGGGGTTTTTTTAATTGGCTCGTGAACACAGAGCAAACGCGAGCAGAAATTTGCAACTCTCAAATGTTTTCTAAAAAGTAGTGGCTGATTTTACAACAGGCTCAGTCCTGGTCTACTTTTCTGAATTTCCATTCTCTCAGTTGGCATCCTGTTTTTTGATAACAGCAGTTCAGGCTTAACGATGCAGCAGAGGAGCTGTTTCAAATGGCAGTGTTGTACGCTGAGAGAATACCTTTGTATTTTCTTCCCTCCCCGACTATTTTTCTAGATGTTAAGGAGCCAAAAAGGACCAATGATTCATATTAGCTGGGAAAAAAAATGTGTATATCAGAGCTCTTTTTTATGTATAATTTACTACCAATGTTAACTTCCCCTGATTTGGAATCTGATTCATTTAAAAATTATTGCAGAGCATGGTGTGGATAAGGTTATATGGTGTTTACTTTAAATTTCAGTGCTGTAACTTTTACTTGCAACAGGGAGGTTATATCATTTTGACTGTACTGTCAGAGTTAGATCAGACAATTTTTTTCGGCGTAGACAAGCCCAGACTTGTGATTTATTTGAATGCTGACTAATGGTAAAGTGTTTCTTTGTCATTGGTAACAAATGATATTGTTGCCTATTCATTTTCAAACTGTTCAAAAGGCTGTACTCTTGAATGTCTCTGATCTTAGGCAATGAAATTCAGTGGCAGCAAAAGCACAGTTCTAGTAAAAGCTTTTATTAATATTTCTGTAAATATATTGTTTGAATTGAAATAAGGCTTAGTAGTCTTATGATAAAATTGATCAAACAAAGGCACACAGATGGAAATTAAGAGACTCCTATGGCTAGATGGAAGGATTCAGGTTTGGTGCTATACTGCCATGAGAGCAATGGAAAGTACATTTCTACGGAGGAGATGCAAAATGTGCCTGCTGGAAACTGCATTCAACCCGCACTAATAGTTTTTACTTCCTCCCCATTTTCTTATGGTCTTTGATTTGTTTCAAGGTAATTTGGTTTGATTTGTTACACTGTGTGTGGTGGTGCATTCTTTGAACACAAAACCCTGCAAAAATGTCCACATTAGTGACTGAGGATTTGACTTTGCATAGGGATTATGAACAGTTTTGTGTATAGAAAATCAGTTTCCTATTCTGCATGTAAAATAATAGCCAAATGCCTTAAGGAAAGAAAAAAATCTTTCATTTCCTTAATAATGGAATTATTCAGGGGATAATGCCAAATGCAGAATTCATATTATGGTTGTACAAACAAGAAAATCTTGAAAGCTGTGGAGCTGCATATAGGAAAATGTCAAATGAGAGCTCCTCATTCCTCAACAGAGCTACCATGTGTCAGTACTGCTGAAAGAATGGCAAGCAAAATTTCTGCAGAAAAAACTGCACATGGACACATCCAGGAAATCATTTATTAATCAGAAGTACAAACTCATGGTTCATGTTTCTCACCAAAGTTCATTAGCAATAATTCAGCAGTGTTTCTTAACAGGAATAGACACCATAGTTTAGAAAGCTATTTGAAGAGCAGTTCAGGTTTGAAGTGAATAAACAAGTCTCTTGAACAGTCTTTCCAACTTTGTGCTCCTGCAGCTGAACAAGTTTTTAAGCTTGGTATTAAGATATTTTGAGGATGGCTTTAGAAATTATTGATACAATACTTCCTGAACTGAAGAATATTAAAGTAGCACAGTCAAGCATAATTTGATGTGGTGGAGGATGCTTCATTTCAGCTATGTGCTCAGATGTTCATTGTTTAAAAATGTTCAAATGAGAGAAAACATAACACTATTGCCTGAAATTATCTTTGGGAACCTGAAGTTTAGTACACTTAAAAAAATCACCATCTATCAGCCTCCATACAGACAAAAATGACATGAGTTTACTGTAATTGTAAAATGGGTTTAATTCAGCAGCTGTGACCCTTTGTGGATATGTGTAAATCACTTAAGCAGTGATACAAGATGGTCTGCAAAGAGTTTTGCACCTGTGTAACTATGATGAGGTTTATAATTGATTTGAGTAGAAATTGCACAACTGGTGTGTTTAGACAAGGCCTTCATTTGGCATTTAATTCTACAACAGGAGAAACTCAAACCTTACAGCGTTCTATTGGTGATTCCTCCTCTTCCTTTCCAGTAGTTTAAACATGTGTTGACATTGCTCCTCTGCTTCTTCTGTCTTAATTATCCTGATTAATTTGCCTTTCGCATGACCTGTACAGTGGTAAAAATCACTCCAGTCTGCATGCACTGACTTGCTTTTTGCTCTCCCTTGCCAACCCTGACGTAGTTTTCTGCCATAACCTTTTGTGTCAACCTGCCTTTACTTCTTGTGAAAAAATGGGGCTTTTCCATCTGCTGAGCTGGTGCCAGCCCTGCTAAATCTTCATCCCTTGTTAAAAAAACTAAGGGAGAGGCACACACTGGACCTTTCTTTAAATAAATAAAAAAATGCCATACTTGACGTTCTACATGTGTATTTTCTCAACCACATACCTAGGTACTTCAGAGGTCCAAAGGTTTTAAATGTTGCACAGCACTTATCTTGAAACATGTTTTGTCATCTGTAGTGTTTGCAAGCACCTTAATCAGAATTTGGTTGTTCTTGGCAAATGCTGCACTCAAGTGTTTTTGCAAAACTTTCATTTTATTTCTTCTGGTAAGACAGAAAGTACGGCCTTGGGGATGATCAACAAAGCAAAAATTAAGTTTTAAAAAAGGCCATTTTCTTCAGGGACATCACTAAATGGCCCATCTGAAGAGTGATGTTTAACATGTAGATGCTAGGTACCTAGCTGCAAATAGTGGGCCTTATTAAAATGTTTTGTTGGAACAGTAAAGATGCTTAAGGAACCAGCTGGAGGGTAAAGCCAACCTCCAGAGAGTGGAGTGAAAGCTATATTCATTTTAAGTATATGAAATCTCTCACTGCTTAGTTGCAATTAAAGTGAACTTTGTTGAAGTGAGAGGGGAGAGCAGAGTATAAGAAAGAGGCATTCTGCTGTTTGCTGTAACACCAGCTACTGTTACAGCATCAGGAAAAGATGTGTGGAAACAGCAAAGAACAGAGGGGCAGAGAAGAAACAAAATTATTTTTATGTTGTTTAAAGCCTGTTGAAATCAGTGGGAGTTTTTTCTTGATAGGATGTTGATCATCCTTGGGTTGAATTTTTCTTCATTGCCTTCCTCACCAGAACATTCCATGTAGTTTCTGGTAGCAATTGAATGTAGGGGAAGGGGAAGAAGATTTTATTTGCACATTGTAAACTGTTCCATAATTAATAAAAGCTTAACTCTTCTGATTTTAGTTTGGCTGATAAGTTTGAGCAAGTTGTTTAAGTTGGAAAATTCTTCTGCAGTATCAAGGAATACTTCAGTGCATTAGCTAATTCAGTAGGTTAAAAAAAAGAAGATTGTGTAGTAAAATATCAGCAAAGAATTCCCCGTACCTTGAAATTTCACTGTAAGTATTACGCAGTATTTTTCCATAATTGGGTTTGTAGTCTAAATGTGCACAGCCTTGAGGAAAGAGAACTTTACAAAAGATTGTTTCTAGTGCTTTTCTCTTGCTAGCAATTCAGACTAATTGTCTCCTTGCTGTTTTCTAGGCTACTTGTAGGTATTTTTATGGTCAACTCCTGCATTAATAACTGCATTAGAATTGCAAAAGAATTTAAGTCACATTGTTGTGGAATAAATTGTGCCAAAATGCACTATGCAATACAAAACAGGAGCTTATGGGTGCTTTGGGATAGTGTAATTTCAAACCATCCTTGCATGTAGATCTGACGTGAGGACTCTATCATCGTCAAGAGGAGAACTCAGCAACGACTACTTTGAGTTTATATGACTTGAATTTTTTTGGCTTCTGCAGTGGCATCAAATGATTAGAGGCTTCAGAAGTGAAAAACTGATGTATTGAGGTAAAGTTACGATGAGGTTTTTACTGCTTTCTGTCCACATATGAACTGAACATATATTCTATGATATATAATCTGTATGTCTTCAGTTCTTACCCCAGCAATCTCTTTTTGCAAATGACTGTAGCGCCTGAATCCCAGATTTATTGTTATCCAGTCGAATTTCTGGATTGGTTTTTTTTTCCCCCCTTATCATATGTGTTCTGAAACAATGAATCTTAATGTTTAAAATCCTGTCCTGAGGAAATGGACCCCACAGCAATTAATCTAATCCTTACTGCTAAACTCACTTCTTATGCTTTCCTCTTTTAAATATTTGTTCCACTTTATACATCTTAGAACACTGTAATCCCTGTTGATACTCTCTGCCGTTTACTGATACATCCTCCCAGTTTATTACTGATACATGCTCCCACACGTAAAAATCATAGTTAGTATTTCAAATTAATTTCTTTAAAATGAATTTCTAATTGCTAAAGGAAAGCAGCCACATAAAACTGACGCAAAAATAAAGATCCTTTCCTTATTTGACTATAGCAGAAGTGTTGATGTAAAAACAGGACCAGAGGACAGACTCTTCTGCCAAAGCAGCCAAGCCTGTTCAAGGCAGGGTGCATTGGACAGGTTATTCAACCATTTCATTCGCCCTCTTTGACGTGGCAATCAGCAAGTAATACAACCTTAATGTAACAAGCCATGTCATAACTTTTAAAAGCCTTTGTGTTGTTTTCTGGTGTGAATTCTGTCGTCTAAAATTTTTTTCCTAGTTTTTCCTCTTGTGCTCTCTGTATTTCTGCATTTAGAGACACTTGGTTGGGAGCAGGGGTTGCATGAAGTTGTCTTAAACACAAAGATACGAAATTGCCTTAAAAATGCTGGTTTAATAACTCTACTGCCCTGACACATGCATACAGCCTCCCTGGCCTCTTCCTTCTTCCACCTTGTTTGATACTGTGCTTCATTTTTACATGGAGACAGTGTTTCTTGAGATCATCCAAAATTGCCATCCAAAATATATACCATCCACTGGTATAATAATGCTAATCTCACTATTTCTCCTTTCTGAGCTAGGACAGATGCACTTCGGTTTTACACAAAGGACTTCATTCAGTGTTGCTTTAGCTTCTTTGTGCCATGGATTTTCTGCAAAATTATTGACCTTCAAAATTATAAGGGTGAGAGATTGGACAAATCTTCCAACTGTTCCCTATACAGATGCCTAAAGTGTGGACCATTGTGTACAGTACTCAAGATTCACCCTGAGAGCCTTTCCACTCCCATGACCTACCGTCTCACATAGGCACTGTTAAGGAGGAGTAGAGGTGGAAGGGTGAACGCACTAGGACAGCACCAGCAGCCAAACTGTATGGCAGCTTCCGTGCTTGCTCTCATCCTCTGTCCTCTAACAGACACATCTAACACAATGTCATAAAGACCTTATCAGCTTTAATTTGAGAGAGATGTATTTTGTGAGTGTAGTTTCAGTCTTTTAAGTGCATGGTATAGTGTTTCATGGGCTGCAGGGGTATCTGTCATGGAGCACTTCTTCCCTTTCCTTCTCCTTGGACCTTGGTGTTCCCTCTTTTGTTTCTAACTCTTTTCTAACTCTTCCTCCTCCTCTCTCTAGCTGATGTCTTCATGTATTTCTTGGATATGTTTCAACTTGGCTGTCAGGCTCAGCCTTGACCTGCAGTGGATCCATTGTAAAGCTGCCTGGAACCATTAGTGTCTGGCATAGGGCAGTCCCTGACCCTTTCCCACAGGTTTCCAAGTCCATATGGGCAAGCTGGATAGGGAATGTGACCAAGCTACCTGCATCATGATATCTTTTTGCTGGTTACTGGGATTTTTTTACTTTACTCAAGGGTCTTTTAGTTACATACTGTTCTTGTTTAGAAAATGTCACATATTGAATATTATGTTTGGAGACTGTATGTATTTATGGAGTCACACAACTTTTGAGAGGATCCTATTTCATAATACTGAGAATACATCCAGGAATTTCTAAGGTGATGGGCCTCTTTTTAGAGAAAATCCCCCCATTATCTTGACTTACAAGGTTCTCTAATTTGCTGAATAGGTGCTACCTACATCTCCTTCATCTGACTTCCACTTGAAACAGATACACTTCATGATTTTTATTGCAGGCAGATGGTAAGATTTGTGTGGAAATCCTAGGCAATTTTTATTGGGCTATTAATTACTGGCATTTGAATTATTAGTATTGAATTATGCTAATATTTTCTTATTTCTGCAACAATTATCCTTCTTCTGGAGAGGAACGTGACTTGTATTTGTGACTTTCTTGTTTTCTTAATTAGCTCATTATGGTAGGTAACAATAAGGAGAAGACTCTGTTCAAATGCTCCTTCAAAAGCAGTAGAATAATTCTGCCAGGCTTGGAAAAAATGCAGTGGAATTTCTTTGCAGTCGCACAACCCTACTGTGACCTGTAGCTCAATGTGCACTGTCCTAACCTGAACTGTCAAGTAAAAGTTGTATGTGACTTCTTCTAATGTGATGGGAGAAAATTGTTATGAAAACAGTCAGCAGTGGTTCTCCCAGCTAGAAACTAGAAAGGCTGTGAATATTAACTACAAAGACTGACCACCTTTTACTTAATTCTCTATTTTATTTGAGGATGGCATGTGCTTCTGAAGATCAGCCAGGTCCTCCAGAGTATTATAAGCCCTGTCTGTCAGCTTATATATAATACAAATATAATACAATATACTTATATAATACAATTTTGTTTTGGAGTCCTATAGAGACTCCTAAAAATTCAGAAACACATGGTCAAACCCTGAGCGCTTTTAGGTGTACAAACCTGACTCATATAAATTTGTGATTGCAAAAAGTTTTCTCTCTCTCTTACATATTGCAACAATCTAAAGAATGACAGATCCCCAGTAGGATGAAAAAAATGAAATGTCAATATTTTAGCTTCTCTGCCTCCATATGGTACTATTATCCCTTTACTCATACACCCAACATTATGGCGCCTAATTTCTTGATAAGGAAGCAGGAATAATCAGCTTCCTAAGCACTACTGCAAGGTAGGTCTGTAAGAAATGCTTATGCTAAAGGATGAGAGATATAATCATGGCTTTCCACCCATTCATGCTTGAGAGGTGAATACCTCTCAATGCAGGTTTTTAATTTGGTAATTAGAAATTCTCGTGCTTGATCTTAAGTTCATTTTGGAAGTAGTGCTCTTGTAATTTCTAACCATCACTTTTTATTAACTCTTGGGAAGCCACACTTTTGTGTATCGCAAGATGAAGTGTAATCAGATACCATCTCACTAAAGCACTGCTGTGTAAACCACTTTCCCTCCTGTTTAACTGAGAAACTGAACATGGAGAGGCTTTATGTTAACAAGGAAAAGATTAATATTTAAATTGCCCAGAATGGTATTATGGCTCTTCTGAGCCTCTTAGTAACTGGCATTGCCTCTTTGCCTATGCTTACATCGTCCTTATTTTCAGGCATCTGCAAGGATTGGGAATGCTCTGGAGTTATAAATAATACACTGGTAGCAGAGTTGGGATGGTAAGTGTTCAAAACAAGCTCATCATTGTATGTATGTCATGAGCAAACAAACACTGCGTTTCTGCCCACGGGTCTAGTCAACTCTGAATTTTTTGAAAAATAGTTTCTGAGGCCTAACTTACCTGTGGCAGAACCTTTTCCCACTGGAAGAATATAGTCACTATAACTGCTCGCTGCTGTAACAGTTATTTTGGTAACAACACTGTTTATGGTTTTCAGTGTGGTCAGTGGACCCTTGTAATGGCTGCCTATGTGGAGTTTACCAAGCACTCACTTCCAATGACCTTAGATTGACTGGAGAAACTGCTCTTCATTGGAAAATGAAAATTGAAAAGAACTGAAGAGAGTTATTCTGTTGCAATGTTTATGTTCTTGGTCTAGTTATCTTACTGTGAACAAGGAGCTACCCAAGTCGTGTCTGCTGATGAACAGAATTTACACATAGAGTAAAAGAACTGAAGGGATGGGGTAGTGTATTTTGCCTTTTATACTCTGTTTTAAATGTCTGTCCTGAAACCTAATAAAATCTAGGTTTCTTAGGGCTCTGAAGAAGAATAGTACAGATTGGCAGATGTTTCTGATGGGAGATGAAATTCTGTTCTTAAACCATTAATACTAAACAGACCTAAATTTCCTGCACTTCAGTTGTGTTGCAAGAGAATTGATTGTGGTATCTGAGACAGAAAAGAAAAAAACTATGATGGTAGTTGTGGGAGATTTTACTTCAGTTTTAGAGAAATGTAAAAAATATTTTTCAACCAAAACTATTATCCTATGCCTTTGGTTGAGGGAAAAGAAAAATACCCGTGCCTTAAGGAGTACATATGAAATCATAATTAGCAGGAGCATTCTTGGTGCTTAGCTACATGGTTAATCTAAGAACTTGCCTACAGTAACAGAGTTAAGCATTTCTTGCTGTGAGTTTTCAAATTCTTTTGAAGATAGTGTTGCTTGGGTTCTGATCGGACTGAATCCATGACAAAGGAACTGGGACTATGAGATGAGAAAAATTGGTAGATTTTCCTACAAGGATTTCTATCTAGGTGGGGTGGAGCATTGCCAGAGCACACTTAGGGTGATGTATCTGTTGGACTTGTGTCTTTTATGTCATGTCCTTCCTAGAAGCCAGGAAGATGCTGCTGCTACTGACCGTAAGTCAGGATCACAGTGATAGCCTCTTGCAGATGCACTTTGATTTAGTTATTGGAACTGCTATATAAACTACCATCTTTTTTGGCAGTTTTCTAGGTATATTTTTCAAATATCTTTTTTTTCCCTCTAGGATTGTTAACAGATGAACTTTGAAAAAAAAATTGCTGTGCTTCCTCTAGAGATCAGGATGTCTTGGACATTTCTGTTTTGGTTATTTATCTGGCTATAACAAAGAGACAGATGTGAGGATTCTCTTTAGAAATGGATGAGTTGAGGATAACTGCAGATTTTAGTCAATAGGGAAAAGTTGCTGGTGAGTTCGGAATATTTTTCTAAGATCTATTTTTATAAAATATATTTTGGCATGTTTTATTTGAAGACTGTAATTTTAAAGCTGTTAAAATCTGTAATTCTTAAGTTCAGTACTTAAGCTTGTATTTCTCTTTAAGCACATGAATAACCCCATTAAAGTGCACAGAGCTAGTCTTGTGCTGAAGCATTTTGCTGAATCATGTCCCTGGAGAATTTGATACATGCAAAGAAAAACATACCTAAATATATGAGCATTGTTCCCAGGTTTGGTAGAAATATTTCTGCTTTCTATATGTACTTCTTATTATAAGTTTCCCTTGAATGCAGTTTGAATATAATTCTGCTGTTCAGCAATCCAGATGCAGGAAACATGCCATAAATATCTTGCCCTTCTCTCCCTCCTTCCCTCCCTCCCCCAAAGTTGCCTTTGGCAAGTGTATCATGCTATATATTGATGTTACTCTTTTATAAAGAATTTATAAAATTTTGGACAGTAATAACATACTTTTGTGCGCTGTTCCATAAACACAGAGAAAGTGCAAGACCACTTACTCTCTTACTCCAATCCAATATAATATAGATCAATATGCTCAAGAAATTCTGTTATCACTCTGGAAACAGGCTTAAACGGCCATTGTCAGTAAGAGTTATTCATAATTTGTTTAGGAAAAATCAGCCGACAGAAGTGGATCTCAAATTTTTATTTTTGGTGGCTGGGGTGTCTATTCTCTCAAGAAGGTGCATGGGATATATCCTGAGGAAGGTGAGTTTGTGAGGAGCCCAAAGTTAGTCAAGGCTCATCAAACTGCAATAAGGAGTAGCTGATAGGCATAGCCAGTGCACAGTCCAGTTATTACTCTTTCTGTCCAGTAGGAAACTCTGTATGGTTCCAGGATATGACCCTTCTAGTCCCTGTGGAGACAAGGAAGCAGCAGCTGGGTCTGCATATCACAGCTCTCTGCTGTAATCGTTGAGTAGCTGGGGTCATGCAGAGCAGTGTCTGCTAACGTTTCCACGGGAGGATTTGAAATTGAGCTCCCAGGAATTTTTCAGACTGCACTCCCTTTTGGGACAGGGATCAATAACTGAGACTCCCTGTTCAGTCTGTTTTCCTTAGGGCTGTAGGTAGCCAGAATTGCTTGGCAGAGTAGCTCTCTCATAAATGGCTGTAGGTGGAGCTCCAGGAGACAAAGTTAAATTTAGGTACTTTGGTAAATATCCCAAGTGAGGCTGGATAGACTCCAGGCCACTGTGTCATTTCAGGAATTCTCATGGATGTGGTCAGTCACTGGTGTGATTGGTCTAACTTGACCAGCTCAAATTTGGCTTAAATACCTGTTGCGTACTGTTTGTTTACCTGTGTGTCTTTGCTGTTTTACTTTGTTCTGGGCATACACAGCAAGTTGTGTTGGACCATGATCAAATTTAAATGTGTCAGAGTCATGTTTTAGAAGCATAAGTATGATACAGTACTTGTGAAATGGTGCTTAATTCTAAATGATTGATTTTATTTTGTTGCAATTTTAGAATCATTAGTGGACTTGTCAGACTTTTCAACCTTATTAACTCCTAGAATAATGAAGGACAGAGTTTTCAAAAGATGCTGTTTTTCTTTTTATTGGTTAAAAAAAAATTGGTAATCTTCATTTATTGTGTCAATCGTGGAATCTAGAGATGGGAAAGACTTACTACATTATGTAGTCCATTCCATTCCCCAGCCAAATGGTTCTCTACTATAAACTTTTTCAGTGCTTTGGGCAATTTAGTTTTAATTATCTCTGCAAATAACACGATTTTCACTGCTTCTCTAGGTAAGTTATTGAACACCTCATTTTTTTTTTCCCCAAATGATTTCATTATATTTTACTTTATATTTAGCATGCATATATAGGTAGCTAGATGGATATAGATATCTTTTAAAAGACAGAAATTTGTTACCTGGTATTTTCTGGGATAGATAGAGAAAAAAAAAAAGATTTTTCCAGTCCAATGCTGTAGATACTCAATGCTGTAGCAAATGTTGAGGTTTTACAATTATGTTTTCATATCTATTTTGTTGCAGTAAGGGTCCCCTGAAGAGTGAGAGAGGATATACTATTGAAAAAAGTTCTTTCAAATACATCCTGACTTTAAAAAAAGGGTCATCTATTGCCATGACTACTTATCACAGCCGTTTAGCGTACTGCTAATTGCAATGACAGGTAAGCAAAATGAGATTTGTAAATTGTATCTATATTTTAAATTCATGGCTACTTCTTTGCTATTGTCCTTAATAATTCTTGCTGTCAGGCACTGCAGATCTTTGTAGGCATTCCTTCTGAACTAACACTGTTATTGTTGAAACAAATTGGACTGGTCTTCTTCTTTTAATATCTCTAAAAGATTAAAGATCAAGTAAGGAAAAACATTATAGAGGCACAAAAAGCTAGCGTTCACTTACATTTTGTTTCACCTTTAATCAAACTGTAAGTGCTCCTGCTAGAAGTGTTTTTGTAGCACATCTATTTGTTCAGAAATATAATGATTTGTCACCTCTTTGGGACAACTTACTTGATAACAATGACTTAGTGTGTAAGACAGTACAACAAGGGGATGATTAATAGGAATTTCAGAACAGAAAAGAGGTCAGTTTAATAAAATAAAAATTTATATATATCTTTAATATTTAAAGTTTTGAAATAATATTTTTATTCATTTTCTGAATAGCTAGAATCCAAATAGATAAAGATCTTCCAATATTTTTATACTTGGTAATAGAATCATCCATGGTTACAATTTGGCAGGCTTAAGTTCCTTAATAAATTCTATCTCAATGAAATCACATGATTGACTACATAGCTGTAGATCAGTTCATGACCAAAAAAAGGATTTGAAGCTCCTATTGCTTTCATCCCCTAATTTTGTACATCAAGCTTCTGATATTTTCCCTTAAAAATGATAAATTTCTTAAGAAGCAGATCTGCTGCCCTCCCTTCCCAAAAATATTGTTGGGACTTACGTGCTTGCTAAAATGTTTGAAGTACTTAATGAATTTTAAAAAAGTTGCATTTGACTTTTGCATATATTCTTTACCAAGGATTTTAGCTTTATACATAGGATACCTGTAGAGACATTTTGCTCAAAAGAAAACCAAAAATGAGGTAGAAATGAATGCATAAGGAAGTAGTGCTCCCATCTGAGGAGGCTTTTGCTACCTTTGGTTGTGTAAATTGCTGACCAAAGTAAGAAAATGAGCAATCTTGTTGCCCAGGAAGTTAAAAATAGAAATCTTCAGAATTTGTGCATCCCTGCAAGGAACCTTTTGGACTGGGATCAGTTTCTGGGTGAGAAATCTTCCCACCAAAGCTTCAGATGAAACTGAGGAAACATAATGTATTTAATTGATTGGGAATTTACTGAATAACCAGCACTGCTGAGAACTCAAACCACCCTGAGTAAATGTGATTAGATGCTAAAAAATTACTAAATTTTTATTAATCAGCCTTAATGTCCAAATGCAATTTCCAGAAAGTAAAATCTTATTTCCTTTACAAATTTGTCTTTGTCTCTTTACTGCTCTTATCCTGAGCAATTTTTAATTTTCAACGCTGATTAATATCTGCAGTCATCTCTCATATCATACATCTACACTCCAGTCTAGCAATGCAGCTATAGCTCCTCAGGATACACCTGAGCTGGCTTTAAAACTGTTCCTGTGGGTACCCAGCATAGTGTAGCCAGACAGGGGCCTGGAGTTTCATTTAGGCACTTTGATGTATTTGGGCTTTAACAGTCTGTACTGAGACTCATCCTGCCTCGGGATGGACTTTTGTCAGTCTCTAAATAGGTTAGTTAACTTGTCTTGGATATGTACATCCAAGCTACCCTGCCTGGTGTCAAACCAGCATATTCTTTATTCCACTGAAAGTTGCATACAGTAAAGAAAGGTCAGTGTGTTCAGGCTCCTGTGGAGGGAATAAAGGGATTTGCAACATCTAAGCGGTCTGTAGTAGCTTCAAACTGAAAAAAATAAAATACGGGAGTTACATAATTGCCTTGTGTGTTTATAATATTTGATTTCTCTCCCCAGTAGATGCATAAATGACCAAACTCTGACAAGAGTAATGGATTTGAACAAATCGACCTTAACAGAGAACATTACAGTCTAGAGTGTTCAGCCCAATCCTCATGTCATTTAGCATAAAAGCAATCAAGCAAACCAATGCCAATTTCTTGTATCACTCCCACCCTCCTTAGATTATTTGTCTGGATTTATTTTTACAAGTTTCCATTTTATAGTATATTTCTATTACCAGTGATAGAAATATATTTATTTTGAAGCAGGATGTAAGAATGTGTGTGTTGCCCTTTGCTCAATACCATATTTTACTGGTTTTTTTCTTAGTAGTAGTAGTGATAATACTACTTAACACTTATAGTACCCCATGTATTGAAAAGAGCTGTGCTGCCAACAACTCAGTATCTTGTGTAGACTAGCTAGATATTGTATCTCCCTTTTAGAAATAATCTGAGACAGAAGATCTTTAACAACTAGCCTTTGGAAAGTATCATAATTGTCTCTCACTGAATTTTTGTTTGTATAACCCTAATTTCCAAAGGTTCCTGGCTTCATCTGTTACCTTCAATAGAGGAATGAACTAAAAAAGACGAACCAAGGAGGACAATTGACAGTGTGTCTGCAATTGAGTAAGCTGATGCTTCCTCTTTTGTGCACTCCTTCCTTCAGTCTCTAGTGCATATGCTCCACCCATCTTGCAACCCCAGACCCACTGCTGCAGAGGTCAGCAGGCAAACCTCAGTCCCTGGAGACTCTAGAGAGTCTCTAGTCACACTACTTTTCCTTCTCACTTTCTGTCCATCAATCATCTTAATATTCCTGCATATTATCTGCTGATTTATCCATGCATTCCCTCTAATTGTAGTCCCTACCATTCTTCTGTTCTTACATTCCTGTGGTTGCAAGTGGCTGACGAATGCTAGTGGTATAATTGCCATGAATTTACCCATCCAAAAGAACGTTAAAATTAAGAACAGTGTTCCAACATATGTTACACCCCACACTTGCTACCACCATCTTTTGTATGCAGGAGTTCACATTTGATTCTGCTTGCCTTCCCTCCTACACTTATATTTCCTACGCGCGCACACACACACACACACACACATGCACATCTGTTTTCCTTTCTCCAATCAAGAGTAAAATTTAGCTGCTTAAATAAAACTGCTGGTATATTTGGGGGTCTGTAGATGTAACATTCAAAATGAAAATATAATCAATTTTATATGTTTATGGTAAATTTTGTAGAAGAACTTGCCATTGGAGTATTTCTAGTCCAGGAAAAGGGCAGAAGACAGCATGAAAAGCTGTCCTGTGGGACTTTGTGGTCCCTGTACTTGTATTATTTTACAGTGTAGGGCTGATGACTTTGATATGTCATACTTAATATGCATTAAAAGTTTCTTGTACTTTTAGGATTTTTGCACATGCTGCTTATATATCAATGTATTATGTAGGATACCATATGAGGGGTTTTATCACTGAGGTTTTATCAAAACTGTGCAGAAAATAAAATTGGATAATCCTCTTTTTCATTTGGGGGGATTTCTTTTTTTTAATAGTTTACCTCTTCCAGTGGTTTAAGCAAAAAATACCTCTGATCTGAAATGGGCTTTTGAACAAAGGTCTAATTTAAATATAGATAGAAAAGGGCAACATTTTTTCCTGCACTGCATTTTGTGCATTCCAGCAAAGTCTGCCAGTACATGTTGATAATTGTTTACAGTAATATCCAAATAAATTTCTGTTTCTCTCCCCCAAAATGTTTTCCATCTTGAAAATATAATCTTCCAGTAACAATTTTATGGTTAAAGTTGTAAAACAGTTTTTTATTAAAAGCTTTTAATGTTGATGTTCGTAAAGGAAAACTTTTCTCTTTTAAAGTGTGTTGTGTAGTCAAAAAAGGTACTTGGAAAGGACTCAAGTTTAACTGCTCAAACTGTTTTTTGAGAGGATGGAAACCAAAAAGAAATTGTTCTAATTTTTACAGCAAGAAAACCTTTGCTTTTGAAAAACCATACAGAAATGTCTTGTCAGGAGACCCAAGACTCTTGACTAGCGTGAGAAAGCATTGCAGTTTTTATTAAGTAGGCAGATCTGTCCCTATTAGATTGTGTTCAATGCACAATGGAGATACTAGAAATGCTTGAACATCAATTAAAAAGAAATGTTTCTTAAATCTTACAAGAACAAACAACTTTTCAGCAGTACTGTACCCCTGGGAAGCAAAGGAAGAGAATAGGGCAGAGGGCTTGCTCGTTTTAAGATGCCATACTTGGGTCTTTAAACCTGCAAAGAGAGGCGGTCTCTGAGCACATCCAATAGTTTGACACTGCTGAAAGGAGGATTTCAGGTTCTGTTATCCTCTGCTTCCTCTTCCACTCTCCCTTACTTCTGCCCCAAGGTCCAACTTCTTTTTTACAGCCACAGAACTGTTACTTGTTCAACCACTCATGAGTGGATTCAGCTCATTAAGTAAGAAGAAAACAGGGTGTTTTTTTGCTGAACTAAGCAGGCTTTTGCAATTTTACTTGTTATATTTGTCATGGAGAAGTGTGTACAAACACATAATAAACAAGCAATCACAATCCTGAAAAACATACGGTATTTCAGAATTCAGAAGGATTACTTGTGTGCTTAAGCCATTATGAGTTCAAAACCCGAGAATGAAACAATTTATCTTTTCTGATGGAAAATAACATCAGGATACTTTTATACCAGAACCACAGAATTTCTGCAGTTGCCATCACCCCAGAGTAATCGAGAAGCAGGGTTGTTTTTTTCATTTAAAGGTCTGCATGGATGCTAGGATTTCACAAACACTGACTAAGTCAAGGTTAAATTGGCTTCCTCTTCAGTTTTAAAACTGACAAACTTTCCTCCCCTTAACCTCTCTGATTTTAGCCTCTTTTTTTTTCCAGAAAGTCCAGAGACAAATTGCAATCTTCACCTTTTTTGTAAATGCAACCCCTTTCCCACTTTTGTTGGTTTTTTCAGTGATCTGAAATAAGCAGGTTATATTTCCTTTCTATTGAAAATGATGATGTAATGGGTAAAACATCAGGAATTATTAATGAAAATGCAGAAGTCTTCATTCCATAATAGAAAAAATTAAAGGTGCCAAACTAAGCTCTTCTACAGCTTTTTAGGTTTTCTGCTCCTTTAAGAACTCTGAATGTTTTTTAAGACCATAATTAATGAAAACAATGTAATGTCTTTGGCTTTTGGTGCAAAGTATCTTTTTCTTTTGTTCTTTTAAGTGAAGAGGAAGCACCAGATGAATCTTAATATTTGAAACATGGTTTCTACCTAATCAACATGTAATGCTTTATTTCTGCAAGTATCCTAAGACTTCAATAAAATGGGTTCTGAAAATAGTTAGCCTTCCAAAAGGCCAAAATTAGACATAACATCCTTGTAAGTGTATTTGTTCAAGAGCAGGATATTTTAAGACCTGCATTTTAATCTAAACATGTGTTTGCTATCAGCTGCAAAGGTTAGGCCTTCACAGATTGTTCTCTGCACAAGGAAAATCTGTGAGTTGGTTTTTTTTGAGGCATAATATGGGTGCTTTTACCTTTACTTACTGACAGTGGTGAAGACAAAAGAAATTGAGCCAATGGTTCAGCATATTTTAGCCTGCTTCCAGCCTTTTTTTCTCCCTCTGAGTATAGATATACTCTCTGAACAGTAATAACTACAACCCACCTACAGTGTTAAGATGCTCATTACTGCACATGTCATGAGAGGGACTCGAAAAACTGTCTCTTTGGAAGGAAAAACTGCTTATGATGCCTGGTATTAAAATTTAAATGCATATTCTTATATTACCCCTCTTGAGGAAACCTTGTATGAGGGAATGAAGTTTTATGTACACCCTGAATATGAGTATCTGTAATAGCAATTGTTCTATAGACAGAAAAAAATCACAGAAAGAAATCTAGATGCACAATAGAAGGATGAGAATGATAAATTAGCTGAATTTCCAACAAAGTTATTGTTGCACAATTTGACTCAAATATCAGTAATATTATAGAACTACATAGTTCCTTCCACTCTGGAAATAGGATATTGAACAAAAAGCAGAAAGGTCAGTAATGCTATTTGTCCCATTGGCTTTCTGATACAATACAAGAAATAGATTGGTTACGAGTTGTCGACCATGGATTGCATAGATTACAGAAATAGAAAAAAACAAGAACAGAGTTATGAGGGATGTTTTTTGTTTGTTTTGCCTCCATCAGTTGAACTTGGAATGAAAAAAAAGGTACTCTCTTGACACGAGTAGTTTACAGCTCTTTAATTATAAGTCTTAACTTTGGCCTAAATCCCTTCCAAAATGTTTAGAGTTTCCTAAAATCTAAAATCTTGTTTTAGGACTGGCTAAACAACAATTGCAGAGCAAGCAGTTTTCAATCTGAGAAGTACAGAAGAAGCTTCAGTTGGGCATTGTCACAAGAAGACTTATTTGAGAGCCTGTTACTAAATCTTGTCCTTCAGTATGCAGATCCAGAGTCGTTGTGATTGCTATTGCCTTTGCAGATGAACAAGCTGTGTTGCAACTGTTTTTAGGAATGTCTTGTTGCCATTAATTTAGCAGTCACTTTTCTTTTTATGGGCTTTCCTCATTTCAGAACTTGAGACTTATCTACATGGAGCAATTCGTGAAAATTAATGTGAGTCAGCTAAAGATGTGACTTAGAAATAGATCAGTTAAACGTCATTAAAACCCCTAAGGACCTTCTTATCCAGAATTCAAGTGGTCCTAATTTAATTTAATTTACTTCATCAGTGAAGTTAGATCATTCAAATGTAGTTTCTAAAGGAGAACATCTACATTAGGATTTAATGTAGTTTTACAGCTTCTCTTTAAAGTAACATTTTTAGTTAATTCACTTTCCTGATTGTCCTCATATAAATAAATCCCTAATCCCACAAGTGTTTTTAGTTCTGGCTAATCCTTGACACTACTTAATAAGGGACTGCATAATCCAGATAGTGTCTATACCAATTGCTGTGTTGGAAAACATCCAATTTCCAGTCTCTGCTGCATCTGGTAAGACTCTTCTCTGACTATTCAGCTTTACCAGCAAACTATAGGGCAGTGGTAAGGCAGGCTAAACCTAAGGCAAGAGGGTTTTGTTCCCCAAAATCAATTAGCTGATACTAATACAATGAGACTTCCATCTATTAGCCAAGCTAAAAAGCTTTTAAGCTCATCTGCAGGGGATATCTTTAGCATCTTCATCCAGACTTTCCCTGAGGGTTGAACCCTTTTCAGTTAAATGTCATGCTTGGGAGGATGCTTGAACCTTGCTGTAATGCTGAGGTGCAATTGTTGGACAGAGCTGGAGAAGTCTGTGTAGGGGGCGGTTTAAATTCCATACTGGATTCCGTAAGTGTCAGTCAGCAAGGGCTGCATAGAGGATGTGTAGGATCAGTAAAATTTCAGCAGGCAGCTCAGGCATTTAGGTAATTTTAGGTGCTTTGTGTAGATTATGGTGTTATACATTTCTCCATAAGGACTTAATCCTGATAGGAAATTAGACCATTTGAGCTATGTTTTTAAACCAAATCTGAACTGTTATGCTTCTCTGTTTGCTTTACAGTGGAGCTTTGAAGTAAAGACACAGAGATGAGTAAAAATATGGATAGTGATGACACTGTTGAAGTAAAATAGTGCTTATGGTATGTAGAGATGTGAATTTCTGCCTTGTGACAAAACTGTATGATCCTGCTATGCACATAGGCACATGGTTTGGGCTGGGGTAGTTAATTGTCTTCACAGTGGCTCTTGTGGGGCTCTGCTTTGGATTCCCAATGAAAACAGGATTGATAATATAGAGATGTTTTTGTTATTGTTGAGAAGGGCTTGTACAGAGTCAAGGCCTTTTCTGCCTTTTGTACTGCCTTACCAGTGAGAAGGCTGGGGGTGCACGAGGAGTTGGAGAAACAGAGCTGGGACAGCTGCCCCCCACTGACCAAAGGCATTTTTCATGCCCTCTGGAGTCAGGCTCAGCATATCAATCTGAGGGAAGAAGGAAGGGGGAGACATTTGGAGTGATGGTGTTTGTCTTCCCAAGTTACTGTTAGATTTGATGGAGCCCTGCTCCCCTGTGGATGCTGGAACACCTGCCTGTCCATGGGAAGCAGTGAATTAATGGCTTGCTTTGCTTTCCTTGCATGTGTGTCTTTTCCTTTTCCTTATTGATCTTTTATCTCAACTCATAAATTTTCTCACTTTCCCTCTTCTGATTTTCTTCCCCATCCCACCAGGGGGGAACAAACAAGTGGCTAAGTTGTGGACTGAGTTTTCACCACAACAGCATGCATCCCTGGTCATTTGGGTTGAGTAGCTGAAAGTAATGAAGGGGGTGGACAGATGCATCATTCATTTGTATAAAATTGGCCACAGAAACAGTGCTCTTAACTATGCTGGCTTTATGAGCTGCCAAATTCAGAAAAGACTTATGAGCTGAATTGCTACTGGATTTTACCAACTACATTGATAGTTCTCCACTAGCTACAGTGGGAGTGAGAACATCTAGCTCATATGTAGAACCTGATTTTTAGATGTCTTAATCTAGAGTTAAACCCTAACTTTTTACTAAGCATCAAATGGGGCTTTTTGATCTTTGATCTGTGTACAAACACTAATATGATGATAGAGTAGATCTCACATTAGAGCTTCTAGTCTTGGACGGATACCACCCTGGCCCCAGGACAAAACAACCCCACTCACATGGCTAGGACAGACTTCTCTGAAAATTTTTGGTAGACTAGGTTTGCTCCTGCTGACCTTATGCCAGCTGCCTGTGGATGGTCTCTATCACCCCAATTTTAGGGATCACTGAAATAGGAGTACAGACATGTCTGGGAAAAAAACCCACAAAAAACCCCTGAAAACCAACACCCCAATAATCTTTTGAAAGTCTTCTACTAATTACACTTGTATTTTAGATCTTGGTCAAAAGAAAGCAATTTCAGTGGCTGGGTACCAACTAATTTTGAGTTTATAATAGTGTAGTAATATCATTTCTTCCTTCAGAACCAAGTTTTCCAAAAAGGTTTCCTATCTACACGTTTAAAAAGGCCCTCAAACCTTAGTACCTGAGCTCTGATAAATCATAGCCTGAGGTAGTCTGGTTGGAAAATGAGAAGCCACTGAATAAGGAAAATGCTGAAATTTCACTCTCCATAGGGATTACCAGTTTCATTAGCCTCAGTGAAAACCACATTTCACAAAATTTAGAGCTGCAGCAGAGCTCAATACAGATAATGCATTTAATGTATGCTCTGGGCAGTGAAGTTGAAACTATTTTCAAGTAATTTTCTTCAGTGTTGGATGCAGCCATCCTGTAAGTTTCCTGATAACTTAGAATTTTTCTTTCTCAAAACAGCAAGTGATACTGTTCCAAAGCACCTAACATTTTCTCTGACAAAGGTGTATCATCATTTCCCATAGAGTCATGTTTTATCACCACCTGGTAATATAATGTCACAGTATGATAGCACATGCAATTTAAAGATATGCTGTTTTTCCCAGTTCTGTAGTTATGTCAAACACTATTGAATAATGTCGAGGCTTTTCCTTTTTCATTTTTTTCACACATGCGTCTTAGCTCTACCAAATTAAAGACAGTTCAGGTTTGGTGGGGAGGCAAAAGCCCCCAGTGTATTCTTCTTAGAAAAATGCAGATGTACAGCAGGTGTATTTATACAAGGCAATAGAAGTGTCCAAATAAGAAAAGAAGTGATGATATGGGAGAAAATGCATAATTCTATGGAAAATACGGTTTGTTTTTTTCATAATATTGTTAACTGTGGAAGTATGCCACTGGATTTTACTGTACTATTGGCAGACACCAGACATTTATCTCATTTTTGATGGCATCAAAGGATCAATATTCTGCCCTGAAGCCTTTAAAAATTACCTTTGACAATGTACAAGTAAACTCAAATATGTAGTAAATATAGGCTTTTCAACAGTTAAGATAATGTGACTTCATGGCCCATGACTATGGCTCTTGGTGACAACAGTGAGCAAACAATACTGAAATTAAACAGAAGTTTACTTGAATGTTTGTGTTGGTTCTGGAGAGATTATTTTTAGCAATGAGCTTTATAGTTGTTCCAGATTAAACCTGCAATTTTCTAGGACAAAAATCTTTGTCTCAAAGTAGGTTTTTGGCTATACATTTTAATCAAATTGTCTGTGTGGTAACTTACCAATATTAAAGAATAGTTTGCCAATGTTAAAAACATATAGCATCTTCTTTCTAATAGCACAAGGTCCTCTTTGATGCAGAGGACCTTGTGCTACTAGAAAGAAGGTGTTATATGTCCTATCCGTTTTGGATGGCCACCTTAGGTGCACTTTATTTCAAAACAGAATAAGTGCAAATACTTGCACAGGTATAAGACATAGGGGAGCCTGGCCAGGTAGAGTTAAATATGTGGTGATAGAATTAATACGAGGTGATAGAATTAATGTCTTGTGAAAAGGCAACTATTTTCAAAGTTATGTGCTATGTTCTACATGGCTAAGTAATAACTAAACCCTTCAAGCCTTTTGCACACCATTTCTCTAAGGGGCATATATGCTACAGGTATTCTTAACAGAGACTTGCAGTTCTTAGCAGGGACTTGTATTCCTTGGGATTGGAACAACAGCAAATTGCAGCCTTTCCCACATTACTAAACAGGCAGGAGTGTATTGCATAGAATAGAGATCTGCCAAAGGAAAGATGAACTGATCTACTGTATTTTGCTTTCTTTCTAGTATGCAATTTATTTTGAAGGGTTCAAGGGTGGCTCAAATTAAAGATATCAGAAATAAATGTTTTTGTCACTGTTGTTGATTTAAACAGAGGGATTATCTGAAAATTGCACTGCTAGGGTACGTACCAGTTTTTTCAGCTTCTTCAGTTTTTTTCCCCTGCTGTGAAGGAAGTGGTAGCTAAGAAATTAAATTGTATTAGAAGGGCTCCCATGAAACATATCATAGCCGTAGTAAGGAAGTCTGTGGTCAAACTTGGAATCAGATGATACAGATAAACATTCTTGAACAGTTCTGTCTCAAACCCTGTAATTTATGGTTCACAGGAATTCTGAACTAAATAAACAACAACTGGGGCACTGTTCCATATTTAAAATCTTGCCTAAATCCAGAGGATGAATTTTAAGTGTGAAGTCTGACTCTAGGGATGGTAAAGAGCTGTTTAAGAGCGAGTAGGTTTTTTGGGGTGACAGATGCAATCACTGTTTCCATGAGGCCTAAACACTGAGGAGTGCAGAGGCTTACTACTGAGAGTTATTTGGCTTTTTTCAAAGTTGATTTAGTGGCTGAAAAAGTGTTTTTCAGATAATTGCTGAAATTGAGCCAATGCAGTGTCTACTTCTGAGCTCCATATGGTAGATTGTAGACTCTACTAGCAAAGGCATTGCTTAAAGAATTTTTGGAAGAGGAACTCTGTATTCTGCTCTAGTCAATGGCACAACAGAGAGTTTTTCCTGCATTCCTTGACCTCTGTAGAAGAGTAATGACATAAGGGGAAGAAATACACTTCTCTATATAAACAGGTGGATCACAGCTGCCTTCCACTAGCTGGGAGCCTAATAGAGCCTTCTCTCATTTAGCAGTTGTGGGAAAACAAACCCCAGTCTGCAGGGTTGGGAATTACTGGTTGCCTACTGAGTTTCCTAGTAGCTTCAGATAGTTACTTCTTTATTTTGTCCCCTAGGTTGTGGTGGGTTCCTTGTGGTGCAACAGGTTCACATTCCCCACTATAACTAATTTTGCAGTGCAGTGCAGGGTTGTTGTATGTGTGGTCTTCTTCCACAAGTGGCTGACAGGTGAGCTAAATGTTAATGAACTATCTTCACTTCTGAGTTTAGGCCTTCTCAACTGGTGCAAGCTTTTCACATCCTGTTCTGTCAAACTATACTTCCTCCAAGGTTTTACAGATCCTTGTTTTCCCCTCACTTCTTCCTTTCAGACAGTCTGCTTGCCTTTACCCTTCTCTATAACTCTGGTATGGAACCTACTCCAGGTGTGAGCTTGAAAGGATGAGGACAAGGAAATCAATCTTGTCAGGAAGAGAAACACTGGGCATTTTCCTCCTTTGGTGGTTCTTCAGGGGCATCCCCACTTTGACAAGACCTTTGGTTTTGAATTCCCTTGCTGAAAAGGTCTTTAAAATGCAACTTACTCAAGGTGCTGTGAGATGCAGCTGAGATGAAGAGTCAAGTGGTATAAGAAGGGATAGTTAACTACCCCTCAAAAATAGCATTTGTCATTCTTCTGTGTAATGGACTTACTTGTGTCTCTTGAGAAAGAGGCAGTAAGCTAATAACCTACCATCTTTCTTAGGAAGCCAGTTTAAGGAATTGTTTTCAGTATCTCTCCACGAGTGGAGTTGACTACAAATTAGTATATTTCCTCCCTGAAATGGATGTATTTTCTATTATTATTCTGTCACACCAGAGCCTGTCTGCTGCTTGCTGTGATACTGGTAATATTGTGGCACCTTCATTCCACTGCTCTCTGGAAGCAGTTACCTCTTGTCTACAGTGTTAAGATGAATAAAGGAGAAAGCCTTTAATACAGTGTCTAAGGATAATGATCACCAAAATACTTTTGCTTCAAAGGCTTTTTTATTGGCCAGCTTTGCCAGCAGTTTTTATTCAATGTCACTTTTATTTCTTAATAAAAAAGCATTAGTTTACAAAAATAAATAAAGACAGCTGAAGATGATAATTGTTGCAAGGATATAGTGGTGACATAAAAGTTTTTTTTCCAGAAAAATAATGAAACAGAAATGAGATTGATGAGGGTTTGCAAGTAAGCTTGCTCTCTCTTGAAGTGTTACATTCTTTTCTTTGCCAGTAGTGCTGATTGTCTTGGTTGATTCTGAAGTGAAGATGTGATTAAAATGGGCAAGAGCTCATTTCTGACTACCTTTCCAACTCCAAAGAAGAAAACAGAAGAAAGGAAAAGAATGGGGGCCAGAGCTACAGACTAGCTAATTTTAAATAATCTCACTACTTTAATATGTGGAAGAAATCTTTTGCAGATGATGTAACCTACTGATTTTGTGTTGCTTTTTTTTTTTGCTGTTTGTTTTTGTTTGTTTTTACTTACAGCAAAGTCAAATACCCCAAAACCTTGGACATTAACAGACCTGTATCACAAAACAACTTCTTTTCCAAACAGTTTTGAATGCAAGGTCTTGAGTACTTAATAGCATCCTCATAATACGGCCTTGGAATTCTTTGTGAAACTCATCCCTAATCACAGAATAAGTTGAGTTGGAAGGGACCCATAATGATCATCAAGTCTTACTCCTGGCCCAACACAGCACCATTCCCAAGAATCTCACCATGTGCCTGAGAGTGTTGTCCAAATGCTTCTTGAGCTCTGTCAAGTTGGTGCTGTGACCACTTCCCTGGGGACCCTGTTCCAGTGCCCAGCGACCCTCTGGGTGAAGAAGCTTTTCCTAATATCCAACCTAACCCTCCCCTGACACAGCTTCAGGCCATGAAGAAAAGCAACAAGCTAAGAAAGGATAAATGTGTGGGTAAGAGTTACTGGAGCAAGTAGAGCGATATTTGGCCATGTGACCTTCTTATTATATAATTTATGTAACTTAGCAGGTAGATACAAAGATATTACAGCTGTTAGTAGCCTCTGACTGTACCTACATGTTTCATGTGAGCTTCATGGCCCCAGAATGCTTTGAAACCTTGAAAGCTTGAAATTGTACGTCTCTATTACGAGCAGTTTTCCTTGAGCTGGAGCTTGAGCTCAGACAAAGCCCCTGTGGTAGGACTCAGTGGGCCTCACAAGGATGAGCTCATTTTGCTGATCTCCGTGACGTGACGCATCCTGAGGGCAAATCAGCCACAGTATCCTGCAGCACAGCCCAGTAGAAAGCTTATGTACTCTCAAAAGTACACGGAGTTTCGCTGCTGGATGCACTAGTTGGGTTGCTGTAGAGCTGACCCTTGAGTAGGCTTTTGCAGGGAAGTACTGTGAAGAAGTGACGAATTGAGCTTGAGTCTGAGCTTTAGGCTATTTCTACACAGTTGTTTAGATGATATCAGTTAGCTGACAACTTATTCTCAGCACCAAGCTATAAGTAAAACAGTAATTTTTAAATTCATAGTTTCTTCAACCTCCTGATTCCCCACATAATAATTTTTTTGGCATTCCATTTTATCTCTTCAGTAATGTTCTCTTCTGTAATGTTATTGTTCTGTACTTTGATCATCCTTTTTGCTTTAGCTGTGCCTAACGAACCCCTTGCCATGACAGTTCACATTAATGTTAGAAACTGGCTTCCAAAAACCTAAGGTTTTAAAACCCACTATTTGTTAGAAAAGTTTCTGCCTAGTTTATAATTTAGAAATCAATTTCCCAATACTGTTATGGACATTCCAGAAGACAAAAAAGGTCTATCCATAGAGCTGATGGATGCCAAAATCAGTAAGAAAAAAAATTGTCTGTCCAGTTGAATATATATGGATGTTGATAATAATTACCTGACACGGCCTGCTTAAAACTGCTCATACTCCTTCACTCTCATGACAAAAGAAAACCACTGAGATTAGCATCAGAGATGATGGAGTTCTGTTCAAAGCATCTATTTATTTTTGAAGAACAAGTGTTCCTTTTTTAATAAAAGTCTGTGTGAACAGAACACATTTTAGGATTATGCTAAACAAACAACCCTGAGTTCTCTGTGAATTCAAATTTTTCCTCTAATTATTCACAGATTGAATGTTTGTTCATTCAAGCTGTTTGTCTTCATTCACTGCCCAGTGAAGGGCTAAGAGTAGTCAGTGTGTGTGTGTGATGCCTACTCAGTGTAGAACATGTGTGTCCCTGTGAAAAACACGTCTGTTCTGTACAGGGCTCTGCCCTGCTCAAATGAGGTGTACTGCAAGCTATGTGGCTGCTGAATACGGTGCATGGCAGATCATTCTTTAAGAAGATATATTTTGAACTGTGTTCCAAAGCTTTGTGCTTTTTATTATGTTTCTAATTGACTCTTGTTATCTCAAAGCCCAAATCTCTTAAATTTCTGTTTCACTATTTAGACAATTTGGCTGCCTGCTATTAGATATCTATAATTGAAAGAGTTGACATTTATATGCTTGCTGGAGTTGCACAAATGAAAGGAATTGAACATTTTAAAACCATTCAGCAGTGATAAAATTGGATACATCCACAATAAGTTATGATATGTATAGATTTCATGTTTCAGACTTCATGCTGGTGCTCTTTTATTGCTAAGATGTTTGTACCTATATAGCTATCATTTTAGCAAACACCTCTTCAATTGTATAAGTTGTTGGGCAAGAAAGCTAATCTGGCAGAAAAAATGGAAATATTTGCATCAATAACTATATTTATAAAAATGTTACCATTGGAACTGAGAAGCTTTCACATTTGTTTATGTCAGAGTTGTAAAAAGTTTCTCTCTTCTGAGAGAGGGAAGTGGTACCAGGTCATTGCTTCCCTTCACAGAAACACTGCAGGGAAATACTTACTCCTAATATTTCTTGACTCAAGCTCTAAAAGCAGCTTTATGGAAATAGGTAGTCTGGTCATGTATCTCCAGTAAATTAAAATCCCAAAAAATTGCTAGAAAATAGAAAATGCAAGTATGCAGTGTGCAGTGCACACTTCAATGTGTCCTTAGTTATCATTTTTTTATGACCTGAGGTAATCTGAGTGAATTTCAGATCAGGGTATATGAAATGAGATGAATAAAGGTCTGCTCTTGGAAGCTGTTATTCATCAATCAATTAACTCAGAAAATTTTTAAAAAATCTCATCTTCCTGCTTCAGCTATATTGAATTAAAGTGTGACACCCAGGCAGTTAAATTTTCTCCTTGAAATATATACCTGGATAGTGTTTGAACATCCATATCCTTTCTGAGGTGAGCAGATGTGGCCACTTCTTCTGCAGTGTGAAGTAAGGAAACACAGTAATGTATAATAAATACTATGTCTCTTCTCCTGGAAAAATGCAATATGTCCTTACATAGATACTCATTTTTAAGTAAGATTGAACATATTTGGATGAATGAAAAATAGCTGGATTTTCTTAAAGGCAATATAGTCTTCATTTTGTAATTGGTGCTGTATCATGCATTTATAGCTGTTTAATTTTTAAATGTGAAATGAATCTTTAATTGCTGGCTTACAGCGAGAAACACAATGCTTTAAGCACAAGATCTAAAATGCCATATTATTTTAGATTGGCCTGAATTATTACAAGATGTTTCTAGATTAATGACTAAAGAGCCCTGCACGTAGAGAGCACATTTTAATGGTCATGTTTTAATGTTCTATCAAAATATTGTGATATATTTTGCTATGTTTAGATGCTTGAGTAAAAAACTAGAGGAAGAGCTTAGAGTTTATTTTTAGTAGGTCATATATTTTAGAACATCTCTATATGCATTTCAATTTAGAAATAGTAATGTATAAATATTTAACCTAAAGTAATTTTAAATGTGCCTTTTATCCTTTTCTTGGCAATACCATCATAGTCTATGATCAAAGAGTAAATTTCATATGCTAAAGGTTCTTCTATCAGCATAAGATACTACTTTATTAGGCACAGTCTTTTTGGATGTCCCCTATGGTTGACACAGTTCGAGTGAGATAAGATCTACAAGGACAGTGATGGATTCAAGTAAAGCTCATCAGTTCTCAAATTTGCTGACTTTATCTGTGTATGTTTGTATTATATGTGCAGCATGAGGACAAAGTTTTGAAAATTTAGTTTCCTAGGAAGTAGATAAAGTTGCGAGAGCTAATACTTAAAATTGCCCTGTTTGAAAGGAATTCTATTTAACAGTTTCAGTCTTGCTTAAGTGAGTACCTAAATATAAGGTATTTTCCAGCCAAGCTGGAAAAGACAGATTTTTTGGACTAACACCTGCCACCACTACTGATAAGTGCTCAGCATCTGACTTTAGCTGCTGTTAAACCACGTACAATTCCTTAGGCTGTGAAAGCAAATAAAGATAACCAAGTGCAGTAATCTGCGTGAAACTGGGGGGAAGAACACGTGTTTGCAGGGAGATCTGAAAGACCACACATAAGCTAATCCACATGCATGTGGCTTTGCTGTTAATTGCAGTCTCAGCATCTGTGTAAATAGCTTGTTAAAAAGCCAGGTTAGTGTTATAAACATGGAATCTGCTGGTACTATTGTGCAGTATGTATTGCAGAAACATGTCTGCAGCAATAATTGCAGAGAGACACACATTCCCCTTCAGATATTATTTAATGGAAAACAAAACTAGGAATAAACAGGTGGCCTGGAGAGGCTTTTAAAAACTTGATGGTGGATTTCCAAACAAAATAACCTACACAAAGAAGGAAGTGGTTAAAAAAGTAATTGAGCATATGCACAAAGGAATAAAGATGAGAAAATGACAGTTTTCTTTGCTATCCTTCTGGGAAAAGATGGAAGAGAAGCAAATTGTCATAGGTTAGCAAGCCTAGTCCCGGAAGGGACGTCCTTGCTAAGGGGTGCTTACAGTTTCCTCTGGGAACTGATAGAACCTATCAGCTGGCCAGTTTGGATATGGACAATTCTCTAAGCCACTTAAAGTTGTGATCACCTCTGTGATCCACATTTAAGAATAGGCAAACTCCCCCTCCAAGCTCTCTCTCGTTTCCGGCCCTGGGACAGGCGGCTGCAGGGCCCGAGCAGGGCCCAGTGGGCCCGGCCAGGCCCTGCTTG
>NW_008237681.1:239931-308813 GCF_000691975.1 Corvus brachyrhynchos
AGAGATGGACCAGATGAGGACTTTTGCTCCAAATGGGAAAGGAGAAAACCTCAGTCCGTAGAGATGAACCAGATGAGGACTTTTGCTCCAAACGGGAAAGGAGAAAACCTCAGTCCCTAGAGATGAACCAGATGAGGACTTTTGCTCCAAATGGGAAAGGAGAAAACCTCAGTTCCTAGAGATGCTCCCAGAGATAGTCCTAACGATGAAGATGATGAAGACCCTTTGCTCCCAGGGAAGGAGAAGGGCCTCTGTTTTTGTTTCTGAACGGCTCAACCTTAAAATTGTACCCCAAAAAACTTCAAGAGTGGACCCTCGAAAGCAGTTGCGGGAAAAGCTGCAAGTCGGGGGAAAGGACTCACACGCAGGCAGAGAGACTCCTCTTCCTAAATGGACTGAACAATATTTGGAAGTGGGCGGCTGTCTCGTTGTGATAATGTTTTCATAGCATGAGCAAGAAGAGACTTCTCTTTCTAAATGGACTGAACAAGGTTATTATGGAAGTGGTAAACAGACTGAACATCTTAAGGGTTGTCTTTTCACATTGTCAGTGGGAGAAGGGAGGAAGGTGGGGGGAGGAGGAGAGTTCTGAAGGTGGTATAATTTTTTTTTCTTCTTTTAGGTCTGTTAATAAACTTCTTTATATTCTTTCAAGTTTGGTGCCTGCTTTGCATTTCTCCTAATTCTTATCTCACAGCAGATAAACAGTAATGAGTATTTTGGACCAAACCACTACACAAATAAGATGCTGTTGTGTCTGAAACACTGGGAAGACTGATAAAAGTGCTTATTGAGTAATGTGACCCCACAGAAGGAGATCATGGACAAGAAACTGTTGTGTCTCTTGTTATTTTCTACTTAAAACCAAGCAGAAGAGGAAATAATTATAAGAAGAGCTGAGAACTCTTGGAGCCCCAGAAGCTCTGGAAACATTAAAGATTCCTTGTTAATGACAGATTTGTATGTGGCGGACAAGTTTCTTACAGGAAAGACTGTCAAGAAACATATATCCAGTGCAACAGGAACAGCAGCGCTTCCCCTAACCATGGTCACTGCATTCTCCTGGGAAGGTATCAAAGTTATAGTGGCTACTAGGAAAAAAGTCCAAACCAACCTACTGGCTTACAATAAAGAAAATGAGGAATTAGGAGACATTGAGGCTGATACTGTGATTTAGGGCAGACATCAGAAAGCAGCATGAAAAGCAGAAAAACCTAGTGCCCAGTCTGTGGACAGGTATAAGGACTAGAAATATTTCTTATCCCAAACCTGAAACTTAAATCATAGTGTTAAGCAGCAGTATGGCTAATGAAAGAAGCCTATTGAAGAGATGCCTGCCACGTGTAAGTGACCCCCAAACTAATATATATATGTATATATGTATTCATGCCAAATAATGTTTGAAGATATGTTATTAGATTGGCAACCAATTACATTACAGCTGCACTGTAACACCAGCTGATAGCTGAGACTGGCAAGTGGTTAGATTTAGGAAGAGTGATCAAAGGTAGTAAAACCTTTCTGAAGTCAGTGAAGGGAGTACATATTGTCTGTAAAAACACATCCTCCTCCAGTGGTAAGTTATTTGTTAGAATTTCCAGTAGTTCAAATGGGACTGTACTTCCCACTGTTGAACAGCAATGAAGTCCTTGACTGAAAAGAGAAATGAAAATTGTCTAGCAGCATGTAAATATATTTCAAGGAAAAGGACACCTACAGTGCAGCATTGTTTTAGAAGTATATCCCCATGTTTACTATATGAGACAATGAAATGTTTTTAAACTCCCCATAGAAAGGAATTGGCAAACATACCAACTACCACACTGTGTACAGTAATTACTTACAGCAGCCTACAGTGGTAATGTAGCTCCACAA
This sequence comes from Corvus brachyrhynchos, assembly GCF_000691975.1. Classification (NCBI taxonomy): domain Eukaryota; kingdom Metazoa; phylum Chordata; class Aves; order Passeriformes; family Corvidae; genus Corvus; species Corvus brachyrhynchos. The sequence continues at coordinate 241,807 of NW_008237681.1, forward strand.
GATATGAGGGAGGTAACATTCAGGTAATATCAGAACCTGTGCTGAAGTCACACTAAAAATAAGTCATCATTATTATCCAGAAACTGTGGATATAGGATCTGCTTTAGGATAAAAATACAGTTTTAGGTGAAGCCAAGTACATGTTTTCGAATAATAAGGCAAGGCAACTACCTTTACTGTTAGCACTGGGCTGGCCACAAGTAGCTTTAAGTATCTGTCTGTCTTCAAAGGAATTCTAGCATCAGTTGAAACATGCACAAGAAAAAGTCCTAAGAGCAGTACTGATAACATTCTGGAAGATAAATGAGGCATCAGGGAACAAGCAACATGAGTCTGTAATATGAAAATGCAACAAATTATGAGCAAGTACTGTGGAAAGTATATTAACGAAAACATGGTCAAGGAGAAGGTGAGAGTAACGGAGCTCTGTAGATTTCTAGGAAATAGTGGTCTGGCCTTGAGATGCTATTAGGAATATGTAAGATTGATGTATATGAGGGGGGACAATGAGGATGAGTAACTGTCTTTCTAGATGCTGCATGCTTTTACAAATTGCCTTTGATAAAGGTTTTGATACGTAGTGGTCCTGTGTAAGAAGAGTCACGGGTCCAAGAACAAACATTTGAAGAATAAAAGTACTATAGCCAAAGTATTTGCCTAAGGTACTTGTTCTGCTGAAAGGCAAGGATTTTGTTGTTGCTAAATGTATTAGCTCGCAGAAGTTGTTAGCATCAAGAGACACAAAAAAATGGCTTTAAGAAAGAGTCATGGACCAAGCTTTTTGCAAACAAATGTTTCCACCAGCTCACCTCTATGTACCAGCCGTGTGAGCATCCCATCAGAAAAGCTGCATTCCAAGTTGGGTGTTGTGAAGACTGCAGAACTATAGAGGGTGGAGCATGAGTCACTGTTAGTAGCTGACGCTGAACTGGCTTTCATGAACACAATGCACACATCTCTGTGAGATGGGTTCCAGCAATGGGCGATATTATAATATTTGCTTCTTTTCTTGAGATGTGTATGTACTCTTTCTCTCAATGTAACTCTATACTCTAAGTGGGGATTCATGAGTGAAAGAGTTTGTACTCTGGCATTGACCAGGTTGTGAGGACTATGTAATGCATGAAGCTATTTCTTACGAGATGATGGATGAGCTATGTGGCTGGGACAATTTTTTTATAGAGAATTGAGTCATAATCTTAGCAGTTGGCATGAAATGGACAGCAGTTCATATATGAATTGAGAGACATCACTAAGTCCGGTCAGAGAGCCTGCCTGCTTGGCAAACATAAATATCTAATTGAGGGCATGTATGTGACTGGATGATGAATTTAAAGACAATATGTGATACAGTCTTTACCCATCTGACTTCTGGCAGAAGGTGAGAATAGATTTTACTTCTGGTAACAGTCACCCGTAAGACAAGACACACATTTCTGGGAAGTGCCTGGTGAAGGACATGCAGGCAAGAGCTCTGACTAGGGAGCTCCAGGGGTGTTTTGCAAAATACGTGTTTGGCCTGAGATTACTGTACTCAAAAAGTAGTCCTCACTGTGCAGCAGCTGGATTTAACTAAATTGGCATCAACAGGACTTGGAGCACAAAGGCACCTTCTCATGGGTAACGCAAAATGATGGTACAGCACAGTTGGTGTGCTGTACAGACAGGCAGGAGACTGTTGATTTAATGCAAAACAGAAAGGAAGGCAGACAGGAAAAGATCCCAACAGATAAGCAAGGGAGTCCATGTGAGCAGATAAGGGAATGCAAAGCTAAACACAGAACAGTAAAATGGGTGAGTGAAGGTCTTCTCGTTGTGCCCAGATTGTCAGGTTTCGATTCGTGCAAAACAATGGCATAAGGCAGCAGTGTAAGATATGGTGGATACTAAATATTTGAGTAACAAATAAAATTGAAGATACCCCAGGATTTTTGAGCAAAGCTTAGGAAAAGCTGTGTTGACACAGGAGAGACAGAATAAATTAAGAGCAAAATGGAGAGAACACCAGGGTGCAGGAAGCAGGGAGCTACAGTTTGGAAGCCTGTACTCCAACAGCAGCTGATAAAGTAAGAAAAGATTAGTGGACAGTGGAAAAAAATTATTAGACCTGCTTGTTCAGCCTGGGAAATCCTAAATGATCCACAGCTATATTCAGAGAAAAGACTGTGCTGTTACTGTGGCCTTCCTATTGAAAACACCTACATACACAGGGGAAAAAAAAAAAGAAAATATCATGACGTAAATCAAATGTATTGTAGGCATCTTACATGAAACAATACTAACCTTCCATTTGGACTATTCATTCAGTTTGGTCACTTTATTTCACTTAGGCCATAAATGAAATAGGTGATAGAGAATAGTAATGAGAAGGATCAGAGGCATGGATAGAGTTCCATACATGCAGAGATTAAAAAGATTAGGGTATTTACGTAACAAGAGAGATGAATAAGAGGTGGAATGAAAGAGGTGTATAAATTATTAATGGTTTAGAGAAGGTCAAGGAAGTGCACCGATTTAACTGTCTCAGAACTCAAGAACAAAGGGTTCACAATAAAATCACAGCCTTTCAGTTTTAAACTGATAGCAGAAAATCCTTTCTACACAAATGTGGCATCATTCCCTCAAGATCTGAGGCTATGAACTTCATGGGATTAGTAAAAGGGTCTGACATTTCTTGCTAACTTGATTAATCATCCAATAATATTTGATCTGAATATTTAAGTATCCTTAATGTATTGATCCTTACAAAAGGCTTCTAATGCAGAAAAGTATTATGATTCCACTAATCTACTGAACAGAATTGGCACTGAGGCAACACTAGATGATTTGCCTTGGACCACAGACAGAATCTCATGTAGAGCAAAACTGAATTTTAGATTGGTACTTTAATATGTGGACAATCTTTTTTTTTGCCATTATTTATTTATGTTGGTGTTGCACAGTTGTTCTGATACAGCTGGCTGCACAGCTTCTTAAGAAAGCACTTGGGTCATGTGTCATGTTGTTTTCCATAGTCACGTGCCCAACACCTAATGGACTGACCAGAGGATTTGCACTTAATTTGATTAGTCCTAGTGGAACTGGGCTTACTGAACATGCCCAAATCAATGAGGTTGTGTATACTTGCAAGAAGTGGTGCTTCCCTGAAGCAATGGAAATATTGCTGATTGTCTATGCAGCATATGTTTGGCCATATCTATCGAGGAAAGCTTTGGCTATTTTTCCCTGCCACCTCCAGAATCATTGATCTATCCCAGTCCCTGCTGTTCGCTTTCAGAGGAGCCTTTCACTAACATTTTCTCATTTTTCTGTGACTACCACGTGCTGGGCTGATGGAAAGGAAGTCTGGGCATGGAGCTATTCAGGTATCTGGCAGCTCCCTCCTCACTTGTGTCTCAGGAATAATAGGAGAAGAGAGTAGACAGACTTGACAGTTGTTTTGACAAGTCATATGTAGTCCATGTTTCTAGATGAGTACTGCCAGTTAACAGTGATGTTTAGTGCGTGACAACTGTAATGTAGCTTGTATTAGAAATATTCAAAGAATGGCTATTACCTGGGATCTACGTTTTCAGGTTATAATCTAACTTCTGCCCATCAGAGGTGAGGAAGGAACTTTATGCATCAGTATGGTATCAAACAGTTCCTTATCAAGGAAGAAAATTGCATGAATTATCTGCCCGTGGCTACTACAGAGGACAGGATAACAGATTCAAACTGTTACTTTGATTAAATGCAAAAAGTCTGAAGTATAAACCAGTTAAAATGCAGCAGTGAGCTATTTGGAAATTACTGGTTCTTCCTTTGAGTGTAGAATGGTACAACTCACCCTTTACAGTGGCATGAAAGACAAACCATGCAAACAGAGTTGTTATTTTGTTAATATCTATTCTATGTCTGTAATCTTGGTTTTGCATAAACCTGTAAATATAAATGCAAATCTTTTCTGAAAAAGCCTGTTAAGATATCTGTGCTCTATTGAGACAACCCCCCCCCCCCGAGATTTTTGCTTCTAGTTCAGAACTGTCACTTTGCTTCCAATAGAAACAGACTAACAAAGGATGCTCAAGGAAAAGGAATTGGCCAAGATTTGCAGCTTCAGTGTCTGAGCTCTGCTATTACACCAACCATAATCTTGTTTCCTAGTAGCCTCTTTTCCTAGTAGCCTCTCTCCACTTGATCTTCGTTTTATTTAATGGCAATACAGAATTTCACTGGTTACCAATGCCAAATAATGGCACACATGGTTCTCTGTGTCCACAGAAAATACCTGAAAAATACATCCTGACTTTGCCTTCATTCTTGTCACAAACTGGGGGTCTATTAAGATGAACATCTGAAATTGCATCACAGGCAGTGGGAGTATGTGTGCTGTACTTGTACATTTATCCTCAGACAAATGGTGGTGCAAGAGAGGAAGGATATTCTGTTCCCTAGTAAATCTGTGTGTCATAGCCGAGATAGGTCCATTTCTCCAGTTATTTTTCACTAGTAATTTCCTAAATTTACTGTAAACAACATTTGCAATTAGGTCCTCAAGTAAACAGTGTTTTAGTCCAAGCTCTTCTTTCCATTACTCCTGTCCTCAAATTATTCCAATTTTAATCTGCAGTGACTTGATTTTTTTTTCTATTGACAATGCTTCTTTGTTTGAGCCATCATACCACTTATTTATATGCCATGATCATGAAAGAAAATTTAGGAAGAACTAACCCCAGAACTGATCCTTGAGTAAGTACCATTACGCTCCTTCCACTGTCGAAGTGCCCCTTTCAAACTGTCAGCTACCCAACACTCCATTTCCATTTTTCCTTTACGTCTAACAGTTCCTCTTTTACCTCTTTCTTCTCTGGCATTGTTTAATAACTTCCCACATAGCCCTGTATCATCTATTTTACTGTAGTCAGGACAGAGGACATCTAAGTATTTTCTTTTAAAGCCAGCTCTCTTTAAAAAAAGAATGCTGTCAAGTTTAGTCTGGACTTATCCACCCTTGAATTAATTTTGTATTTATTTCTGTCTATCAGCATCATCTGTTTGAAAGCACTGTGTTCCACTGAGGTCCAAATAGTGCAGTAACTGGATCACTTTTTCTGCCTCACTGCTTTATAAACACAAGCTCAGTAATTGCTGCTACCTGTTCATATGACAATTTGAGACATTTATTGAAAGTATTTCCATGTGAATTCATGTGCTAAGTCTTTCAGGATACCAGCTTGGAAATTGATAGATGCTGTAGAAGGCCCCTCTCTTTTGTTTCTACCTCCTCTGTGGTCAGTACTATCCCACACTTGCATTCCCAATATCCAGCCTTTGCTTCCAGGTCAAAATCAGTGCCCTTTCTGTAGCATGAGAGAGCGTTAATTTAGTTTTGGATCTATACAACTTGTTTTTCACCCTATGTCACTAATCAGGGAAGCTGCTAATCTTGGGGACTTTCAAGACTGTTCCAAAGGATTCACCCCACTGGTGTATTCTCTCATCATATGGTAGTTCTGAGAGCATTTCAGCCAGTTCCTTTGTAATCAAAGATTTGGAAGAAAGTCTTTGCACCAGGAATAACTTCCAATAATTAAAGCCAACACACTTTAGCTTTTTGTCAAAGCCTCTTTGGTGCTCAGTGAATATACATATATACATATATAAATAAAATTAATTCCTCAATTCCTGTGAGTCTCAGCCAGAGGCTTTTGGACTTTTAAATTTTTTTAAGCACCTGTTGGAATTTAAATGGTGTTAAAGTTTTCTTTCAAAGACTTGCCTAACCTACTTTTTTTTTTTATCCATGTATCCATGTCTGCTGTCTTGAGCAAGATTTTTGTTGCTAGCACACCTAAGCGCTTCTGCTCATTCTCGTCTTGGCCTTTTCCGCTCTGAGTCAAACTTTCCTTTATGTTGTTTTCTGTTCTACTCCACTGCTGAAGTGTTATCTGTGGTTTCTTGTGATTTTTAAATGTTTAACTTTTGTCCTGTAACTTCTTTGTTATCTGAAATTGATGTGTGGATAAAAGCAGCTTCCTGCAGTGCTAAAAGGACTGAGCTGGGGGACTGGCTTGTCCTAGAAGGATTTTAGCTCATCAGGCTCAAACTTTGCCTTTACAAGCCCTGTTCTAGTTTTATGAGTTCAGTATCCCCGTTAAAATAAGCAGCTCAAAGCAAGGTAAACCATCAGAACTCTTACTGACTTGGCTGCCTTTGCACTAGCCCTGTAGCACTGGTAGTGCCTTGAACGTCGCACCCCTCTGTCACCAGAATTGATGCATAAACTTTTTCCTACCTTCTGCAATATACATTCACATCTCTTGTACACCTTAGCAGAAGAAACTGGATTGTTTTATTTGCCTTGGTGGCCTGGAGTTCATGTCCCTCACAGAAACATCATTCTTCACTGTGATTTAGCACTTCCATGTGGTGCTATGCTAAGTGACACAAGACCTCTGTTGGTGCACTGGCACACAAAGTGACATGGTGACTAAAATAATAATGTTGTGGGAAAAAATGCAATGTTACAGAACATGAAGTGTCAAGTGCAAGGGGTACCTCATGGTTCTGGGAAATCCCACAGCATAAAAAACACAGATAAGATCTCCACCAAAGTGACTGAATTTCTTTTTTACTCAGAGGGACTGACAGTTGTGAAAAGATGAGGTCTTAGATGATCAAATGGACATTCATAGCATGTGTAAAAGCCTCATATTTGCCAACAAAAAGTCATGATATGCAGGCATTATCCAGGGACAAACATTTCTTTTGGATGTGACTAATTACTACAGGATTTGAAGTGATTGTGGGGTTGTATTATGTGTGAGTATAAACTCAGCATCTCATGCAAGATTAGCAATCAGATCTTTTGGATTTTGCTTTAGAAGACCAATGACCACTGGTCATGAGCACAGATAAATGCCTCAACTACATTTCAAAAGGTTGTTTCAAAAGAAATCACAACTCTATGACTGCTCACTTGATAAATTTCCTATTTCATTATGAACACAGGGTTAACTGAGAGCATCTACATGTTTGGTTCAGATGATGCTGTTCTTTTATGTTTAGGGGTAGAGGGGGAAAAGAAAGAAATATAGCTTTCAGCTGAAGTTTACACTGTAAAAATTATTCTCATTTTGGGACCAATTCTTTATTGATGTGACTCATTAAGAGGACTCCTTTCACAAGTTGGGATTACTCGCCCAAGTAAATGAACTAAAATGAAGGCATTATCTTTTAAGGTTAAATGATAAAATCTATGAATTAGACACTTATAATAGAACCATTAACAATTTTTAATTACAGTACAGCTACCAGCCACAGCAGTAGTATATGGTAATACCCACTCATTCCTTTGCCTGCTCTTTCACTGTGACATACATTATGGATTATTTAAGTCCTATTTTTAGATTTAGAATTATGCAGACAGAGAACAACCAAAACTGGAGGTGCTGTATTAACAGCTCACATGTTATTTCAGGTGGTTCGAGCTAAAAAGAAAACAGTAAAAAATAATTATGTCTTGTGGTCAGAAGGGGAGTTTATGAGGCCCAGAGGGACTCAGAGCCAAATGCTGTGTGATGTGCAGCCAGAGAATAGTCTCTGGACTCATTAAATGACATTATAGTCTTAACCATTCCAATTAGGTGGCAAAAAAGGATTTGGAGGCCTGTGGTGCATCTTAAACAATGAAAAAGTTAGGACGGATTCAGTATATACTGTTCAGGACTGGGAGACTTGTTTGTCCATGCAGCCTACTCAAAAAATGGAGAGATCTGGTTTGGGACCATAGATGACCAAATTGAGTACTGCTACGAACTCTCCATCTACAAACTGTGTGCTGCACATACTGTGGATAATTGATTGCTGCTTTATATAGACTCCTAGGCAGGCTCCTAAGTCCTCTTTGTGCACTGTTATCATATTCCCTAAAGTGTCTGTCTTTCTGTCTGTCTCAGGTAACTGTTTGATTAAGAGTGTATTACAATCTTTCTGTGGAAGGACACTTAAGAACAATGGTATCAGAAAAATATATTCATCTCTGTAAGGATGCTCAAATATTTGGGTAATGAATTTTCTGTTGAACCATTCCTTTGCAAAAATGTGGTCACCTAGTAAAACTAGAACTTTCTGCAGAAATACACTCCTTTTCATGAAGTGTCTTCTGGGTGAAAGCTTTCCAGGTGCAGAGACAAAGACTCAGCTCTCCCATCATCAGTTGATGGCACTTATCTGAGATATGAAAGCCTAACAGTTCAGGAGCATAAGTTGGTTTAATTATCAGCTCTATAGAGCCGTAAGCTATAGTAAAAGCTCTATTACCTTAATTGGCAGGATGTTGATTGGGAGGTGCTTTTTCTTGCATGCTTCTCTTTCAGAATTCCGGCTTCTGAATATTGTGTAAATTAATGATGTTGTAACTTGTGCAGAAAATATACCCACTTCCATGAAATCTGAAGTAAAACACCTGATTTTATCTTGTTTCTAAATACCATCTATTTTAGCTCTGATACAGAAGTTGTTTCCTGTTTTCCATTTTCTCATATGATTTCTCTCTAGTAGATTGTGTGGGCTTGGAGTCTCAGATGATCCAAATTATTTTTCATTTGTAATGAAATGAGAATATTCTTGCCTTAGCATTATGAAAAAGCTCGTAAAAAGGAATGCATTGAGATATCCTTTTAAGATTTTTCTCAAAAGGTAATAAAGATGGAAAGCAGTTGGAATTTTTATAATAAACTGCAATTTTGTGTGCAAAATGTAAAAAATCCCTGCCCCCGCCTTGTATAAATCAAGGTTGTAACATTTATTAATATCTTCTGAATATACAGGGTCATTTTTTCTGTGGAGGTGTCTTGATATGATTTGCCTTGACACTGTTCTGCTGAGGAATAAATAAGAGAACTGAGAAAACACAGGATGATGGAGAATCTGTACAGCATTTAGAACACACAAGGGAAAACATCTAGTGTATTGAACTTCTAAAAATTCACTTTGAATTGGTGTTTATTTTTTAAGATACAAATTCACCTCTTCTAATTTGGGGCAAATTAAAAAAAAAATTAACCTCCCCTCCCACAGTTCCTGATACAGCCTTAACCAAGCCTCTCCATTTGCAAATTTCTACACTGAGAGCCTTCATAGCTCTATTTCCTAATTCCTTATTATCTGGCCATCAAAATATCTGTTAAGATCTATGTAATTCCAACTGCAGTGCACTTCAGGATCTGTCTTTTTTGGTTAGGTGAATGGCTAAAAATGATAGAAAAGGAATGTATGTGGGTGTGTTTATCTTCTACATGTGTTGCTGAAATGAAGAATTGATATAAAGATTAACAGACTGACGTTATTGCAAATGAAAATTTGGTACAGCTTTTTGAAATGCAGACCCTTTTGGCTTTGGTTTATGAGATCTGTCAAAACTTTACATTATCTTTAAAACAAATCAAAACATTTTCTACTGAATCATTCTAATATTACTTAGCTCTTTTGCAATACAAAGTAGCTACCAGGACACATGGTCTATAAGGCTAGAAAGAACTGTGTGTTCATCACTGATGGTAGGTAAAACCATTCAAACAATAGCATCCGAATTGTCCTGGGATATTCAGTGCTCAGGCTGTGCCAAGCATCTCTTATCTTCTCACTGTATTTTGGACTGGTAACTGGGAAAAATTGCACAATCACGTGGATCTGGTTTTCTTCTTGTTGCTTAGAAATACATGACATTTTGGAAATAACAGAATTGTAAATTTAAAGCTACTTCCACACAAATGTCACCTGAACAAGCAGTGCTTCTTCAGCAACAGATTGGATTCATACAAATGCCATATTAGGTTTAGGAGTCACAGTCGCATTCAAATGAGATTGAAATTATTTGATTGTTAAATAAACTACTAAATTCAGTGTAATGGTAACAAACAGATTAGTAACCAACATTAGGTGTGCCTCACCCCTTATCCTAGTTTAAAGATAAAAATAGTCACTAATACCATATAAAACAAGAGTTTCACCTCTCATTTTTACTTGATTTCTCCTTTTTTCTATTGAAATATCTCAGCATAATGCCAGTGGATTACTCTCTTTATGGTTTCTCTGTAGAGAAGCAAGTCTCTAAATGTTGCTGATTGTGTTGCAGTATTGCCCTGTGAGCACGTTATCCCATTATTAGAGATGTGGGATAGAATCTGATTACTTCTCACCTTGGGTTGAAATGCTGTAGAATGGATCCAGTCCTGCACTGATAAAAAATAAGTGCATGTAAGTGTTCATGTTCTTCCTCTCAATTCATTATCGGCCACATTTTTAAACTAGAACTTAATTTTATCCAGGTGATTCTGTCCTGTGTTTCTTCAAGTCATTAAGTCTTTCTACATAACCGTGTTCACTCTTGTCTACAGTAACAAAAGCAGGTAAGAAAATGAAAAAACCCATTTTCAGAACTTTACCTTTTCATTTGTTCCATATTGTATATGATATGTTCTATTACTGAGGTACTGTATTGACAAGTTTGTAACTTCTTTTGCTTGTCAATGTAAGGCACAAAGTGATCTATTTTCTGGATAGACGGTACTCCTGAATGGAATGCAATCCAGCAAGCAGGCATCTGACTTTGGAGAAATTTTCAGTTATGTTTTTAAAACAGTGGCCAAGCACAGTGGCCCTGAGCTAAATAGTTAACCTTTGTGTGCCTTTTTTTATCTCTGAAATGAAAATGAAACTGTTTCCTAATTTCTATATAAATTATAATGCTTACATCTACATCAATATTTGTACAGCTTTCTGAGATCTTTAGAAAGAAGTTGCCAGTGTTATTATTATTTTATTACTCTACCTTTTGAATTATGTAACTGTACTACTTTTTACCCTTTGAAAGACGGATTTTACTTTGAGATTTCATACTTGTCTCCTATGACAATCTTGCTTTGAGAATTGATATCTTTAAAAAGAAGAAATTTAACTCTTATTTTAGAGGAAGATTATTTAGAAGATTTTGAATGTTCACGTAAAGAGGTGAATCATTTGTAAACATACCTAAATTTGAATATTAAGTTTGTCTGAAAGAAAGAAACTGCACTGGGATAAAATATGTATCTACAGTTTTAAGTTGCTCTTAATGATTTCTTATTTGGTATATGATTTCCATTAGTTTTTAATTAGTTCTGTGTCATCAAAACTTTCCCATTTTTTTTTCCAAAGGACCCCCTGGTTCATTCAGTGAACAAGATGGTCCTGCCCTGGGGTTTAATCAAAGCTGAGTAGCAGTGAAGGCTGTTCTCTTTGAATAGTCTTTTATTGTGTCAACACTCCTTCTTTTGTTCTATTAGTGATTTTAGCTTTTCATGTCCTGCTCTTTTGTTTCTTTTTTTCAAGGACTGTGGGGTACAGGACAATCCAATTACCAGCCCATAATTCTCTGTTCTTTCAGACATCTCATAGACACTTCCTCAAGGATACCTCAAAGAAGTGAATTTAAAGAAAAAAGCTTAACAAAATAAAAAAGAATGCATGATCTTGGTCGCTCTTGTGTTTTTCTAGCTCTCTTCCCAGTGTTAGGGGCTGATTCCTGATCTAGTGTGTAAGAAGTAATGCGTCACTGATTTCGGGGGCAATGAACTAATTGATAAATGTGAAATGTCTAACCTACTCTCTCTTACAAATATTAACCACAGCACAATAAGAATATTGATGTGTAAATAAACAATAAAAGAATAGGAGAGGAAATTGTGATTCTGGAACACTTAAGAGCGGTGGATGTTGTGTACCTTCACTTCAGTGAGGCCTCCCCAGAGAGGCTCACAGAAGAGCTGAAGTGTGGGCTACATGAGCTGGAAATGAGGGGGATTGAAAACTGAGTGAACAGCTGAGCCCTGAGGGTTGTGATCTGTGGCACAAAATCTAGTTGGAGGCCGGTAATAAGCAATGTGTCCCATTGATTAATACTGGATCCAATACCCTCCCTTGAAGTGTTTATATTTTTCTCTTGACCTGCTGGCAACACTCTAATTCAGCCCAAGGAAATGTTACTCTTTTATTTTTGCTGCAAGAGCACACTGCTGGCTTATGTTGAACGTAGGGACGAACAACCCCTTGCACCAATAAATGCTGAAGGCCACCCAGCTGGAAAGCAGCTTGGAAGAAAGAGGCCTGGGAGTGCTGATGGTATCCAAATTGAACATGAGCCAGCTATGTGCCCTTGCCGCAAAAAAAGCTACTTTATTGTTGGGATGCATTAGGCGGGTCAAGGGAGGTGATCCTTCCTCGCTGCTCAGCACTGGTGAGGCCACACCTGAGAGTGCTGTGTCCACTTCTGGGCTCCCCATTACAAGACAGACATGAACATACTGGAGAGAGTCCAAAGAAATGCCATGAAAACTATTAGGAAACTGGAGCATGTCTCCTATGAGTAAGGACTGAGAGAGCTGGGAGTGTTCAGCCATCCTGAAAGCTCATGGGCATCTCACCGATGCATAGAAATAACTGAAGGGAAGGGACAAAGAGGATAGACCCAGGCTCTGTGCAGTGGCACACTGTGACAGGACCAGGACAGAACAGCGCAAACTGAAATATGGGAGTTTCTCTCTGAACATCAGAAACCACTTTTTCCCAGTGGGGGTGACTGAGGACCGGCACAGGTTACGTTATGGTGTCTCACATATTGGAGATATTCAAAAGCTGTCTGGACATGGGCCTTGGCAGCAAACTCTAGGTGTCCCTTCTTGTGCTGGGGGCTTGGGCAAGATGACCTCCAGATGTCCCTTCCAACCTCAACTCTGGCCATCTTTAAGTAAGTGAATGAAAGTAAATTCATTATGAATTAAGTAAATGAAAATTAGCATGAAATACATTGAAAAACGTCGTATCTATGATTTAGGACAAATTCTCAACATAGTATAGGAGATTTTTAGGATTTTCATTAGTGTGCATGAGAAAATGCTGTTATATCTTGAAATGTCACAGAGTAAGTTTACCTCTAAATATGCTGTGACAAATATAATAAAAAAGATTTCCAGACAGATGGATGTCAGAATTAGATATATTCTTGTGTGGAAAATGAGACTGCCCCTGTGTAGACATTTTTGTGAAGAAAATGATAATAAAAATGTGAAAATAATTGAAAACTGAAATACAAATTCAATATACATTACTGGTATTATTAAAACTTCATGCCCTTTAACTCAAAAAGAAGTTTTATAAAATATTATGCTGAACTGTGACAAGACTGAAGTTATTAAAAAGGGCCATAGTAGAAGTACTTCTGCATTAGGAATTGAATGTTTTTTGTGGGAAATATGGACTGAGAATCTCTAGTGATAATAATAGAGTGGACATGTAATAGTACATTTGGACACCCCTGATATCTGAGCACAGTTATGCAGAATAGTTAATTCAAGCAGCACTGTTCTTATTACTAAAGTAGAACACTTAAAAAATTCTAACTCTGCAGATAACAGAATTTATTCCAAAAGTACTCTTTGATGTATAATTAGGTAGATACCATTTTTTTTCCCTGTTAAGGTTCTTAAGATATGTTATCTTGAACTTCAGCTGACTTTATAATGATTTATTGTAGCAAAAGAAATTATATAGTGTAGAAATATTTTTACTCTAGTAAAAAGGTCTGAAACTAGTCTCTTTCTGCTATCCACAATTTTCAGTGAAATCCTTCTGCAAAAGGGAAGTAAGAAATATAGAAATACATTGTTGATATACTCAGAAGTCAAGTGAAAGGACTGGAAACAAATGTTGCATCTGTTTTCTAGAGGAACAGTAGAAGCATAATTTTTCTTCATAAAGGTTACTCACAGCTGATTGGAGTATCACTTTAGAGGATTCCTTCTGTTTTTGTGGGCTTTGTTTTCCCTGATCCTGCCTGTGCCAGAGCAGTTTGTCTGCTAGCAAACCATATCCAGTAAACCAGCTTGCTTCCCATGAGCTACTCTTGCACCAGTGCACCATCGTTGTCCAGGCCTGGTTCCATGAGGTGTTGGAAGTTGGAAATGAAAATCTGATCCAGTCTCCTATTTTACCTTCTGATTTTCCAGTAGGATTGCATGATTCTTCTCTGTAATGAATGCACATCTCTACACCTCCTAGAAATTTCCATAGAATCATGGAATTGTTAAGGTTGAAAAAGAGCATTTTAGATCATCAAGTCCGGCCATTTAGCTCTGCTTGCCTTGCTTACCTCTGTTGGGTTTATACACTGGATGAGGGTGTGCTAAGCAAGCCCCTACTCCTTTCCCACCCATGTCACCTCTTGGTGTGTCCTTTATACCTCTTGATCCCATGTCAGGGCACCAGCTACCTGACTGTGCTGCATACTCCATTAATTCCTTGAGGAAGATTATGTGTGGTGGAATTTAAGGTTAGAATATGTACACTATTCCTATTGCTGTGTGTTTATGCTAGAAAGAGGAAAAGATGAGAGAAAGTCAACCTGCACTTGTGTGTTGAGGTTTGGACTGCTCCCAGAATGCAGGCTTGGGCCATGGGATTGAGTTGATCATCGTGTAAATTTTGGAAGTTTTGTTGATCTGTGAGACACCCTGACATCTGGTAGAACTAGGACTTCATTTGTTGCCTGTTGAGAAGCCACTTTCACGTGAGGAGAATAGACTGGATGCACTCACAGCACGTGTTTCAGATGGCACATGCTGCTCTGCTCTGTGCCAGCTGGAATTTCCAAAATGTTAGAGGCTTTGTGTTGAAGTACATGGAAAATGTACACAAGTCAAGGAAGGTCAAAGACAGAAATTAATGTGGTGCTCTTTTGCCAGAATGGAAAGGTGTTTCTGACCCAGGCAGATATAATAAAAATTGTTATTCAATCGTCTGCCCTAAAAGTGGGGCAAGATCCATGAAGCAGTTCCTGTCCTAAATAAATAGTTCTGCCTGTATATCTTTGACAAAAAGAGACTCTACTTTGATTTCAAACTCTTCAAAGCATTTCTCTATGCCTACCAGCACAGTTTTCTCCTTCAAATAGCACTACTTCATCACAGCCAAGAGTGGATCATCCTCGCAGTAGTGGTAAAGCCATGTGGTGAGAGATAGATGATGTTACTGATTTCAACAGAAGGTGCCAGACTCTGAGTGTTTGAAAAATCTGATAATTATGTCTGGTTTGATACATTAATATGGACTTAGGAAAATAACTTTATGGGCCCATATTACAAAAAAGATTATTTATTCCTTTGTTTCCTAATGCTGTTATGTTTGAAGAAAGTTAGTTTAAAATAATCCCTTGAGAAATCAAGTGCAGCTTTTAAAAACAGAGAGACGCAACCTAGTTTTGGTTTGCTCTTTTGTACAGCTTGTTCATTTTGATTGCATCTTGGTATAAATCCTTGTCATTAAGTGCTCATATACCTTACAGGCAGCATTTGATGTTTACTTCTGAATGAATTGGATCCGTTCCAGTAGCAGATACTGTAATAGTTATAATTGACTTTGACAGTGGATTATGTGGAACTGAATGTCCTAAGGCATGCAAGTAAATCACATCAGCCTCAGGTTCTCAGCCATTGTGACTTTTGCTCCTTTGATACTGGTGCTAGATTCCTTTGCTCGTTTGGTGTCACCTGTTTGTCTTCTCTTACCCCTTCTTTCCTTTACACTCCTACCCACTCGCTGACTTAATTTCTTCCTTGAGTCTTAGAATTCAGTGGCCCCTCAAGGAAAGTCAGAAATGACTGACTTCAGGAAAAAAGTAAAGAGGAAGAGAGGCTCCCCTTGTTGTGTTTGCAGGCAGTGCAGTCACAGTGTTGCAGACTAGAACTAGAAAGTGAAACTGTAAGGAAACGTGCTTATTCTTGCTATATTCCATCTCACTTCTGAAAGACTTAATTAATTGAAGGAATCACATGGGACTCTTTATCTGGACATCTGTGCTTTTACCACTTTTTAAATTCAGCATCAGGCCTTCTTCTTTTCTTGAGCCCCATGGGAGTTTCACTTCTTTCACACTTGACAAGTAAGCCCCTGCTGTGTCTCCTCATGTTCTCTTTCAAGAATAAAAAGATGGCGTGACTACATCAACTCATTAAATTCCTTCCAACTTCTTCAGAAATCCTTTGATTCATCTTTTTTTGGACAGCCATGATCATATTGATCCATTTTCACCTACAGTTGGTGAACATACTCCTCTGCATGGCCGTACCTGCGTTGTCGTGCTGGTTATGGTTACATCAGTCTCAAACTGGATTGAAAAAGAGTAAAGGCTGCCTTCAAAGGTCTTCAAGTATGTTAATATACTCCCTAATCCAGACTCCAGTTGTGTCAGTGAGGCAGGAAAGTTCAAATGGAAGGAAGAGCACTATCAGTTATGGGTCAAATGACAGAGGAAGAGCAGGCAGTGGAGTATTGCCTATGTTTACCTGAAGCCAACTTCTAGTCTCAGTTGTGCTGCAGCTATAGTACAGATAAATGTTTTTACAAGTGTCCTGGTTTCAAACAGCTGCATAGGCATGAAGGAACTCTCTGATACGTGTGTAAAAAACTCTTCTGTAGCTATTCCTGCCTAATCAGATGCTATGGTTGTATCAGTCCTCTGATCATTTTTGAACCAGTAGTCCTGGAACTCCTCACATCTGTCACTCAGAATGGCATCTGCATCAGCAGAGGAGGAGTAAGTGTCTTTTCAGATTTTGTCACTACACCGTGGCATACCTGCCACTTCTACTGTCAGAGTCCTGAAGTGCCATGAACTGTGAGGGACATCCTTACATCAGCCTTGCCATACTCCACAAACACAAGGAATTGCAATGTGTGTGAAGAGCCCTGGCAGAGTGCCACACAAAACTGTGCTGTTTTATTTGTCCAGGATTAATTTGCAGCTGCGGCAGGGGCCACAAAGGCCAGAGTTTAGCTAATAATGACTGAAGCAAAACCCCCGGTGTCTACTTTGGTAGACAGACATTCAATGAAAAGAGGTTAGAGGAGGCTCAGTGCAGAGGTGACCAGATGAAACATAATAATAGATTATGATGAAACTTAAGCAGATGGGATGATCTCATGGTGTCCTTTGATTTAAAACTTTACAAAGCCATGAAATATCTCTGTGCTGTTCCCTACTGGGATAACTATCTGCCTTTTGCATTTCACTTAATGCAGTGAAAATAGGAAAGGCATACAAGTGCTATGGTAGAGCAGATTTTTTTTTGAATAAATTAAATTTTATTAAGCTAATGGATGGAAACTGTAGATATACTGTGAATTTTTAAGTACAGTGGGACTTCTCTCAATTTTCTCTGCAGATTTTCCAAGGGTAGTATGAATTGCTGAGAACAACTAACTCTGTGCATCAGCAATAGCTTCAATAGCAGATAAACCAGAAATGTTGAAGGCTCAGCCTTTATCACAGCACTGAGAAGGTTGCTTTATTTTAGAACCTGTGCCAGCACTTGAAACACAACATCTCAGAATGACCTTTCTCCATAACCAGTAGTTTACAACCCCTATACCCACAAGGACGAGCTGAGAAACTTTATAATGAAAATGAAAGATATTTGGAAGTTTGCCACTAGGAGAGGAGAGGAATTTATGGGCTGACTTTGGGGGAATACCTCCACATTAAATTTCTCAGCCCTTTAAAACATTTTTTCCACCTATGAAGTAACTACTGAGTATTAGTAATACGTGTAAAATTATTTATTTCAATTGTTTTGGTAATTTTATAATATCCTCTTTTTACTACTGAAAAATGTTAAGATTAAAATAAACCTTCTTCCTCATATCTTACTATAAGATATAGAAGGAACAACTAAAATGGAAAATTAAAAAAATGCAGAAGGGGCTTTTTGTTGAAACGAGAGGAATTTCTGTTTTCTTTTAGTTTTCTTCTAGATTTTTACCTCAATCTTGCAAACTGCTCCGAATAAGCCATGTCCCATGTCAATCCTGAGCCTGATTAATCTCAAGCAGTCTCAACAGGGAGCAGTTTCCTGGATCAAGGTCTTGTTTTTTCCTCTGTGTGCTGAGATGTTTTGCTCTGTTGTTTTAGTGTGAGTGATTCCCTAACCATTGGGATTCCTGTAATGGATGCAACTCAGGCTATTACTTGTTTTATTTAGAAATCAAATTGGACGTCTTGGACAGTGAAATTTTTTCTGTATGTTTTGGCACTTCCAACCAAAGCAATAAACCTGGTAAATCTCTTTTGAAATGTTCCTGCGTCAAAACACGTAGAGAAATTCTCTTTTATACAGTTTGATCTTAAAAGAGAATGACAGCAAACCCTTTGATACTGATTTGCAGAATCACGAACAATTTACTGGTTTTGTTACCTTAGGTTGGGGTTTTTCTAGTCTTTTAAATAGGCTTCTTTTAATATATATTGGTTTTAAAGAAACATTATAATTCACTCTAATTAGCTATAGTCCTTGAATGTGTGGAGCAAAAGGTTTTGCATTTTCCATTTGGCTGCTGAAGCTGTAGAAATACTTAATTTCTTCCAAGGATAATAACTAACTGCTTCTGAGTTACCTGACAGTACTTCCTCAGGTAGGACTAAATTTCAGCCATGAGTAAATCAGATATTTATAATAGTCTTGCATATGCAAATATTTCCACTTTTGGGTCATTTGCAGGTGCAAAAGATTAAGGGAGTTAAAAACTTGACTACAAATGGAAGTCTTAACTGAACCTTACACTACCTTTACCAGTATTAATTTTGGCCTGTCTGATAAGAATGTTAGAAAGCATTTAACCCTACAGGTTATTTTAAAATAGAAAAAATCTGTACCATATTTGTGGTATTCTGATCCAGGTTTCTGATTTAGGAACATGTTGGTTTAATTTAAACACATTCCTAATCAGTTTAAGGCAAATTAAAATAATCCTGCTTTAAATGTAGTGGTTTGAACTGAGTTATATGAAGTAGTTTAAAATGCACACTTAATTAAATGGGTGCTACATTTTATAGACATCTCTGTAGGTTTCCATTTAGGTAAAGAAAATTGGCACCAGTACCAGTTAGTTTATGCCAGCACAGATCCCCAAAAAATGCAGCAACTGGAACAAAGTGCAGTTTATTCCATTTTACCTTGGTCATTTAGCTATTTTTCTTGTTCAAGGCCAGACCAATTTTACTCTGTTCTCACATTCCTCACTGAGTGATGCACTTTGACAAGATATTGCACATCAGCTGATGTACAGTGACTGTGCACCTGTCCCAGGCAGATGATAAATTATAAGAATCAACTTAGGTTTTGGCTGAAGAGATGGCCAGGCTAACTTTGGTTACCTCACTATTTGCTATGGTCTAAGAAAACTGACATGGACTGTGGCCATGGGTTGGCTGATGTGCAGTAGCCTGTTCCTTTCTGTAATTTGAGTGCGTAGCAACTTCTGGGGGTTTCCAGATTGGTTTTTTTGTGTACCTCAGTAAATGCCTTTAAAAATTTACCCTAAATTAAATGGAATCTATTTTCTTCTGTTGACATGCACATACCCAAATTAAGTTACACTGCTTTAATCTTTTATCAATCTAGAATACCCCTAAATACTTCTCTTACTTTACATCACTGTAAGTTTTGTGTTTGCACACACCTCTAGGAGTTTGCACTGGTATAACTTACTTGATAGTTACTATAAAACTTGTGTTTTGCCAGTTTTTTAAATCTAAATGAGCAAATAAATAAGTAATTTGATCCAGACATTGTCATAGCTGCCTATAATAACACTTGTGTCACCATTGTGTAAAACCCCACATTACACAGAATTAGTACTTGTAGATGTAAAGAGAATGGAAATTCTGGTTCATGTTTATGCTGTAGCCCTGCACGCAAGGTAACTACTAATGATTAAATCAGGTAATTAATCATTGTTAGAGCAAAACCAACATTGCCATTAAACTGCAGAGCTCACGTGATATGCTTGCCTGCTTTTTTTCCTAGCTGATCCTAGTAACTTACCTATTGCTAAAAATGGATCTCTATACACAACCTTTTGTACCTAGGTCAGTAGCCTGGTTCTCATTTTGTTTTTCTTTCCCTTGGCATTTCAAATACAAAACTCATGGAAAACCTCTTGTTTTGCTCTGCTATTGTTTCCAGCTTGAACACCATGAATGTGCAGAAATCGTGGTTTCCCTAGCAAGTGACTATGATGAGCTTGGAACTGTGTGAACAGCAGCGATAAACAGTTGTTGACTTCTCTGAGGCTTTTTTTTGTGTCAGAATTGAGATGTACCCCACAGTATAGCTCCAAGGTTTTGTTCCAAAGGAAAAAAAAAGCTGAGACAGTACTGCATTTTTAATGGCTGAGTCATCTGCCTCTGTCCCAACAGCAGAATCTCATTTTAGGACTCCTCTGAAATTCAAGTTTGTTTCCACTGGTAAGTCTACAGTCTGTATTACTGTAATTTTTATTATTATAGTAGCTGATAACAGTGATTTTTTTATTGTAATTGTTTTTGAGATTGCATGGCACCTTTGATTGAAGGATTTCAAAGTGTTGTAGAACAACATGTTTAATTAACCATCACCTGAGCTTTACCAGCAGCTTTGCTTGCAGTAGATTATGGTCTGTGCACTTAGAGTGGGTCATGAGAAACTGACCTTCTGAAAACATTACTTGGTTACAGTTTTTCTCTTCTGCCCACATATTTGCATTTCTAATGAAGGGAGTGGTGTATCACTTAAGCTCATAAGAAAAAAAACCTCAGGTTTATCATCATTATGGCACACATGGAAGTGATTGCTCTGCCTGTATAATAAAAAGCTCAGTGTGAAGAGACTTTCTTGCATCCTCATAAAGAAAAATTGTACAACTAACATTTGAAATTTATAGAATAACTGCAAATTTTGGTAAATAAATTTATAAGGTGAGGTATTGTGTTGTTCAACACCAAGAAGGAGCTGTCAATGCACCATAAAAAAAAAAGATTCTGTGCACTCCTAAGTTGCAAAACACTGTTACTTATGACATCCCAAGGTATATAAATATGATTCATTTTTAAGGTTCTGTTTATTACAGAATCATCTATTAGCATTTAATGAGAGTACTGTCAAGACTATGTTGGAAATAGTTTATTTTTAAAGGGATGTTGCAATTTTAAACATTCTAAAATTAATAATTCATCTTGCTATTATGTCTTGATCCTGTAACTTGTCCTGTGCATACAACTTTTCTGTCTGAAGGGAATCCCACTCGCTGCAGAACAACCCGTTGGGGGCAGTTGGATTTGTTTGCCTGGGATGCCGCCTGAACGCAGGCCAAGAAACACGATCTTAGCACTCCGGGCTGCTTATCGATCTGGTGGCTGTGTTGGCTGTAAAAAGGGGAAAAAAAAAGTGCTTTTTTTCCTGTAGGCTTTAAGTGTCTGTCTCCCTTGCTGACTGCACCTCTGAAAAGTCAGGTCTTTATCATTGTCCAAGAACAACTGTCTCCTTTTTCTCCTGAAAAGCTCATGACTACACTAGATGAGGATTTAAGAGAGCTGGGTTCTGTTTTTAGCTCTAATAGTAGCTTGTCAAATCTTGATGAAGCTTTTTGCCTCAATTTTCTAATCTGTAAAATGGGCATAATGATACCAGCATCTTTCTTGTGGTGCTTTGAGATGTACTGATTAGAAATGCTACTATGACCTTTCCTGTAGCTACTATCTCCTCGTAAAAGGCCTGATTCTGTTAGATGTTACCTGAATGGTAATGAGACCTCTTAATGCTTAGTAATGCTTAATATTTAATGTTCAGTCTGTGCTCAGCACTGTGCAGAAGTAGGTCCAAATAATGATTTTTTTTTCTTTTTTTTTTTTTTCACATCAGGTTTTTCTTTATTTTGCCCCATTACAAGTCTATGTTATATTTTCTATTTAATGTTTTGGAAGTCTTCAGCTAAACTAACAGGAGGGCATTAGTTTTGCATCCTGTTCAAAAGAATTAGGAGTGCAGCTAAGCTGATGCCACCATTGCTTCCAGTGTTAAAATACATATGCTTTCTCATTGTTTGGGGCCAAAATATCCTTGACTCCTGTGCATAACAGTTAATTCTCAGTGCAGCAATGCTCACTAATATGAGTGAGTGTGGGTCTGATGTATGACAGAATGCTTTTCTGCCAAGAAGCCACTCATACCTCCTGCAGCTGCTGTTTTTGCTGTTCAGCCTGGAAGGAATTTTATAGACCTGTTCTTCCTATTCCCTAGAAAAAAACCAAAAACCAACAGTGCTTCAGGAGAGAGAAGAGGCTGAAATTAATTCCAATTAAAAAATGTTGACATATTAACAGGATCCTTTCGATAGCTTCTTGAGGTGAAAAAATACGAATACATGAATATATGTGATTTCTCTCTCTGACACCTCTTATACCCCACCTCCCAGATGTACTTGACATATTAGTTAAGTGCACTTCCTTGGTAGCTTGTTAACATTATAGATCATCCAAGGAAACTTCTTAGTAAGTTTGTACTCCATTTAAGCAAACTGCAGATTGTCCTGCAGTCAGCAAATAAAGCTTCTCAGATAGCTGAAGCAATTAAAAAATTCTAGTACAGAGAAGGTAGAGTGAAATTTCTCCTGTCCTAAGGTAAAGGTACTATTTTATTCCCAGATAATATTGCTTTGTTGACTGCATATGAAAATAATGCTTTTTTATTTTTTCTGAAGTTGTGGGATAAGGTGACCACAGTAAGGAATCCAGTGTTCTACCTACTCCTTATATTTGCAGAGATAAAGTAAGACAGAAAAGGCAGCAATCTGATTAGTTAAAAGTGATTATAATTTGTTTTGGTGTAGGTCAACCGTTGTCTAGAGGATAAGATCAAAAATCTGTTCTACTTTGCTTTCTTTGGTCTTGTGCTGAAAAGGTTTTATTTTTACTACTTGGCCCTTTTCCCAGAGATTCTTGGGAATTTAGCTCAAATTGGAATGCATTTTTCCCAACTGAAGAGTGAATTGTTCTAGGTGTAAAAATTACACTTGCTTTATTAATGATTCCTTTACATGACAGTGTAGACCCTAAAAGCATCAAATCAAGACTCAAGTAATCCTGTTTAGAACTTGGCTGTTTAATGAAGCTGCAGCCTTTGTTGTAGAAGTGCCTAATTTTATGCACCAAGCAAGTGAGATATTTCAGGAGGTTTCCAGAATGATTTCTTTAGGCAACAAATTAATGGCAGGAGTCATGAGAGTCAGCAGCAAGGAATGGAGGCAATCAGTGCAAATATTGAGCAATCTGAAAGGAGCTAATAGCAAGGTTTAGCTCAGAAAATAATACATAGAGGGTGCAAATATTTTCTATGTAACTCACACACAAAGATATAATTCTCTAATCTTAAGAAACTGATTTGTTAGTGGGGAGGGAAGAGAAACAGTCACGTTCAGATTACAGTTTTCCTGAGTTGTGGTGCAATTAATTTTTCAGAATTTCATTCTCAGGTCTCATGTGTGGCCACCTCTGAGCATGCACAAAATCTTCCTTAATTGCTTCTGACTTGTACTTTGGTTTATGTCTTATAAGCTGATCTATTAGGTGGTAACTGATGAGAAGAGGAAGAAAGGGTTATTTTAATTTAAATTAATCTCTTTGTGACAGCAGGGTTTGGCTGAGTGGATCTATTTATTACTAGGACCAACAGGTCAGGTGGCTAAGTGTTTTGGTACTGTTTTATTTAAAACACACTTTAAAATACACACAGCCTGAAATCCTGACTTCATGACTGATTGTATAGCTGGGAGCTTGGATGTTTGGTGAGATGACCTCACTACCCAATCTGGAGAGCTCAGCTTGAGACAAGGTTCAGTTTACAAGGTGTTTTAAAATTAGCCGGGACCCACATTGTGGCTACATTGAGATTTGTGAAGGAAATTGACAAATGAAGAGCCCAGGGATAAGTATTGACTTCTTGTTTCAAGAAGGAGTATCTGTGTTCTTGAGCCTGAAAGCCCTTAACAATATCTTGTGAAGTTATCTGTTTCATGGATCATTACATTAGAGAGGCTCCTTATGCCTTAATTTCATGTTTATATTACTGTGCTGATGAATAATTGTATATGGCAATGCCCTTTGTAAGGAAACATCAGCACAAAATGATTTTTTTTAGATTGCAGGCCCATAGGTGGAGATGCTTCTGTAATAGCATGCGACACACATCCTGCTCCCGTAAATGCCAAGTAGCAAAAGCAAGGAGGAGCAGTAGTTTGATGGTCAGAAGGCACATGGGCAGCACCACACAGGGGTACCACAGGTGGCTGACACCGGGGTTGGAGGCAGCCTCGCGCACAGGGCCTGTGCTCTGCGGAGGGAGCCCATTTATAACCCGCCGCAGGAACTCTGCTTCAGCAGAATCTGTGGATTCTCTCGTACAGAAAGATAGGAGCACTAGTATGACAGCATGGGGAATATGCCCCTCTCAGGACAAGATTTTGTCTTTGTTTTATGAGCATCATTTATGACTGTGACCTTCAATGCAGAGAAAGTATCTAGTTTATGGTAGTGGTGAATGCATCTAGGAAGCAGTAAGAGGCCAATCAAGGCCTCAGCAGATGTTTCCACTGTGGCAGAGTAGAAGGGTTGCTACTAGCAGAATCACTGATTTTTATGTGATCCGTGCTCAGCTGCTGATAAAGAAGGGGAGATGGGGCAGACATGGGAAAATTTCAACCAGATGATGGAGAAAAATGATAGTGCTCCAATGCTGTAAAGGAGACATACCTGCTAAAGAAAAGGAGGTAAGTCCAACATCCTTCTGCAAAGGAAGGGATCAATGCTCCAAAGAAGATGTTTTTCAAATATTTGTGTTTTTTTTTTTTACAAATGTTGCTGTGCTCTAGCACTAGCTAAAATTGGAGTAGGTGTTTCTAGGAAATTCCACTGAATGTTTATTTATTTATTTATTTATTTTAAACATGAACCAGAACAGCTACAGCTAGGTCTAATTCTGGGAAAATGGCCTATCAGCAGACTTGAGTTGGGCCTTACCACTGGTTCCTGGCCCTGGGCTCTAGGACTAAACGATCCCTTGCAGAGGACTTTAGAATGGTTTTCTATATCCAGAAACTTTCTGGAGAGACTGAGAGTAAAGACAGTATTTGGAATCTTGCCAGATTCAGCTGGCTTGGAAATGTGTGGGATGCAACTGTTGGGTTCAATTACTGCAGATTGATGATTCCCTACCAAAGGGACTCAGCCATGGTAAGATAAATAGTAATTTGATTCTCCCTTACATTTTTCCAAAATCTTTAATGGGAAAAATTATATATTTGTATGCAAATATTTCCTGAATCAATAAAGAGCTGAGGCCATAAATAAAAAAGATAGTATGTTCTTGCATTTATTTTTCCATGGGAAAAAGATGTTTCCTCTCCTCTGATATTTTCTTGCATTTCACATCATTTAACAATTTCAGAATGGAATGAGAAGGGAAACCTTAAAGTGATGTTAGAGATGATCAGTTCAGACTTCTCACCATTTGCCTGTCATCCATCTGTCCTGGTCCCCAGAGCATGCTGTTTCTTATTGATGGAAATGGGTATGTTTCCTGCAAGCACTTCAATTAAGACAACATGTTTTCTCTTTATTTGCATTTTTCTCTTTGAGAAGTCAGCACTGTAAATTAATTTTTAACACGTACTAGGAGTTAGCATTAAAGGGGTATTCTTTTAGTTGATATGTTTGTGAAGTATATTTTTTTAAATGGAAATATCCTTTAATAGATTTTAACCATTTTCTAAAGTTTCTATTTTTTTTTTTTTTACTTTTTCACTGGCATCTTTGAAATAAAGTGGCCTGTGCTCCTTCATTGATCAACAGTTAATGTCTTTGAGTCCTAAAGGAGAACTGTGCATTTTGCATTCGTTTGGGAAAACTGAGAGTTTTTTACCTTCATGAAAGGCCTATTTATTCTCCTAGGCAGCTCAAAATATCTGCTAAACTGGATTTTCTGTTTAAGGGCTTAGAGCCCTTAAGTTGGTGTCTCTGCTCGAAAGAACAGTATCTCTGCCCTTTCTATGTTCCTTTCCTGACTGTAGTACCATTTTACCATCTAGTGAGTTCTCTCTGATAAACCTGGTCATAAGTAATAATATTTTGTATTTTTAATTGGTAGCTGCTGGAAAACAGATTCCATTATATGTTCTTGACTTCTTAGCTGTTGTCAAGCTAGCTTGGATTCTGATGATTTACTACCTTGTAGAATCTATGACTTGGTTTCATAAGCTTTGTAGAGAAAAAATTATGCTGTAAAATCTCTGCTGAAGAAGCAGTTGGAAGGAAAAAAGAAGACATTCAATTTTCTAAGCAAGCACATGTTTTGGGTTTTTAAGAGTGTGATTCTGTCAAACTTCTTGGAGCAGGAGACCTTTAAGTGTATTTAGTACAACTCCACACATATCACTTAGGCAGGCAATGTGTGAATTCTTATTCATAACTGAAGTGTCTGTCATTAGATACTAATTTGTATTATAATGGCACTAGTAGATCAAATTGGTTCCTGGGCTCCTATTGTATTTTCAAGGCTTGTTTTTGTCTTTGTTTTTTGTAGTACTGATGACGCATCCATTTAGGAAAAAGGAATTTTGTTAAAACTTCTTTAGCAGGAAGGAATTTTGGCACCTACATCAATGCTGATAGTAGAGAGCATCTGCACTGTTTGCTGTGATCATGTAGAGAAAGAGTTGACTTAGTTTCTACAGCAGTTATGACTATAATTTCCCTCAATTGCAGTCTACTTTCATTTAATTTGTGCTCAAGGGCCCTTCACATAGAATGATTTCTGCTGGGTGAAAGATCTTGCTACAGCTGAGAGGTCACAATATAATACACTCTATTGATTGTAATGAATACTTGGTATTTGCTGTACGCAGGATGCATGGAGGAATCCCTTTGTAATCCAGAAATAAAAGTAAAATATAGATTGATTGTATCTACGGCTTGAAGTTGAATTAATGGAGGCTTGGTTTCATTTTTTAGTGGTCTGTCACCAGCTTGACTGTGCAAACTCTGTGGTTTTTAAGTTTACCTTTGTGTAACAGCCTTTTTGTGGTGTTATTGTTGCCTGATGTACATGTAACCAAAGGCCTGCAGAGGAACTTTCTGAGTCCTTTCCCAAAATCTGGAAAACAGATTATTTAATGTAATTTGAGAAGCAGGATTATAGCTCTCATAAAAGAAAAAGTATTTCCTAATTCTAACATGAACACAATCTTTCCTAGCAGGCAATGAATAAAAATAAATCAGTTCTCTTTGGGAAAGAAATCAGTTTACAGGTGTCTTCCCAAAAGACAGAGGAGGATGAGGACAAGGCTATTAATTCCTCTCCTTTCTTCCTTTGTTCCCACGACTTATTGGACCATCTATGTGTTTCTTGTCTGCACAAGTCACAGGCTGTCAGATTGTTCCCAGGTAAAAAAACCACAGCTACTGCTTTCAATTCCCTTCTCTATGCATTTGTCAAAGAAGGAAAAGTTGCATTTGTGAGAGTCAGGGCAGGCTGCAGGTGGTGAAAAGCATTCTTAGTGCTGCAGTATTCCTTACACTGAGCAGTACAGCTGGAGACAACACTTCCAGTTTTGTTTGTAGGTCCTGGCAGCACTTGGTGAAGGAGAAACAACCGTGCTGTGAGATCTAGAGAACAGGCCCTTATATACATATATGATAGCTGGCCGTTGTGCTGCATCATACTGCTTGATACGATTAATGTGGCCATCTCATGAAACAGGGGATTTCTTTCCCTTTTTGAGTTCAGTTGCCCTACATAAAACCCATTTGTATATTTGGGAGTTAATATGCTAAAGAAAACACAATTAGGTATATTTTTTAATTAAAATCCAATAAAGTCCTACTTAAAAAGGAGGAGAAGGACTGCAATAAAACCTCAAAACCCATATCCAGCCAACCTGGGACAAATCTATAATTATATAAATTATGCCAAATTGTTGACTTCAGAGTCATGGTACATCTGCACGCTATGGTGGAATTTGTCTCAGATGATTTACCACATCAAATTAGACTTGATATCAATCTGCTCTACAAACTTGTCTCTGAATGTGGCCAGCACCAGATGTTTCAGAGGAGAGGTGGAAGGAACCACCTGCATCACATGGAAATGAAGCTAATGTGTTCTTTGCATTAGGTGCGCTTCTGAGTAGTGGATAGATACAGATCTAAGTCTGAAAGCAGAAAATGTATTATTATTATTATCATCATCATCACAAAGTTTATGGCAACTGGGTGTTTTTGCTGGTTTTATACATGTAAGTTTGCTTATAGTTTTAATCAAAACTCTTTAATTTAAAACGGTTTCAGTATCAGTAAGTCTTTCATCTGCGGCAAGAAGATACAGCTGTATCTCCAGAGAAACCGTATTTGTGACATTAGCCCCCCAACAATCAGCATTAGGAGAGGAAGTGACAAATTTTGGAGCTGTTTTTAATGGGATCTCATATGCAGGAAGAAGGTTTGCGTTTATTAATTTAATGTTTTACAATGGCTGTAATGCATAATGAAACCCTTTCTAGACTTTCTGAACCTTCTGCAGCAGTCCTTCTTATTTTCATGCTCATCAGAATTAATATGAATTCAGTTTGACTATTGAGTTTCAAAGTGCATTTCCTATGATTATGGTTTAGGTCAGGATGGATGGAACTCAGATATCAAATACCATGCAATTAATAGAAGTGTATGATGAAGTTTGGGTAGTCATTGTCTCTGTGAAAGAGTGATTCTTAATGCATAGAAAATAACAAAAAGTTACAGAAATGGCATTGTTTTTACTTCCAGTTTAGCTGCTTACCTGAGCAGGAGTTGTAAATGGTAGGAGTAGCGCATTAAGTGTGCTGGTGTGGGCTGCATGATCTCAGAGCTCAAGGTCAGGTTGTCCCAGAGGAACAGCTGTGCTGCAGTCTCTTTGGACTGAGATGAATGACTGTTATGAGGTGGAGAGTATTTTCCAGATTGTTTGAAGTTTGTGGCTGAAGGACTGTTGTGAGCTTTTGCTCTTTCAGTGTTTTAGTAAGTTGCTGGGTAAATGCTCTTGGCTAAATTAGTTCTGCTATTTCTGTCAGTTATAATTCTCTTTTCATTACAACTGTCTAGCTGTGCTTTACCTGACAAAGTTACATCCTTAAAAACTACATAGCAGCACGCAGAATGTCAACCTATTTACACAAGCAATATCAGCTCAATAGCCCAAGACACCTAATATTTTTCATTTATAGAGTGGAGAAAAAAAAAGCATCTTAGAATTTGAATAAGTAAAAATAACCACCATATGAGGTGTACAGAATTGAAAATTGAAAAAAAAGACAGAAAAACAAGCCAGAGAATATCAGCTAGAATGGCAGAGCTGAGACTGATTCTTTTCCTCTCTTTCCCTGTGCATTGAGAGCAAACTGATAACAGCAGAAACCACATAGCCCAATGGAGCTTCTCTCATGTCACCAAAGGCAGGCTGGCTGCTAGCACTGCCTGGATTTCATGGTTGATGTGACCTTGGCAGTGACAGTGTGTTGCCACAAGTGCTAAGGGATCATAGCTCATCAAACTCAAGAGATGGTGCTATCTCAGGATTTTCAGCCTGCTCTGAAATCATTGGAAAGACTTGTATTGGCTCTAGTGGCTTTAGACCATGTTATAACAACATGAGGAGTTTCCTTATCTTGTGTCTTAATGGTTTTTAAAGAGAGAATTAGCAGTATTAGCTAGGAAGGACCTAGCTCCCATGTCTGGCACGTGATTTGTACATTGCGACTCTGAGTTCATAAATTGGTGTGTATGACAGTCTTCAACAATTACTGGAAAAATAAAAGTCTCACTAATACCTAGTTCTAACTTGTTTTTAGTTCTTAATGATTCCTAAGGTGGTTAAACTGAGACATGTACAACAAAACTCCTCTGAAACTTCAAGGAAAGATAATAATATTTATATTTGGCTTAAAAAAAAGGAAAAAAATAATTGTACTGATGCTTTTCCCCCTTAATGTTTATACTGCCATTTCTTTAGTTGGTTTTTGACTGTTGGATATATTTCTAACCAACTTACATAAAACTAAGAACAGAAAGACTGATCCTCCTTTCAAGAGGCTTTTTTTCATGCTTCTTTCTTTTTTTTCACATTGGGAAAACGAAGTCTGGTTTTCAGTTGTTATGTTGGAAGACGTGATTTGGGTCAAACTTAATGATGGCCTTGTGGCTGCACAGGAATCACATCTTACCTTACATCTAGTCTGATTTTTTTAAACTCAAGGTTTCTGTTGTTTTTGATTCTGATCATTAGGAAACCCTTCCCCAGAGATGTCAGAAAAGGCCTTCTGTTTTTCTCTCATATATTTCCTCAAAACTGCCTATTTTAAAGCAATATCCCCATAGAACTCTGGCAATATACTGGCTACAGAGGTAATGGGCTAATGTACAGAAAAATAAATGTTTGTGGCTCTTGTTTTATGGTCAGCAAATGTTCTTGTGTGTGTTCTTGTCTCAGATTATAAGCAAGGATGCAACTGATAGCAAAGATGGGATGGTATAGAGACATGATGTTACTGATGTATAATGAAGACAGAATATGAATTGCTTCAAAGTTAAACATTTCTGAGATGTGTAAGAGAGGTGTTGAATTTTTGCTTATTGGAGATTTGTCACATGTTGAGTTCTTCAGTGTAAAAGTCCTATATAAATAGAGGAAAATAAGATGGACTGTTTTGTGTTGGTGAAGATTGAAAGTTATTTTCTTTCTCATTCATATTGTAGTTTGCATTACAAAATCCAGTCAAAGTACAGTGGGCTTGAATTACCTATGAAACCGAAGTCATTCATCATGGAACAGAATAATCTTAATCATATTCTGCTGGAATAGAAAATTAGTCCTTTAACACGATGAAGGCCTACACTACCTAAGTCTTTGAAGGAAGAGACCTCTTTCAACTCACAACTAATGAAAAGAGTTGAGCCCTATCTGTGGGCTAGTTGGTCTTCCATTGCTGTGATCTGTGGCCCAAGGTTTTCACACAAACACTTAAGGGTAGCAGACCTGCCAAACAGCAGGTGGCCTGGTGCAAGATGCTTGAGTCCCGATAAAAACTTAAATCTTTCCAGGCCTGCAATATCTGATGCATTAATCTGCACATAATGAGACAAATCTTTATTATCTCACACAATAGAGCTGAAACGTAAATAAATACGGCTTCAAACCTCCCCATCCCCCTTTTACGAAGTAAGCTTTATTCTTACACAGAAATGAGGAAAGTCATTTATTGCTGGCTTGGATACAATGCTCTTGTTATCAGGCTAGAGTCATAGCTGCAATAGCAGAGTGTAGTAGAAATGCATGGAAATATTAACTTCCAAATTAAGCACAGTATTTGTAAGCTGCAGTTGGGAGCAGAGGATTTTTAATAAGAAGTCTTGACAACACTTAAATGAATTGTTTTTGTCCCGGTAAAAAGTGTGGCCTTGATAAATTTCTGCTACTGAAAAGCAAGTTAATTTCCCCTGTTCAATTCTTCTTTTAGTGGCTGTTATACATCATAGGAACTAATTTATGGGGGAAAGCACTGCGCGGGAATTGATGATTATTTTAAGAACAGATCAGCACAAAACTACTCACATGAGTAAAGAAGGCTGGGATTTGGTTCCCCATTCATACTCCACAAATGCTATTACCAGATGCTTCAGCAGCTGGAATCAGTTCCCCCCATCTTTGTGGCACATAAGAATGTAGTGTAACCCAAGGGTTTGCACTTCATTCTAATACTGCTGGCTCATGAGAGTGCTGACATTGGTTTTGTGTTCTGACACAACACATTAAAAAAAAAAATCAACAGCACTGGTTTACCAGTTTTAAACAGGTTAACTCTTAAACCTGTATCTGTTTGCAGTAGGAAGCAGGTACCATTAGAATCTCATGCTGCAGCTGCTTATCACCCCCCTTTGTGGTGTGAGATGCTATCACTCATTCAGGGCTGCCAGCAATGCCTAACCCTCTTCTATCGAAATGAATCCAGTCAATCTACATTTACAATGTAAACTGTTTATGTTCAGGTGGGTGTTGTGGCCAAAGCAGGCTAGGGAATGCATAAACAAGTAGATACAGGGTACCCTCCACAAGCAAGGCACAATCTGCTTGTTTCTTTCTACTGGAATCTGTTATCATGACCACATTACTATCCTTTCCTAATAAAAGCTGATGCTTTTCCACCCAGTTTTCCCATCTCAGTATAGCAACTTCAGGAAAAACGAATCCAGGTGGAAGTCTATGAAGCATCCACTTTTTTCTGGAAAAAAGTCCTTATGGACTGATACCTGCAAAACCACATGGCTGCATGGGAAGTAAATGTTAACTGATCTTTGTTAGAGCTATCACAGTCACCATGGCAGTTTTTCTCCAGTGTGTTTGGTTGTGATTTGAAAATGGCACTGCCACAGGAAAGACAGAGGGATCAGAAATTCTGCTATCTTTCAGTGGAACACCTGCCCTATTCATGACTCCAGACTACGGAGAAGTGCTGGGGGAAAGCACAGAACAGATAACTGGAGAAGAATAGATCATTGCTGTAAAGATGGAGGTTTTTTCAAATGTTGTATATGTTGAAGGCTTTGTCAACAGTCCCTGGGCAGGTGTAATTCTGATGGCTGGCTCCAAAAGGGCTGGCCCAGGCTGCTACAATTATGCAGACTTTGCAGATTCAGCCTCTGCAAAAGTCTGTGGTCTTCTGAACACACAAAATTCCCAGACCAGTCAACAATTTCAAGAGCAGCATTTGGCCTCATGCTGTCAGCTTCAGTAATTATGCTGTTCAATTAAATTCAAGTGGGAAAGTCACCTAGGCAATTTTGAAAAATCGTAACTCTAATGAATAAGAAGGAGGAAACAAGCATATGTTTATATATATATAAAAATATATAGTGTACATACATACTGTAGTGTATGTTGAATGTTATGCTACTAAGAACAATTCCATTTTCCCAAGCTGTTGGGCTATGCTCATCCCTGTGGCACATGAGAGCCTTCCATTAGTGCATTAATCCATGTACCTTACACATCTCTAACACACTTATCCTCAGATTCTTCTAGGAGGAAAACCTTGTCCAATTAGATCTCTTATTTTCATGGACCTGAGGGATTTTATTTATTTGTTTGCTCTTTCAGTTTACATGCTCCTACGTAAATATGTAGATAAGGGAAGATCAGAGGATTTTGCCTTGCACTGGAAGCAGAAGATACAAAGGTCTGCCAAAGGCTCATTAATCCACAACTGATCCTGAGGTTTCCAACTTATCCTCTGTTGCTTTGTCATATGAAGCCTTACACAGGGCACTTGGAGTGCAGAAGGAGTATGCCCTGGATGCCAGCCAAATGAAAGAAGACAGCTGAGGGGTAAGTGCTAATGCTGCTGAGGGCTGTGGGATCTGAAAATAGAAGGAAAATAATTGCTGCTGAAGTGAATTTTCCAGCATACATGTGAGAATATGAGGATAGAGCCAAATAGGTTCAGAAAGGGTTTTCAGTAACACCTGCCTGAAACTCAGCCTCTGTCAGGCACAGAGGGTCTGTCTTTATTTATATCAACCATTCAACCACTTTAATGCAACATCTACTCCTCCATAACCCTGTTTGGACTCTCTCCCCCTCTCTGTGTAATTTTTTGGCTCCTGCATAGCAAAATTATTCTGACTTTCATCTCTAACTCATCAGAATTCTGATGCTGGTGTCAGTGTTTTCCATAATGCCCGACCCAGGGTAAGATGAGGAGCAGCACAATTATTAGACCTCTTTCTCTCCTATTCTGTTTTAAAAGTATCACTTCTTTTTGACATTACCTAAGATGTGTCCTAGGCAAACACCCTGTCCTACCTTTATTTACGTGTAGTTCACAGCATTTTGTGCTGCGCTGACAGCTTTTAAAGGCGAATTATTTATTCTCTCAGGTGTCAGAGAAATCTGGGGTCTCTGCCTAGTGCTAGGCAGTTACACAAAACATGATTGCTCTGATGAATAGGATAATCAGCTTTTAGGAGTGTGTGACCACCAGTGGAGTGCATGGACTTGCAT
This sequence comes from Corvus brachyrhynchos, assembly GCF_000691975.1. Classification (NCBI taxonomy): domain Eukaryota; kingdom Metazoa; phylum Chordata; class Aves; order Passeriformes; family Corvidae; genus Corvus; species Corvus brachyrhynchos. The sequence goes on from NW_008237681.1 coordinate 275,775, forward strand.
GCCAGCTTTTAAAAAGAGTGAGTTAGCAGCTGGTCAGCTTGACTCTGGTGCACTACAGGGCAGGTAGGTAATCTGACAGACCCGGCATGGTGAGACAACAAAGGGCAGGACAGCAGTGAGAAGACTGAGGAGGTCTAAAAAATTATATCTGACATATACAGATACAACCATATGAACTCTTCCTTCCTCTGCTGCAACTCATCATGATGCCCTTTTGGAAGGGTTTCTCCAGTTGGCAGAAGATTGCTAGTTCATTTGGGAGAACTCCATCATGAAGCTGGAGGGATTTTGAACCAAAAACACCAGAACAACCCACATAATCACACTTTTCCCTCCCAGCTGATGTAGACTAGCCCTTAGCCAGAATGACTGGGTGGACAACTGAGTTCTGCTGGTTTGATCTAGTTCCCTGATCTTAAAAGCCAACTAGCTTGAGTTGAAAGCCTTTGTCACACAGATGGTAAAAGGGAAGTTTGGGTTATATACAGAAAATGGAGATTTTTGAGCTACAACTTTATTTAATTGTGATATAAAGACAAGTTCTTTTCCCCACTGTATACAGCCTGAAAGAGTCTTACACAGAAGACCGTCTTTTACCACTGTGATCTCTGTTACAGAAGAAGGAGCTTTGGCGGGAAGGGAATGAGACCCTGGCCACTTTCACTATACAGGTTCTGGACCAGGCTTCTAAACAGAGAAAAAGTTCAAGGTTTTATCAGCAGCATTTTTCCTGGCATGTTTTGTCAGCTGTGAGTTATTTCTCTTACTTCTCTCAGCTGGTGAGAACTGATTTATGAAAGAAGTACAGCTAGATTTAGGTAGTACTGGACTCAAACAAGTATACACTGACTTTCATAAAGTTTATGATATGAGCTTGGTGCTCCACTGACTTGGTAAATGGAGATTTGGTTCACATCTAATTCACATCTTCCCAGTAATTTTACTTTACTCATTCTTGACTATCCTTAGTAAGTCAGTATCTTGTATGTACATATATAACAGGTAAATGCTATCTGTGTCAGACATGAGACACTTGCCTTCCCTCAGAATCATTATAATGAGATTATTTGCCCTCAATGTAACATATGATGATCTTGAAATATCCTAACCATATAATTTCATGCAATTTAGTCAATAAGACATAGTTTATTTTGATATAATTTATTTTCAAGCAGTCAATTATTAAAATCTGTTAGAGAATACATTTAGATCAGTTTTAGCAGTTATTTCTCTTCCATACTCCACAAAAGATTTAAAACATTCAAGTATCTCATTTCATTTGTACTGCTTGCTTGACAGATAATGCACTTTTTGTAAACATGTTTTTCTTTTATCAACACTTGGAATTGACTGGGAATCAACAGAACAGAATTGGCTGCCAAGGCCTCATGTGAGCCACAGCTCCTGAGAGCTTGTGCTTTGAATGTGTATCTGCTCTCCTTCAGAATCAGCGGGGTCACTAGAGTCCCCATAACACAGGGCCATATACTTTCTTTTACCTCTTCTGAGTGTGTAGGAATGCCAGTCAAATGACATTTCCTGAGGGATGTAGTGATCAGAGGATACATGTCCAGTTAGGCTCCCAGGCACTCACCAGCTGCAGCTGGTGCTGCAGTGTTTTCTTTGCTATGAGGGAGAAGAAACGTGGTCTGCTGGCAACCGCAGCCTGAAGGATGTCCTTGGGACATTCCCCCAGATGTTTCTATTACTGTCAGGTTGGTTGCTACCTGCATAAAGTCTTTTTGGTGTCTGGGATCAGGATCTCCCTTTCTCATGCTTGGACTAGATGATCTGAGACTGACTTTTTCAAGCTTGATAATTCAATGATTCTAATTGATTGAAATGGGCTCTCTGTGTGCTCCTGGAAGTACAGGCAGTCTGTGTTTCTACAAAAATACAAGGTTTGAACAGTTAACAGAAGAGCTCAAAAAAAAAATCTAGGTTTTTTTTTATTTTCTTGAACCCTGTAGAGATAGTGAAAAAAATGGAAAAGGAAAAAGGTGTTCTACTCTACTGACTTGAAACATATATGGGCATGATTTTCATGAGCTTACTAATGTGACTGTCATGTCTTTTACACAAAAATCATCATTTGCATTTTCCATTTAAGAACATTATATTCTTTGTAAGCTTACTTGAATCCTGTAAAGAGAGCTTGACAGTTCCTAAAGAGAAAAAAGACCACATTATTATTTTGTCACTTGTAGAAATGCTAATGGCAGGATATGAAGGACAGCGTAATTACAGTGTTGCTCTAGTGATTCTTCAGTAAATGTTTTCTCAGTACTTTAATTATAAACTACATATTTCAGCAGTTTAACTTTCTAAATTCTCAGTCAAACACCCTTTGGGTTTCATTCACACTTTGTGGTGCTTGTTGGTGTAAAAAAGCCTCATCTACTCAACAGCGAAGTCCCGTGCAGTTGGGAGCATCCACATCTATGGAGGACAGCTGGGCTGAAGAGAAGGGGCAAAGAAGGAACTGTCTTTTTCTGCCTAAGAACTAAACTGTTGTTGAGAAATAGGTGCACTGAAGCAAACAGGAGTGATAAAATCCTTGGAAGAGAAGCCAGGGAGAGGGTTAGGCATATATCAAGCAAATTTGACAGGCCAAGCCAAAAATCTGCAGAATATGTAAATGAAATCAGATGAGGTCAAAGGACAGCAAGAATAAGAGATTTCTGCAACTCTCTAGACAGCTTTATAGAGACCTGCTACCTCAGCATATCTGAATTTTGGGAAGGAAACTTAACAGAGGGAAAGAATAAAGCCTTCAAAATAACATCTTCTTAGATGCTTGTCCAGCAGGCAGAATTCTCCATATTCTAGAAAACTATTTTTTAGTTATTGAATCCATTTGCAAAACTTTGGTTGAGGAAATTTACTTTTCAGGCAATGTATACTGAAATTCCATTGGGATTTATATGCAATATTTTTAGACTCATGCCTATGAATTTATGAATAAGAGCTGACTTACTATGTGACCAAATACTTTCCTGAAGCAGGGCCAAGAGAAGGGACAGATAGTTCTGTTATGCTCCTTAAGAAATAAATCTAAAAGCAGATAATATCATGTAACAACACTGCAAACTTCTCAAAACTGGAAAGCACAAATCCAATGATTAGCAAGATTCCTTTGTTCAGAGAACAGCAATTTGAGAAGCCTGATCTGTAAAGCCTCAAAGACCTCATTAGGAGCTTGTAATCCTTAGTTTGTTTATGTACTGTTATAAGGGTACACTGACAGTCTTGCCTCAAGAGCTGCTTGTCCTTGGTGGGGAAGAATATGAAGCTCAGAATCTTAACTTTTGTGATAAGATAGTGTGTTGTGATTGATTTCAGTAATGATGACATAGGAGCTGGGGAGGGGGATTGAGGGAGGGAGCAAACTCATGCAGTTCTGGAATATTTTGCAATGGTTTTAAAATAAGAATGGGTAGTACCTTGATTTCCTCTTGTTACTGTCTGTCGCCAAGCCCTCCCTTGCTCACCCATCTTTCTACTTCAAGCAAAGGATTTTTGAAAGTGGGAGGTCTCAGAACAGTTCAAATATTTCATTTCCTATAAAAATATTATTTTTGCTCCTTGACAAGGGAGGTAAAGCTGGTTTCATTCTGAGAAACCACAAAATTCATGGGAAAGCTGAATATATATCATCTTTGGTAACATTCATTTTCTCAGGACTGTGCTACAGCTGGTTTTTGCTTTTTTGGTTTTCTCCCCCTTCATCCTCCTGCTGTGAGATGCAGTGCTCTACTGTGGAAATAGCATTTATGTGCCCGTATGTGAGGAAGTAGCCAGCATTCAAAAAATCTTAACAAAGATTTATGAGGCAAATTATGTTGTTTGTTAAATTCCCAGATGGAAGATCAGAAACTCTGACATGGTGAGTAGAGAGGGTATCAGCAAAAAGCTGTGATTCAGGCAAATAGAAAGCCTCATGGTTTAATTCAAGATGAGTTAGTGTTCTCTTTCACCAATAACAAAAAAGGTGTTTTGTGTTGCATGTGTCCCACCTGCTGACACCCTTCCCGGAGTCCTGCATTCTCTGTTTTTGTTCATTTGCTGCTGGTATAGGAAGTAGGTGGCTTAGGGAGGGGCAGTACCTACCTAGTGGATATATAATACTGATAACAGAAAGTATATGCTGCCACTAATTGTTGCAATGCAGTTGATTTCAGTCTAGGAATTAGTAAGCTTCGGGAGAAAAACTGGGGAGCTGGGTCTTGTCAAAAGAGAGATTCACAGGCTGTCAGAAGCTTGCAGTACAGGGTTCAAAAGTGTTAAATCCCTCCCTCCTCTCCTCTCTTTCCCAGACCTTTAGGTCCTCCCAGGCTCACAAGGGTGGCAGCACTGATGTTCATCCTGGGTGAGACAAGGAGAGCATCCAGCTAAGTGGGAGGCAGAGCCGCCCCAGTTCCTCCAGCTGTTTGCTGCTGGGGCAGGGGAGCTGATCTGCCACTACTACCCCAGGCTTACATGGGCAGGAATCAGGAGCAGAAACACAGTCAGCACTGAACAGAGGCACCATGGCAGTACTATTAATTTCCTAATTATGTGGAGCTGCGTATTTTTGAATCGTGATACCGCTGTGTCAACAAGTGCTGCTTGTCACTCAGGTCTTTGCGCTGTGACTCACTGTTGCCTCATGAAGCACAGGGGAGCTGAAAGGCACTGTTATCTGACAATTTCTCATTTCCAACATTTTGTTTTCAGTAACATTGTCAATGTTTCTGAAAATGAAATTATTCTTTAGTTCAAAGGTTTTCCTTTTAAGTGCTGCATATTGTGTTTCAAGTAAAAATGGTATTCACCAGCAAGCAGGCCTTTAACTAACCAAGATGCTTCTGGAAATGCTGACCTACCGCTTCTATGTACTAATAAGAAATAATAATGTTTTCTTTGCAGGAATTCCAGCTGTTATAGGGAATGATGCTGCAGAAGGACTGCTTATTTTGGAGCATTTCTATTCCAGTGGTGCAATGGCGAGTAAATCAACAGGTTTCAACAATCTGTATTTGTTAGTCTAGCCCAGCAGTGACAGGTGGGTAAACTGCATTTCTCATTGACCTGTCGGTTCCTGCTCTGCTCCCTCCTATAGACAATGGTGTTGCATCTCAAGTAAACAGAAAATTTAAACACTGAAAAGCAAACAAGTCAGTGCCATTGCAGGTGGGAGGCATTACTGGTCCAGACAGCTACAGACAGTGGCTTTTTTTGGCTCTGTTTCTCTGTGAATTGAATCCAGGGTGCTTAACACGTATGGAGTTACCCACAAGTTTACAGTATGTGGGCAGCAAATGACAACCTGCTGCTGTATTTTATTGCTGCTATATTTTATTACTGCTGTGTGCTCTGTATTTTCTCCATGGTATCTACTTTAACCTAATAATAGCTATTAAATCATAATACCATCAGGTAACAAGACCTTTTTAGAAGGCTGAATGGAATGGCAATTTGGCATAATATGGATGACTCTCCTAAAGTTGTTTCTTTTTCTCTTCTTACTCCACTGGGAAATGTCCATTGTAAGTAGAAAACTTCCAAGTACTTTTCATTTGATGAATCCATAATTATTGCCCACTTGTTTCACACTGCTGTGCTTCAAAGTGACAATAACTGAACTTGTATAACAAAAGAGTTTAATTAGAATTTTATAGAAAAAAAATTGGAATATTTTAAAGCTTGGGTATACAGTATGAGGAGGTTCTCTACCTTTGTATACTCTGATAAAGTTTCTCAGTGTTCAGAGCTGCAGCGGTATGAAGACACTAATGGAGCAGAATCTCTGTTATGACTAAGAGGAAAAGAGGCTGAGAATTCTTCTCTTCCTGTGATGCAGGTGAAAGTGTTACAATACAAGCTGCAGTAAAGGACAAGACTAGAGATAAATGCAGTATTTGAGAGAGAAGGCAAGGCATTATAAAAAAGACCTGAACCACCTGGTGCTGTATCTGTTCAGCAGAGCTTTTAAAAAGTGCACTAATGGCCCATTTTATCTATCACCCCAAGTCAATGAAAAACACCCATTGACTTAAATAGGCATTGGATCAAATGCTGAGCTTTTACAAATAATTCTGCTCAGTATACTGAAGATACCAGTATTTCTCTTCAGACTGAATGCTGCTCCCTCCATTATGTGCCATGACTTCAAAAAATAAACAAGCATTCCCCTTTTCCTGCCTACATGAACTGAAGCCATGGTGTTCCCACCACTACTCCCAAACCAGCTGGCAGATGTTGAAGAAGTTTTTAAGATTGAAGCAGTAGTCTGGACCCAGAAAGCACTGCTGGGTGGGAAAACCATGTGTAAAATATGTCTTTGTTGTATATCATCTTACTGGAGCCCAATTGGTGGCTTTGGAAACCTTTGGACTTCTGAAGGTCTGTTTTCACTTCCTGCCCTCAGGCTGTTATGCTATTTGTCCCCCAAACTGCCGCAATCCACGCTTCCCAAGGAATCTCTTTTAAGTGCAATGGCAAAAAGGGTGACCACTCTTCAGTCCAGCGCACTACCCCCTAACATAGCTTGTTTTGCTCAACTGTTTGAACCATTACTTGATTTTTTTCCTTAGCGGTAGGGCCATTGTTAGTTTTCTTTGCTACTATTGCCCACTTTGAGCTGTAAAAAACTGCATAGTATTGAAACCCTCAGCAATACGTTTTATCATCAGAAACCTGTCCAAAAGTCTGTAACAGCCAATGAAGAACAAATAAGATGGTGGCTGGGAACATAACTGGATTCTCTCCAACCTGCTGTGCTACTATTACTACCACTAGCAATAATAGTAATAGCAATAGAAAAATCCTAGTTCAATTTCTTGGCATTCTCTTGTCTCAGATAAAAGCATGATGATATCAAAGAGCATAAGCTGGTTCTGGAGGGCATGAATTAAGCCACTGGAATGTATCCTACAGCTAAGCATCCACTTTTTAAGTTAGTACAGATACCACCTTACCTCATGTAGACAATGAAAAACTCACACTGAAGACTCAGTAAGACAGGAGTAGCTTACTGAGGTAAAAAAGGAACTGTCTAGACTTTAAGTGTTAGGAGGTTTGTGTATTATCTGTGATGATCTCCTAGCAAAGTATTAGTACCTGCACGGTACTGCCTTTTGGGAGACTGAGCATTTTGTACGTTTTTATGTTTATATCAGCTCAGGACTGATAAGAACAGAAATTGAACTACTTATCCACCTTTTCAGTTTTGAATGTATCTCCTTCCTAGGAATATAATCCTTCTGTCATAAATAATCCAGAGATGCAAACTAATAGGTGAATGAATTATAGAGTCATAGATTCGTAGAATAATTTAAGTTGTAAGGAGCTCACCTAATCCAACACCAAAGATATCTGGTTCCAAACTGCTTTTTCTGTCTCCTGGTAAGAAGTAGAGCCTCATGGGGCACTAGGAATGGCTTTTTGGATTTTCTATATACCTACATTTCAAACTCAGACAGAAAAGGTTTATAAATTAGAAAAATTAGTTTAGCGCCTCCATACAAAAATAAAAAGGTTATTGACTGTGCAAAATATTGGGGAAAGTTTCACTATATTTGTGAGGGGAAAAATAATATGTGAATATTGTTTTTGCTCTTATTTTCAAGATGCAAAACTTGATGTGCAAGGGGTTATTTATACTGACAGACTGGTACTTAAACAAATAAGCTGACCAGAGATCCCCAGCTTGGAGATGAGTTACTGCAAATAAGCAAAGAACTAAAAAGCATCCATGTGAATTATATAAATACAGAAAATCTTTGTGAAGTGCTCTACAAAGGTATGTGATAAAAGAAGGTAGCACAGTGTGTTCAGAGGTGAACCTGACAACAAATAGACAGAAACCACTTTTTTTTTTTTTACCAATTTGAACCCAAGGACCTCAAAGGTCTTTTTTCTCAAATTAAAGATTAATAAAGCTTGGCCGTCTCTCAAGAGCTGATGTGCAATGTGACAGTCATTTGCTGGCAATGTTACACAGGATCGTGAGCTAAGGTGGTGAATATCTTCATGAAGTGCAAGCAATATTAGGATACGCAGGATATTATTGTGTGATGTATAATTGGGCCAGCACATCTGCTTTACTTCAGGTGGTATTGTGACAGGTACTTTGCAAACATCCAGAGTTCCTGCTGTCTGTATCATTTGTGCTAGTGGCTTTGCAGCCACCCTTAGTGCTCTACCCATACTGCTCTCTTCCTGGGTCGGAGGTAGGTTTCTTGTACAACTCCCTGAAGCACAAGCATGGTGCTTAAAAAGCTTTGCAATCAAAATAAAATAGTGTTTGCTACTTTTACCACCAAATACTGCTTTTCAAGGCTCTGATACTTGGCTCCCTCGAGCCATCAAAACTCTGTTGAGCCTGACATGGGTGGCCAAGAGTGGCAGGCAGCTCTGTGGAGCCTCTTGAAATGACGTGGTTTCCCTGACTGTTGACAGCTCAGAAAAAAGCAGCCTACTCTTCAAAATGCTCCATTCTGCAACAAGAGTTTGAAATCACTTTCTTTCTCTTCTGGTCCCTCCTCCCTTTCAGGCAGGTATGTGCTGAGTTCTTAGCAGCAAGCACCATTTCTTAACCTTTTTTAGAAGAACTTGCTTTGATGTCCCTCTCTATGCTCTGTTGTGTGAAATTAAAGTGAAACACTACTGCTACTTTATGAAAGAAGAAACAAATATGTTCCTCTCTGATGATAAAGAAAGCTGGCATTGACAGAGTAATTACGTACAGGGATGTTAGAAAGACAAAATTATTAAATTGTTTATAGGTGATTGTTGCAAAGGAGATGTCTGCATCTGCCTTCCCCATTTTCTCTGTTATTCGAGGAATTGAAAAGATAACTGTGCAAGTCCAGTGGCAGCTTCGGAGGGGGACTTTGCCACCATCTATTGGTGAAGGAGGGGAAGAGGCAGAGTGATCTGACCTTGCTGATGTTCCCTGCTGTACCCAGTGCAAGATTTACTTCCTTTTGTGGTTCTGGGGTGACAAACCTGGGTTTTTTTCATCCTTCTGTGTGAGAAAGTACAACACGACTGTATTTATGACCCCAGAGTGAAGAACTGTCATAGACAAATCTTAACAGCTGGCCTGTTGTCCCACACACCTCTCAGTGGAGCAGAAGGGAGCTCGTAAGTCACAGAGAAGAATGATTTTCTAGTGTCAAGTCTCTTGTTAATTAATTTTGTCCTAGTTTCTAGCAATGGAATAGGGCCTATTTTCTTTGCTGGTTTCAAGAAAAATCACAGTGGTGCTTGAGTAGGGCCCCATTGCTGCTGACAAAGCTTGGAAGAGTGCAAATCTAGAGCAATTGCTGGCACTCCTGCGCAGTCCACCCAGAGGGGCGCCCATGAAAGGACATCACTTAGAAATAAAATGTTTGCAGAATCAACTTATGCCCCTAAAAAGACAGGCCAGAAGAAAAGTGAAGGAGTCCGGTGTCAGCAGCTGATCCAAAAGTAAATCTGTAAAGTTGTCTGGATATGAAATGAGTCTATTTTATTGGATTCATCAACACTGCTTGCATATGCAAATCCCTCATGAATAAAACCTTTGTAATGCAGGATCCAAAATGAATTCAGGTAGAGTCAGTGATAGCAGTGGATGAGCACAGAGACAGTTTAAGGAGATTGCTTAGGTTTCAAATCAACAAATTGCTGTGGTTCTACTTAATCCATCAAAAAAGGAAAAGAGAACAATCTGGCAGCCAAGCGGGAAGATAGAATGGTAAAGGACATAATGTTCCAGCTATTTTAGGACCCATTTACACTATGAAACTGATGGCATTAGAGAACAGTTGTTGAACACATTTGGGGAACAGCTGTGTTATTGTTAAAGTGTAAAGACAAAAGTGTGTGTAGACCTGTCGGGGTGCTCAAGAAGAATAGCCTGGTGGTGGTGGGGAGAGGCTTCTCATCATTGTTAAACCATGTTCTTACTCATTTCAGCTATGAATAAAGAAGGACTGGCAGAGTCAAATGGCTTCATGAACACTCTTTATTTCCATAAAAATAGCAGTAATTATATAAGACAACTTTGATAGCTGTATCAATCTTTCTTAAATAAGATTAAAAAACTTGGATCAAAGACGTGCCTTCAGCATTCATTCACAGATACTCTGGTCATTGTTTAAGTATCTGTGTTCCTGGAATAAGACACTTACTTTCCATCTCCTTTTCCTTTTCTCTCAATGGGGCTGCTATTTTGCTTGTGCTTCAGAATGGACCTGCCACAGAGAAATAAATTGAGAATAAAGAAATGTGTCTCATCTCAAGATGATACGAAAAAGATTTCTGAAGTTATCTTAAGGTAACTTTTTTTCTAGGAAAGATTCTGTTCACTGTTTCACTCATTTATCAGAGCCTCCCTGCCAGTTCTGACCTGCATGATGTGTTTGAAGTCTGTGTGTATTTGTTTTTTTTTGGATGATTAACTGAAGCAGAAGGATGAATTGCTTTGCAGGAATTTTAGTACGTGTCACATTGGCTAGTCTACCTGTTCACAACCACATACGTGTACAGATGTTGGACAAGTATTTGCTGTAGCCAGGGAATAGTGAGAGATCTGTGATGGTGAAAAGATGTCAGCTCAGGTCTGCTGGAGAGCAAGGGCTCTCAGAACAGTTTTCAGAAGTACAGATAATCTCTGCTTTTTCCACTGTCTCAGTGTGAGAGATATGACTGTCATCTCACTACTGTTTTGTACCTGAAAAATTAATATTTCCCCCTTACTGGATTATTGAAAGTTTCTGAAAATAAGTGTTAAAGTGATGTCATTGACTGCATGCTGCTGAAGCATGGGAATGTATAACACTGACCTGGAAGTTACTTAGTAGTAGCTTCTTGTAATTAGGGTGTCTTTTGTGTTTTCTTGTTGGTAGCACAGTTGCTTGCTCTAATTGTGTGCAGGCATATTGCACATTTTCTACTCTGCTATGTGAATAAATGTCCAATTTACATAAACAATGGTGTCCTTTGCTAATGCAAATGAGAACTCAAAATCTACAGAGGAGCTGAAATTCAATTTGTGAAGACCAGAGCAGGTGTTCCATCTCTCTTTAGTCTATATTGAGACAGCCAAAATGCCACTACAACTTAATCTTGACTCATATTTCTTGCATTTACAGCTATGCGGTCTAGGAAAATTTATATCAGCCTTTTATTATTTGTGGTGATTTAATGTCTTTACCTTAGATTATGGCTTTAAATTCAATATGTTCTTGCTGTGCTATAAATTCAGAACACAAACGCAGTTCTTGTTCCTGAAAACCGACAGGTGAAAGAGAAACAAAACAAGGAAAAGAAACTACCTGCCAAAGTGTGTGGGAAGAGAGAAACAAGCAGTGTATATGTTAAAAACCAAAAGAGAATAAAAAATGTGTCTTCTTAAGAACACGTGGTTGTAGCACTAACAGAGGCAAGGAACCTTAGTAGGGTCATTATGACATTATTCCTTCAAAATTTACCATTCTTCACCTCTTTGCAGTATCACAGCTGTTCTCACTTGGAATACTGTGGTGAAGAAAGCCTTTAGTGCCCAAAAGACTTGTGGGACACACTTAGAGGGCATGCTTACTTTATGCTGGAGAATCTAAGTCATTCATCTGCTGTTTCTCACAGATCCTGTTTGCTCTCTTTCTGGGGAAGCAAAGAGTTTAACATTCCCTGGCTGCAGTGGCTCTCTGGTTTTACTATGCTGATGTTTACCTACTTTAGGTAAATATATTTGGTTTAGTAGAAGAAAACAGAAAAAGGCATGGGATACTTGTCTCTTTCCATCAGCCCTTCTCACAGATGTTCCTATGGGAAGAACAAATTCTGCCTGAATAAATTAAATTTGACCTATCACTTAGATTATAACAGTAAGAATTTCAGTAGTATTATTGATATTGCAGAAATATCTGGGTTTATTATGAGTGAATTTGGGGATTTCTAGCTTTCCTACACTTACATAAGACATTTATATGGACAAACACTGTGGTGCTCCATGGTTTACTTTTCACAGAATCACAGAATGGGCCAGGTTGGAAAGGACCACACTGGGGTCATCCAACCCCCCTGCTCAAGCAGGGCCATCCCAGAGCACATGGCATGGGATTGGAAATCCAGATGGTTCTGGAATATCTCCAATGAGGGAGACTCCACAGCCTTTCTGGGCAACCTGTTCCAGTGCACAGTCACCCAGCCAGTAAGTTCTTCCTCATGTTCAGGTGGAGCTTCCCGTGCATCAGTTGCTGGCTGTTGCCTCTTGTCCTATTGATTGGCACCACCAAGAAGAGCCTGCCTCCATCCTTTTGGAAACCCGCCTTTAGATACTTGTTAGACAAAACTTTACCTTGTTTATAGATACTTTACACTGCTGATACTTTGCCAGATACATTACTGGCCAAATTTTAAAGTATAGTTCTATGGAGGCTTTAGTTTGTTTATGTTGTCTTGAAAAAAAAAGGTTTTGTCAAAACACTTGAATATGGAACATTTAATTCAAATCAGTTATATTTTGGATTCAGAAATATTTCCCTGTTGGCTCATATTTTCCTTCCCTCGTAATGGGACTATGACAGTCTCATCCCTTGTGAGAGAAGATCTTTAATGATGGAAGAGAAAATGCAGCTAGGGAGCACAATGTGCGGGGGAGAGTGGGAGCATTCGGCATCCAGTCTATGGCTTCCATGGGGTATCGTAATAAAACAACCACATAATACAGTTAGATTTTCATATATAAACAAAAAATGTAGACCTTTCCACTTTATGAGATGTGTTTGTTTTATTTTGCACATTAAGTAAATATTTTTTAAGACAGGAAATTGTTTAGTGAAAATGCTGTGTAGCTGCTAAAATATAGATTAGCATCACAAAAACTACGTTTAGGAACTGGAAGAAATTTGGAATAAAAACTGAGAGCATCTTTTCAAAACTTTATTTCTAGTTTTATTCATTTTTATTTTGGTCTATTGGTAGCAACAACACATAAAAATCCTTTTCCTTGCTAGGGTCTAATGGCTTTTCCCAGTGTATCTACAGTCTTCATAGGTTTCCTAGGAACTCCAAAACAGTGTTATTCCTTCTTCAGTCTGTGGGATACCGTCTCATCATCCACAGGACTGCAAATCAATTTGGATCTTCTTTGTATGTGAAAAATCGTGTTTATTTCTGGATCTATGAGGGATATATAATTATTGAGGCAATATTAAAACTATAGGAAAATTAAAGTTTATCAGCAGTCCAGTCATTCTTGAAAATCTGTCTGACCTGAGACATCCAATTGGCAAAGGTGCTTGGGGAAATCATAGCAGGAAACTAAATAAAAATAGTGTTCTAAAGGGAAGATGCTTTTCTGATCAGCAAGAGGAGGATTAGAAAGAAACTGGAGTTTTGATTTCCTATAAGAAAGTTAAATTAATCAAAAACTTTTAATTCAGTGGATTTTCAACTTGTTACACTTTGCCTTGTTCAACTGAGGCTCCCCTACACTGTAGCTCCTGACAGTTCTAGCCTTGACATTTCTAATAATGCTTTCAATACCTCTTGAAAATTCCTGTAAAAGAGGATATATGTGATGAATTAATCAAAGCAGACTATATAGCAGTGTGTTTTCTTCCCAGATAAATACCCATGTTCTGTTACTGAGGTTGATAAAATAGTTGATGGACACTGGTGACCTGCTTCTTACTGTTCCTAGGCTACTGGATTTTTTCTCTTTTTTTTTGCATTCAGAAATGCATAAGCAGGATATGTATTTGGTTTTCTTCCTAATCTTGCAGCTGATTGCCTAAAACCTCCCATCTGTGGCTTATACTGGTTGAGTATGCAAGCACTTGCTTTGATAAAATAGATGCTGCAGAGATTTGATGTAAATGAATTTTTCATGCAGACTGTTTCTGTGGGGCTGCTGGCACAAAGTTCCCAGGAAAAGCACATGCCTGGCAGAGCTGCTATAACCCAAAGAAACCTAGATGGTAGCTGATGAGGAACAACACATGATAAATAACAAAAGCTTGTTTTAAGGTAAGGCTCACTTGGACAGTGGTGGTTCTCTCTCCAAGATGGGCATTGGAAATTCATACGAATGGAATTCATATTTCATTCATATTTTTATATGAATGTTGAAAGATTACACAATGTAAACCAGGACAGACTACTACCATGCTAAATCTGGTGGCTTCTAGAATAGAAGCTCTTGCCCTTCTTTCTTCTTAGAATCCCAGCTGATCTATCTGCAGTACTCTGAAGGGTTCACTACGAATTAGTATGCTGAGAAACATAGGCATTTATCACCACTGAAGGGAAACAAGAAGTATCAACAGTTGCTTCAACTAACAAAAAAAAGGCCAGTTTATAGTGTTACCATTAAAGCAGTGTAACCATATGAGTTTCAGAAAGGTTACCTAGGTTATGTCAGTATTTGCCTGGCTTCTTTTAAGCTGTCTCTAAATTACGGAAGCAGGGAAAGGAAAAATAATTGGAAATTTCCCAGATGTGATGCCTCAGGCTTTGCCTAGAGTCCCAGGATACTGCTCATCCATCTGGTCTTTGCGAGAGAAATGCTGATTTGTGTTTGCCACAGGGAACGCATTTTCCAAGGCTTGGCACTACTGGTAGCAACTGCAAATCAGGGTCATTAGCAGTGTAGCAAGAAGTACCTTCACCACTGGGTCTTCTAAAAATGCCTGCAGGTCCACAATTGTCATTGTCACGCTAAAATTTTTACTCTCTGCTCAGTTCAGAGGGTCTTCCCTCAAGCCACCTCGCAGACAGCTTCAGACAAATTTAACTGGCCAAACAAGACCAAGCAAAATTAAAGGCCATACAGTTGTCTGCCAATATGGAAGGAAATGTTACAGATACACACACACATAAAATCCAGTTAGTCTAAGTAAGTGGGTAGCCACACTTACCCTTTCTCAACCAGAGCCTAAATGTGTCTGTGTTCCAGACAGTCTCCCTCCAGTGTCACCCCCCACTTTTACTGCCTCAGCTTCAAAGTTTGCACTGAGTAGCAAATAGGACTCTCATCCTCTTCTCTGTAGGAATTTAATCTCCTCTCATCTTTTTCAAAGGCTTTAGTGTCTTCAGTCACCACTGGTCTATTGAGAACTGAGGTTTGGAATAAAAATGTGGGGTCTTGGTGGCTTTCTCTGGAGACAGGCATTGGGGCTAGCTGGCTGGCTAGTTACTCTTCTCCAGGGTGGGCTAAGGAATTTAGTATTGTGTGGGAGCTATCAATGTCACATATTTAATGTTATAGAAGGGGTGAATTACACATGCATTCTCTAAGTTCGTGGTCTCCAGTGTATTACCAGTTTGCAAAGGAGATTACACATGACAGGTCACTAGTGTCTGTTCCTGCAGAAAGATAAATACTCCAGTACACATCATCCACATTTGCTCAAGGCTTCCTTTTGGAGAACAGCAGCTTCATCTTGTCAGCCCTTTTTGCAGGGACCTACCAATAGAGCTGCTCAGTGGAATTAGCACACCATCTGCACTCTCAGTTAGGTTACTTCCTTGTGTGGATGGTGTCACCCATTCATGCCACTTGATGGTTACCGCCCTCAACCCGGTACTGAATGAGGCTGGAATCAGTTTTCACTATCAGCATGTCTATTCTATTTTCCTAGTGAGAGGGATGGGGACATGGTGGTGGATGAGAGGCTGGACATGAGCTGGCAGTGTGAGCTTGCTGCCCAGAAAGCCAGTCCTATCCTGGGCTGCATCCAAAGCAGCATGGCCAGAAGGGCAAGGAAGGGGATTCTTCTTCTCTGCTCTGCTCTGTGAGACCCCTCCTGGAGCACTGCATCCAGCTCTGGGGTCCTCAGCACAAGAAGGACATGGACCTGTTGGGGAGAGTCCAGAGGAGGGCCAGCAAAGTGATAAGGAGGATGTAACATCTGTCCTGCAAGGAAAGGCTGAGAGAATTGGGTTTGTTCAGCCTGGAAAAGAGGCAGCTTTGGGGTGACCTAATTGCAGCCTTCCAGTACCTGAAGGAAGCTTCCAAGAGAGATGTAGAGAGACAATTATGAGAGCATGTAGTGACAGGACAAGGCACAATGGGTTCAAACTGAAAAAGAGTAGAGTTAGGTTAGATTTTAGGAGGAAATTCTTTGCTGTGGGGGTGATGAGGCACTGAAACAAATTGCCCAAGTTTTGGATGTCCCATCAGGGGAAGTGTTCAAGGCCAAGTTGGATGGAGCTCCCAGCAACCTGGTTTAGTGAAAGGAGAAGGGGAGTTGGAACTAGATAATCTTTAAGGTCCCTTCCAACCCAAGCTATTCTATTTATTTAATTGCTCTTTGGATTTATTTGGACTGCTATCACTGTTCCCCTGGACTTCTAGCAATATATATGTATCTATATATGTATTGCAAAATACTTCTTTAGGTATTGTTTGTATCACTTTTCCTGTGTTACACAAGTTACTAAACCTTTTAGCAGTAGTATTAGTTACAATCTTCTGTCATCCTTCTGTTCACCCTTTACACTACCTTTTTAAGAGTTAAATTAACCAGAGAATTAATGCTGTGCCAATTTTTTTATAGAAAGCTCTCTGTAATTATTGGACTAACTAAATAATTAAAGTGTCAACATGTGTCTTTATAGTATTTGATCTAGCAAAGCATTTGAAATGTGGGAAGGGTAAGTGATTTTATCCTCTTGAGAAGTGCAATATTCACTCAAGTATATGCTGATTTTAGAGTCTTCTCTTATGAACTGGAAATTTAAATGTTGCTTGAAAAGACCTCCTACTGAATTTATTGACCTGTTGTTAGGAGTTTGACATGAGGGAGATCACCTCCAATTAACTCAGAAATTAAAAACTGTTCCAAGCATTTTAGATCATGAAACTTTATGCAAGCTTCTTAAAACACTCAGGAAGGATTTAATTATGTATCACAAGCTGAGAAGGTGTATAAGTGTTTGCAAGGTTAGATTTTTGGATAATAAATCCTTCAAGGCAGAGATTTTATATTTAAAGCATACATTTGCGCATGAAAGCTGTTTCAAAACAATCTAGAATGTGACTTTAAAGCATGCCAGCTATTTTTGCACAAACTCCTCATGTGGCCATTCTTAATCCAACCAGAGGATCTTTCTGAAATTGCTTTGAGCTAGTTTGGGAGTGGATTAGTAGAAAGGCCTCCTTACTGGGACATTTGAGTGAGCATAGGAGGGAGTGCCCATGGAGCTGCTTTTGTGGGGAAACTCTCACCGGGCTGTTTTCCCACATTGATACAGCTCATCACAGTAGGGTCCTGATACTGACTGGAGCTTTTCTCTGCTCCTGCACCACATAAGCATTTATGACTGACAGCACTGCAGACTATTGAGTTGTTTGAACTGTTTATAGCTGCACTCTTTTTTGAAACATAAGAGATATCTCTTTTGGGTAGATTTCCTCCTGGTAGCAAGTTGTCACTTCCCAGGTTTTGTGCTGCAGTGAGATGAATGCTTAGAAATACATTAGGATACACTTGATTTTATTCATAAAGCACTGCTCATGTGATAGAACATTCTGGCTCCATCTAATTAAGCGATAATTCACCGTGGGCAGAAGCGTCTTTCAAAGCAGTTATTGACTGCCTCAGTAGGATACCTGAAAGGCTTATGCTGCAGGCCACACACCTGGAAGAGCATTAATCTTCTGGGAATTTATTTTCCAGAATGCTTTACTAATATTAAATAAATAGTTTTGTCCTGTGTAAAGGTTTTTCTGCTTATGCTTTGTTTGTAACCTACACTGAGAGTAATGCCTGCCTTCGTGGAGCACAGCAATATCTCAGTGATGTGAGAGCCGAGACAGCTGACAGCAGTCACTTCCTTCCAGGTGCGTTACCTGAATAGGATCTGTTTGCTGTCCTTAGAGGCCACTAGAGCTAAACTTTGCTGGAGGATGTATGGAGCTCTGATAAGGGCTTTACTAGTGCTTGCTTTCTTTTCTGCCTTTTGTTTAGTTTTTGTGGAATGCGACTTCAAAATCAAATGTAAGAATGAAAGATCAGCGTATGTAGGATGTGGAGAACAGAAGCAGTGGAGAACAGAACCCTCTGAGAGAGGGAAGATAAGGGCATATTGAACCATTTGTGAAAAGGAAGAAATTGTAAGCACCAAAAAGTGCACAGGAGAAAAGGGAGAGTCAGTAAGCAGGTAGCATCTTTAAAGAAACATGGAAAAGCAAAGGGTAAAGGAAATATGGTTGTAAGAGATGCTGAAAAAGGATTGCTGGTAGGAAAAATGGGCCATGAGAAGGTGTATCATCAGCATGATTTGTGATGGAAGGGAGGGAGTCTGGAAAATATCTGATCAGAAGCTATGTTGATAGCTTTACAAATTTGAGATATAGAAAGGCAATGGAAGAAAAGGCTCAGAAGTTCCAGTGAGTTTAGGCACAGGCAGGAAGGAGCTGGTGGCAGTGGGGATTAGGCACTTTGGGGAGCTGATCTGTAGTCCTTAGGTTATAGGGAAAGGTGGTAAGGTTGATCAAAGGATGAAGATAAGAGCTACTGCTAAGAAGGAGGCTAGGAAAGACTTTTTCGCACAAAGGAGCTTCAATGTCATCCAGGACTTGAACTGAGATTTGATTTTTGTTCATATACCTTGGTAGCTGCATTATGGGTTCACAGCTGCGCTAGAGTAGATTTCGTGGCAGTAGTGAGTAGCTTGTGTTTTTACCCTTCCCTTGAGAGAGTGCAAGAGCAGTATGAGTGAAGTTATTTCTTTGCATTGCTGAGCCCAGTGCCTCCACAACCACAGGTCCTGTGGGCCTTCAGGCCTGGCACAGAAAAAAGCAACAAACAAAAAATCTTCACTTTGTGTCTTGAGTTCATATTTTGTTAAAATTTGTGAAAAGTCATAGCATCTGAGTTACTTAATGCAGCAAATTCCTGTATATCTCTGTCTTGTTTAATGTGGTCTTAGTATGAAAATTCATGTTGCATTGTGTTGTCTGGAAATATCTTTTATATATCTACATAAAATATATTTGAAAACATAGACAAGTAGCCATTGAGGATGAGAACATGCACGGTGAGTTATCCATCTGTAACAGCACTTTTGAGAGGCTCTCCCCTCACCTTTATTCTTTCTTGTAGAAAAGACCTTCACCCTTATTTTTATCTTTTGTGGAGAACCTAAACTCCATAGAACACAGTACTCAGAAAATCTTGTTAATCGTGGATTCCTTTTTTTTTTCCATCCAAAAGCTAAAGGAGATGGGCTGGAGAGTGTAAAAGCACAAGATGGTTATGGAGATACTCTGTTACATATCACTTGCATGTGAGTACAGCAATATCTTGGAGTAGCCTGCTGTCGACTGTGAACGTTCTTTTCCTGTTGTCTGCTGCTTATGGTGGTTACTCAGGGCAGGAGAAGTGAAGCATTGCACGGAGCTGTTGGGCAACAAAGCCAGCTTGGGTCCTGTCACTGCTGCACTTGCACTGCTTCTTGTGTGGCTTACCCTCCATTGGTTCAGGTGGTTCCTGCTACAGCTATTCCTGTAACATGCAACTGAAATAATGAGTTACAACAATTTAAAGGCATTTCTGTTTCAATCTCCATCCCTGGACCCTTTGGACCAGACCATTGGGTTTAACATTGCAAAGAACTCCTCCCCTTGCCCCTGTTCCAGCTTGGACTTATCCACAGACTTCAGTCCCTTAGGATTGTACCTGCTCCAAGTGGATCCTCATCCATGAGCCACAGTCTCTTCAGAGGTGCACCTTCTGTGGCATAGACTTCTCCAAAGCCACCGTCCCTCTGAGGTGCATTTGTTCCAGCCTGACCTTATCCATGGACCACAAAGCCTTCAGAAGTGTACCTGCTCCAGTGTGGCCTT
The DNA here is from genome assembly GCF_000691975.1 of Corvus brachyrhynchos. Taxonomy (NCBI): domain Eukaryota; kingdom Metazoa; phylum Chordata; class Aves; order Passeriformes; family Corvidae; genus Corvus; species Corvus brachyrhynchos. The sequence goes on from NW_008237681.1 coordinate 295,603, forward strand.
ACCAACAGCTGCAGTCCCTTCAGAAGTAACCTTGCTCCAACATGGCCTTGCCCAAGGCTGCAGTCCCTCCAGGGGTGTGCCTGCTGTGTTCTGGGCTTATCGATGGCCACGCATTTTGAGGAGCTTCACCAGGACCTCGTGCACAGCCACTCATGCTTCAAGGGGTACCTGGTGCAGAATGGATGTTCCCATGTGGTTTAACCCTAGGCAGGAGCTAAGCACCACACAGCCACCTATGAATTCCCCCCTGGTGGAATGGGGGAGAGAACTGGAAGAGTAAAAGCGTGAAAACTCATGGGTTGAGATAAAGACAGTTTAACAGATAAACTGTGCACATAAGCTAAGCAAACCAAGGAATTAATTCACTGCTTCCTGTGGGCAGGCAGGTGTTCAGCCATCCCCAGGAAAACAGGGCTCTGTCACATCGAATGGTTACTTGGGAAGACAGACACCAATGCTTTGAATTGTTTCCCCTTCCTCCTTCTTCCCCCGGCTTTGTATGCTGAACATCATGGCATACAGCATGGAATAGCCCTTTGGTCTGTTGGCTGTGTCACCAGATGTCCTAGCTGTGGCCCCTCCCAGTTCCTTGTACATCCCCAGCCCACTCACTGGGGGAGTGGTGTGAGAAGCAGAAAAGACCTGTGTGAGCATGTTTGAGCAGTAGCAAAAACACCCCTGTGTTATCAACATGGTTTTTAGGACAAATCCAAACAAACTAGCTAGTGTGAAGAAAATTAACTGTACTCCAGCCCAAAGCAGCTCACTGCTATAACTGACATTCAGGTAATAATATGATTAAGGCATAAGATTTTATTTCTCTATTAATCATGGAGTTTGGCTTTTATGGTCAATATATTTTGTTTACAGGATGGGTGAAGTTCTTGTTTTGTTGCTTGAATGTCAAGCTAGCAGAAAATGTGTCTTTTTCTGAGTCAATAAAGAAACCCGAGCAATAGCACTTGCTTGTGTGTGTGTGTGTGTGTGTAAGATAGCAGTTTTTACTGTCATAAGTATACCTTAAAACAGAAAGTCTTTTCAGTGCTAAATTAAGGGGTTTGCTGTTGTAGAAGTTTAACAATCTTGGAGAAGGCTAACCACACAAAACTATTTCTTTTCCAGGCTTGGTACAACCTTCTAGAGTTAACTTCCTAGATGAATAAGTGAGTTTACTTTCATTGGTTGGACTAGGTCACGATGGCTTTAGTTCTATGGCAACTGGATTTAGCCAAAAAGTGTTCGTCAAAATGTAGATCAGTTGCATCTGTTCTGCACCTTCAGAGAGCACCTAGGCAGACTCTGCAATGAAAGGAAGTGCTGTTCATGTTCAGCAAACCAGGGATGAGGCATCTCCCCAGCCTCATGGTGATGTAGGAGCTCATAGTGGGATTAGAAGATGTCGTGGGTTGGGTTTGTAACCGGGCAGAAACACCAATTTAGTGTAGTGGTTTGGTCAAAATACTCATTACTGTTTATCTGCTGTGAGATAAGAATTAGGAGAAATGCAAAGCAGGCACCAAACTTGAAAGAATATAAAGAAGTTTATTAACAGACCTAAAAGAAGGGAAAAAAAAAAAAAATTATACCACCTTCAGAACTCTCCTCCTCCCCCCACCTTCCTCCCTTCTCCCACTGACAATGTGAAAAGACAACACTTAAGATGTTCAGTCTGTTTACCACTGCCATAATAACCTTGTTCAGTCCATTTAGAAAGAGAAGTCTCTTCTTGCTCATGCTATGAAAACATTATCACAACGAGACAGCCGCCCACTTCCAAATATTGTTCAGTCCATTTAGGAAGAGGAGTCTCTCTGCCTGCGTGTGAGTCCTTTCCCCCGACTTGCAGCTTTTCCCGCAACTGCTTTCGAGGGTCCACTCTTGAAGTTTTTTGGGGTACAATTTTAAGGTTGAGCCGTTCAGAAACAAAAACAGAGGCCCTTCTCCTTCCCTGGGAGCAAAGGGTCTTCATCATCTTCATCGTTAGGACTATCTCTGGGAGCATCTCTAGGAACTGAGGTTTTCTCCTTTCCCATTTGGAGCAAAAGTCCTCATCTGGTTCATCTCTAGGGACTGAGGTTTTCTCCTTTCCCGTTTGGAGCAAAAGTCCTCATCTGGTTCATCTCTCCCTGTCCAAACTTCTCATGAAATTACAGCTGCGTCAGCATCTGCCTATCTCAGCGCAGGTGCTTTTGCTCACGAGTTGAACACTCCACCCCCCATATCTTCATGAAATTACAACAGGATACTCTGATATATCATAGCTTCACAACAGAATTTCAGCTTTAAGCATCTCCTCTCTCTCTTCCCTCAGGTTTTCAGCTCTTCACAGCAATAAAAAGGGTTAATCTCACCTCGGCCTGGCAGCTGTGTGGCTTATCGATGTTGGTCAGCTGTTGGTCACCTGACCTCTGCCGGACAGAGGTGCCGCTTTGCTGAAATCTTGGCCGCAATGGAGGGGGGGGGAAGTCGAGCTGCTCTGGCTGCCCCCAGCCCTGCCGGGGGGGGGGGGGGGGCCCCGGGGGGGGGAGTGCGCATCACAGAGGTGATCACAACTTTAAGTGGCTTAGAGAATTGTCCATATTCAAACTGGCCAGCTGATAGGTTCTATCAGTTCCCAGAGGAAACTGTAAGCACCCCTTAGCAAGGACGTCCCTTCCGGGACTATGCTTGCTAACCTATGACAGAGGATTTCTCCCATTGAGCCTGTCACAGCCAGGGGCTGGTGATGTTTTTAATTGGCTAGAGAGTATGTGGCAATGTTCAGGTAGGACAGAAACTCTTCAGGTCATGATTGAGTGGATCATGTATCTCTGTGATTGGTGAAATATGTCATTAGTTGTGTTTTGAGCATCAGCTCATTGGCTTTGTGACATGGTAGGCAGAGGAATGCAGGCTGAGACCAACATGACATTAATGGGTTTGAGACAGTTTTTCTGCTAAGAGTAGACCCAGTTTGGCGTCTTTACCATATCCTCGTGTTTTTCTGAGTTTTGTGCTGGAATCTGCACCTCCCAGTCCCTCTTCCTGGTGGCCAGAAGGAGCACTAGCATGGATTTGCTACATCCTGCCGCAGAATTCTGTTCCATATCCAGGTTAAACAGGTCCTCTGGAAAGGAAAGTGGCTTGGCAGGCAGTCCTGCCTGCTGGGGTCAGTAAAGATATAAGACAGGAAGAGTCGAAGCCCTTCCCTGAGGGGGCTGGGAGAATGAGAAGTGTGGAGACATGAGTTCTCTCTGAAGCATTTTCAGGTGAAAACTACAGCTAATATTTGGGCTGGGTTTGCAAGAGTAAGGCCATTGTCTGCATGTTCCCTCCAGCAAACTTGTGATACCTAGATGACAAGTGTCACAAAACCCAAATGAATAACTGCAGTGGGCTTGACTTCAGCCTGTCTTTCCTTGAGTGAATTTCCATTTGCATTTGTGTCAGTGGTTCAGATTTCCCGTAATGTAATGGTAATTTCCATCCTCTGAAGAACAGCAAAATAATCAATTTCTTTGACCTTCCTTTAGGTGATAGATGGAAAAGCTTTGAAAATACTGAGCAAGGCTCATACCTGCACCAAGTGATGTATTGCTGCCCCAGGGCCATCTGAAAGTTTCTGCCTCAGAGTATCTATCCTGTTTGCATATCAGCTGCTCTAGGAGAAACTCTTAAAAACCTGGATAGGAGACCAATGTGAGTATAAAGTCAGAGAGAAAAGTTCTATATTTTCTTCCTTTTGAGATCCATTTTCGTTATTTTCAATGTACCAGTTCAGCTGATAAAACAATCTGACCCATAAAACCTCCTACCACTGTCAGCTAAAAGCCTCTTGAGCAACAGAATATCTGGTGAGCCTGCCTGAAATGAGTCTGTTGTGTTTAGAGTACATGACCTGTTCTGTAGACCAGTGAAGGTGATTAATCTCTTTTGTTTTACAATATAATTGTATTAAGATCCCAGATTTATTTAATGAGGTTTAGCCATGGAGATGCTAAGCTATATCTGGAATGTGCTCCTTAAGCTGTTCCATCTAGATCTTCAAGCTCAGACTCCAACAATTAACGTACAAGTGGTTTTGTCTGCACAGGAAAACTCGAGAATCTGAAGTAATTAATGGATTTAAGGTGGATTAGTTAAATCAGATTAATTCCTGAACTTCTTCCAAAGCAAATTAAACTAAACCAAGTTAAGGCCACTTTCATTCTGAGTAAAAGCATCCACTTGCCAACTTAATACAGTTTAACTAATCTTATTAAAAAGTGAATTAGGATTACTTTTCCTGAATACTCTCCCATGCCTAGTTCCTTTTCATTAAAACATAAATGACTTTACCTGTGCCTTCTTCAGGGCTTGGTTGAACCTGATGCTAAGATTAGATCCTAAGGTTAATACTCAGGAAAATATCTACATGGATGCTAGGAATAAAGTGAATAGCTTTTTATGATGTTTTATGTGCAAAATTAAAACATTTCAGGCTATGCATCTTCCCTATTTTCAGTGTTTGTACTGTGGATGCCTACAAGCAGAGTGACAAAGGCATCTAATTTTAGTAGCAAAGTGGATGGAAGTAGCACAAGGGGTGGGCAGGTTGAATCACCTGAATTCTTACTGTTCTAGGATCAGAGTAGTCTAAAGGTGTTATAATCCTCCTTACGTAATCTGATTTTCCGCTATTCAAGGTTAGCAGGTGAGTTGTACCTTAAGTTCTGCTGAGTGTTGAATGACTGGGAAAGTTTTGAAGTTCTTTTCTGTTATGTATCTTGACTTTGAACTGGTGGCTGCTCAGATAGAGAGATCACTCTGTCTGCCCAGCTCCCTGGCTTTTTCATTAGAGTGGCAGAACCTTTGTCTCCTGCAGTTTCTCTCTAAGGAATGTGGTTTTTTCACTTTTTGTTGGTCTAATCCTGATGGAGACAGTACTGGGAACTTCTGCATTTGATCTGGCCAGTCTGGGGCAAAGCTGACTTTGCTTGGCTGTGTTGTGGTTAAAAGAAAAAAACAGTGCTGTTCTCATTGTATTTTGTATTTGTTTTCTCAGGTCAGTAGTCAAAACCTAGTTTTCTTACTTTAAAAAGAAGACGTGTATATTTGGTATCAAGTTGAAAATTACACTGTCAGCTCTTTAGCACAGTGTGTATGTGTAAATAAAATGCTTGTTGTTGAAAACTGGTGTGCAATGCAGCTTACTGATTAAAGGTCAGGACTGCAGAAAATCATAACAAGTATTTAAAAACATAAGGAAGTAAGTTATTTTCTTTCTCTGTGTATTTGCCCCTATTTGAATATCCTACTACAAGACTGCAATATGTAGCTCGAATTCAGCAGCTGGTAGCACCAGAGTAGAAAGGGGGCTGTGAAAGTACATCTATTGATTTTTAGTGTGACACTGTGTAGTCTAAGCAGTTGGTCTGTGTGCTCTCATGTGGGTTATCAGTGCTTAAAATCCTTGTGATCTTTCTGATTTTGATGAGACTTGTCATGTGAAAAAGTCATGATTTCTGTCAGCTGAATTTTAATGCACAATTATGCTGCTGCTTTTTTAGATCTGTTAAACCATGATTCACAAAATCATCCTAAAGCTGTCCTTGCTTTATTGACTTATGTCTCTGTTGCTGGAAGTGGATTACTTTTGATTGTAAAGGAGTTTGAAAGAATAAGAAAGGCACCTTCCTTGTGAAAATTTATGAGAGACCACGTCATGCTAGGGGTGTTTGAGTCCATCAGTCTCAGGAAGCAAGATGGGCACACTGTTCCAGTGTGGTGCCTGAGCTCATCAGACACAGCTTCTTGACCTGAGATAGTTACCACACACAGTTCTTTGTTGTGCCATTTAGATTTGCTGCCTAGAGACTCTTGTGTGTTACCTCATTGCATGGTGTAGCTAGGCCTGAAGGAGACATGTCAGTTCCCAGCTAGATGTCTAGAAAATGTTTGGATAAAGATTTTTGAAGATGGGAAATGGCCCTGTCTTCATTAACAGCATGACCTCTTTTCATCACTCAGGGAATGTAAAATGAACTTAGAATGAAGGTAAGTATAGGTCATACTTACACAAATTCTCTTCTCTATTACTGGTGATACAGGAGGGCTTTGGCCTAGAATATTTTTTGGTTCCTTGGCAAAAAAAGTATCTTCTCTGCAGTGCATGTTAAACAAAATCTTAATAATTACCATTTAACAGACATGCACCTGTTAGTTTTTTTTACGTGACTTTGTTTGAAAGGACAAAGTGGGTATCAAAATATGAAAAGTTTTCTTCCTTGACAAGTGGCCAGGTTTTACTCAAGATGGCAATGCACTCTGAATGCTGATCTGTGGTACCTTCCCCTAACTGATTTGATCTGATCTGTTACTAAATCCCAACCCTTTGTAATGCAATAAACTCCCAGTCTTTGATTGCATCTGACACCAACAGAGGAGCACTGATCAGAAAAATCTCCCTTTGATTTCTCTGGGTAGTGGATCAGAAGCAGCAGTGAGAAGGAAGGAGATGAAGAATAAATGAACAACACAAAAAAGTGAACTTTTCATCTCTGTCCGCAAAGATGTTCTTTAGAACTCCAGACATTACAGTTCTTTTTTATTCTTAGAGTGAGCAAAACCTTTCTGTATACAGGACCTAAACCCCACAGAATAATATTAAATGTCTTTTGTAAAAAGTATGTATCAGTGCATACATGGCATAGGGTATTTCCAGTTGGTCTTTCTGGTATATAACCCTCCACAAATATGCAGTCTCCTAGCCCTTTCTTAAAAAACAGATGCAATTCGCAGGTCTGTTCAAATGCCAGCATCGTATTTACCAGTCTTCTGTGTTTAAATATGATTAGAGATAGTTGAAAACTTTCAGACTCCTGAATCTAAGAGTTCAGGCACTACTCATATCTACAAGTCTTCAGACCAGCTCTTGGGATGCAGGTACCGTATCTTTTTTGGTGTCTCCATTCTGAGACCAGAGGTTTGCACAACATAAGAGCTCTCAGTCTCAGATTATTGCTGGTCCTTCATGCTTCTGTTGTAACATGGACAAATTCCAAACTCTTTCTTTATCTTCAACAGTATGGAAGCTCTACCTATGGTATAGGTTTCTCATGTGTTCAGAGTAGTCTCTGTTTGTCCAGAACCCCATCCCAACTCAAGATCTTCCTCTTCCAAAGGTGGTACAATTGCCTGTGCGTGTCCTGAACTCACAGCATAGTCCTGTGTCAGTACAGGTGTAACAGATTTTAGGTGCCTCAGCCATCTGCAAACTGGAGCAGGATTTGCATGCTCTTAAGCAATGGACATTTTAAGAATAACAGGAATGAATTGTGATTCTTCGTAGCTATACTTTTAAAATAGAAATATTTCCTTCTGTTATGGATTTGAGCTATAATTTTTCATGTTGCCTTCCATATTCACACTGTTTCTGTGATTTGGATAAGTGATGACTAGAGCTATTCTAAAAGTAACTGTTTTCATATCAATAGCAGGGCTGAAGTGAGAAAGGACGGGCACATTAATTACACAGCACACTTTCTTTCCAATGCCAGCTCCTGCTAGGGCAGGAAATCTTTCTCGTTACTCTAGAGCCTCTTTTGGCTCATACACCTTTGGAGTTGGAAGCCAAGGTATTTTAGGAAGTTTCTTGTTCATTTAAAATAAAATGTACATTAATTAGACAAAGCAACTAGTGCCAAATGCAGTGCATCGCATATGAAAGACTTAATTACAGAGAAAAGTTATGTGTTCCAATTGACAGAGTAATCTGTACTCTAATTTACTTGTCTTACAACTCATTACATCTGAGATATTGATTTTCCAGTAGATCACATTACTGCATTTTTTCTTGGAGTCCTTGGTTTGAGTCTGATCTGCGAACCTCCGTCAAATGAGTTTGGGAAGCTCAAACCTCTCTATTAGGTAGTGCCTGTGGAATAATCAAAGAAGAAAAACTTCAGTAGTGCTGGTGATTTGTAAATAAATGGCCGACAGAAATGAGTCACTTAAAAGGATATGTCTTTTGAGACTTGTAAGATGATGTCCTAGTAGGTAGCTGAAGTGAACAGTGATTACTTTTTAATTATATGTACCTTGACTTTTAGGGTTTAATATCTCATTTATTTCAATTACACTGTGTGAAACTTCCTACATTAAGCCGAAGGGGGTAGAAAAACTGTAATCATTAAACCTTGTTCTGATCTTTCATAAAAAGTTGAATACCTTGAGAGTGTGCTTCACTACCTGAAGTAGTAGCTCAATTACAAGTGAGATCAACTGCTAACCTTGGCGGGGGAGGCATGAGAAACTATTAACCTTTCTAGCAATTAGCTAAAGCACTGCAGTTAGAGGAGTTATTATAAATCATATTATTCATAAGTTTTCATCATTTGTAGGTCTTGAACAGATTGGCAAAAGTTATTTGTGCTAGGCAATTCAAAGCAACAAGACTTCACTGGTGTGAATCATGTTCCCCATACTTTGTTTTTTTGTTTGTTTGTTTGTGGGCTTTTATTTGTTTGTTTTGGTTTATTTTCTTTTTTGACCAATAACTCACTGGGATGTTATCTTTTGCATTAAACTTTTATTTTTTCCTGAAGTAAATGGTTAATTTCCAAAGTGTTTACTGGAAACACTAGTTTATTAGTGGACACATTATGCTCTTCAGTTTCTCAAGCAACATTGGGATCCTGACTAGTCTCAAGATCCATCTAGAGCTATATTCCCTAAGACCAGCAGTATCCAATACTGTACATCTTAGAGAAAGATTAGAATCTAATCTTTCATTGGGAGATTTGCAGTTATATCCCAATGCACACTGATATCTGAAAGCAAGCAGATAGGTGTTACTGAAATATATTTATTTCAGGTAGATTCTTTTTAATCCTAGTGGAATCTTTATTCCAACAATATCTTGTGGAACTGAATTTCCTGTGTTTTACCAGTTTTAAAAATCTCTTCTGATATAGGATATTTCCTTATTAGCCAGGATCCAGTCACTGGATTTCTCTATACATTGCTTATTTCATACATATGTTATATTCCCAGGTTTTGGGGTTTTTTTTGTTTTGTTTTTTTGTTTGGTTTTTTTTTTGTTTTTCGTTCTTTGTTTTTCAAACAAAAATTGTATTTATTTTTCTTTGATTTCAATCTGTTCCAAAATGGACATGTTTCTATGTATTTAATTGTTTTTATTGCCATTCCCTGTCCTGTACTATTTGTGCTTTGATTTTGGAGAAATTGGATGACCAGAAAGCATGTGTGATTGTGCTGTTGATTTCATATAATGGCACTTTGATATTTTACAGATTGCTTGTTATTTGTTTCTAAATGAAGGCTAAAAAGTTATTTGTGCTTTTTATACTGCCGTTGGACTTCGTGCTATTCAGAAAGACATCTAATTCTTTTTCTAAATGATTATGGGCACAAGCCATCAGAGCATGCCAGGAGTTCATCCTGTTCCTTCCATTATTCTGCATTCAACTCCATTTAAGATGCATTTGCTACTAGGTTATTCAGTTCTCTAATTACATTAGGTTCCTTAGTCACGGATCATTCTGTAAACCGTGTGAGTTAGAAGAAAAGAAACAGGTCCTCTCTCCCCTCAAAAAAACCCCAGTTTGCTTTCCCCAGCATCAAATTTCAGATCACTTGCATTTTATAATATTTCTTTTCAATCTTATAGTCACATGGGAGGACACCTGCCTTTGGGGAGTGCCATTTCTTTTCCAGGGATGTCCTCACTTAAAGACTTAAGCACAGGGAACAGAATGCAGGCTCAGAGGCCAAATTATTCCTATTGGTTATTCGTATATGTAACTTCTTTCTTCCATGTGATTTTTGTGACAGGTTTGAACTGGTTGTGCTTTCAACATTTTCTTTTTAAGATGAGATCTTTTTTGAAGATGTTGCTTTGAGACTAAGTGGAATTTGGATTTTATTTGATTTTTGCCTCTCTATACCAATTGGAACGTTGTTTAGTACAGTGGCTGGCAATCTTTTTGGATCACTGCTATATCCTGCCTGAATGTTGCCTTTTCTCCCCCAATATTTAGATATTTTCCTTCCTGTGTGGTGGCATAAGCCATCTGGCACCTGGATTAGGTAATCCCAGCAGAAGAAAAGGTTCTTATTTATCAAAGAAAACCTTGCCCACTTACAATAAAGGACTAGTGCATGTTTCATTTTCTTACTCCCAGAACAAGACAAGTGGTGTAATGCAGGCCTGAGGCACAACAGCCTGAATATTATTTAACTCATAGAATGAGGCAACGCTGTAATGAGATCACTGAAGATATCATAAGGATGTGTCTGTGGGATCATGAGTTACTAGGGCTACTGGAAGCAATATAGCAACCTTGGGGTATAAACTTGCCAAGAGCTGCTTAGCTTTGCTGATGTATCTAAACAAAAAGAACTCACATATTCACACATAGCCTTGCTTAGGGCTGCATGAGCATGTCTGCAAAAACTGCAGAGAATTTCTGCTTTAGGAGCTCTAGTTCATCACTTCAGACTGTATTTTTTTCTTTTGCATGGATGCTTGTTTTCTCCTACAGTATAGGTTTATTAAAACTAAGAACTGGGAGCAGAGGAGTTTATATTTAGAGTATAGAAAAATCTGGAGCTCATTTAAGTGGTCTTGCTCAGAAGAAGAAAAACATGTCTGCATTTCAGCCAAACACTTGTAAATTATTATGATTTTGATTTATAAAAATTCTTCCTCATTTTACACACGATCATGTAAAACTGACCTGCATGCCTAGGTGCAATAGACCAGAAAGACTGAGTGGAATATTAACGAGAATAACAGAACTATAAAGCTTGTCATGCTGGTATTTGTGTTCTCAGTGTCAGTGCTGCTTGGCATCATGACAACCCCATTTTTATCTGTTCATATCTAAAATTGCCTAATTGCCAGTTTTCAGCAGTACACAGAAATTTAATACATCATTAAAAGATCACCTAAGAAAGATTTCCTGAAAGAGATTTTTCATTTCTCTTATGCTTCGAAGTCTATCAGGTTCTTAAACTTTAAACTTGTATCTAGTAAAAGTTTCAACTAATTTTGGATGATAACAGTAAAAAGTCACTAATTAAGAGGAAAGACAAAATAACAGCAAAAGTATTTGTTACTGTGTCTACATCATCTGTGCAGTGGACTGGGATGCTTGGGCACTTCTTGTTCCACTTCTTGTTGCATTTGTGACCTCACTTTTTGATTAGTCTGAACTGTGTAGAGTAGTTAATGATCTTTCTTGCACATGCCAAGATTCTGGCACTTTATAAAATTTTTGCTTTCTCTCTAATCTTTACTGCTCTACATTCCCTCCAATCAATTAGTTCTATGAAATCTACTTCAACATCTCTATCAGTGGTGAGAAAAATATTATTGATTTCAGTGTGCAGTCATTCCAGTAGTTTCTTTATGAAGCGTTATGGTATCAGAAGCCGTGGTAATAGGGACCTTGCAATGAGAAAGTAAAATCTCAACAAGACACGAGTCCTGACCCTGTGGGCTGTTTCCATAACAATAAGGTAGAGCATGACCCTGACCTTGTCTCAGAAGTTCTGCTTTTAAACTTAGATTCAAACAGTGAAGATAACAAGGAAATTAATAACATTCATCCCATGCTAAAGGAAGGGAAGACGAAGGAAGACATACTGTTCTTTTTTGTCTTCTTCCTTGAATCTGTAGATTTTTTTTTTTAGATTATGTATGTTAGCTATAAACGAGTCCCTATTTTATATTAAAAAAATGTTTTTGGTCATCTTTTGTCTAGAGATTTACTAACAGCTATTTAACAGCTTGCCATAAGTAGATTAGTAGAAACTGTACAGTAGAACTCCCAAGCTGTACTCTGTGAACCTGTTCTTGTCTAGATTCTGCATAATCTGCTGTAATGTTACTTCTCTTATTCCTAGTCTGTACCTGGTGTCTCTTAAAGATTACCTGTGTGAGAAGCTGGTGTGAAGGTTATGAGTATGAAGTGCTATAGGTGTGCCATGCTATCTCTGTGAGACCACTCCAGTGTGCACTAACAGCACAGCTCATATGAGCTGGTTTATGCGAGATGGGCAAGGTTACCTCCTGCTTTGTGCAGAGTGTCTGCAGAGGCAATTAAACCTGAGTGGCTGCTGTGCTGAGAATTTGTACCCATTGTGCTGCATACACTCAGAAAAGCCTCACCTTTACTGACAAGCATTTTATTTGGTGTGAACTCAGTTAGAAATTTCATTGTCACCAGTACAGAGCAAAACGAAACACCTAAGAAAATGGAGCTGAGAGTATATCTGTATTGCGTGCTGTATTTGTGTGTAAGATTAGAGTGGCTGGATGCTTTGGTACCCTAGATTTTTAGAATGCATTGTTGTAGGAGGGGATGCAGATACTTGGTGAAGAGCAAAATGACTTCCAGGGACTGCAGGAGAAGTAACACTTACCAAAAAAAAGAAACTGTATTGTTTCCACTATATAATGGAAATTAGTAACACAGGTACCTGATAGAAAGACACAGAGACACATTTTCATAATTTTTTGTTCCTAATATTATCATAACACTTACAGAAAATATTAACATCAAAAGTTAAATGGGAGGCATTGTTGAACGGTTCAAGCACATGCAATGTCCTTGAAAGTTAATTAAGGGTATTTCTGAGTGTTGGTTAACTGTGTAGGTGCATAATCCAGAGCATCTTTACTTTGAAAAGATGTACCTAATGATTTGTCAGGGACCTAATTAAGTCTTTGCAGTACTGACACTTGGCAGACTGCTGGACCCTATTTTTTTGAGCTGATCTGCTAGAAGTTTTTGTATGTACAAATAGACTGTTGTGCTGTTTCTTCCCTGATGCCTCTGATGACTTCTTAGCTTAGCTCTAAAACTGGCCATAACATCTCCAAACATTTGTGTATGTTTAGCACCCTTTCTCACAATTTCAACTACATCTGTACATTGGGCCCTATCTCCTCAGGAAAGCTGCGTGAGTGCTGTCTGTGCCTTTTGGAGGTGATAGTACCCTTAATTGCTTGGGGGTTAAAAAAGAACCAGAAAACAATAAATCCGGGGTATGTTTCTGTGCCTCAATTTTCTACTACTCTGAAATGTCTTTTGGACTCTTGGATCTGTCCCTCTGGGATGGTCTAGAATTGCTTTTTGTAGCTTGTGACTGGTCTCCCAAGCTTCTGAATCTTCCCAGTTTAGCTCCTCTTTAACCCCAGTCCTTCCTGGAGCTAGACCAGCATT
>NW_008237681.1:308824-320009 GCF_000691975.1 Corvus brachyrhynchos
TAGAAGAGAGTGTTCCTCTCTTATCTCCTTCCCAGAGCTCTCTCTTCTTACATTTTAAACCTCCTTTAGTTTCTCTGGTAACTTTTCACTGCACAGAATTCCCATCTTACAGACAGATAAGTACAGCACTAAGCATCCTCCATTAGTTTCCTCAGTAGGGAAAACACATAAAGACACAGAGGCCTTTCATGAGGCAGTGCTTGTCTTTGCATTTGGTTGAAAACACTGCACAGACTGTTATCCTTGGATTTCTCAGATAGATCCTCAATAGTTTGGGTTGGGGCTTTTTTTTGTTATAGTATTTCTTAGATGTTTCTGTACATGGGATTATTTGCAGTCTTGGCAAGCGTAGTGGTCAAAACAGGAATTCATAATGCTTGTATGGACACTTGCCCATACAATGTCCTGTCATCCCTGTTTGTCTTATTTCCTTTACACAGAGGGTGCCTGTACACACACTTGCTGCAGTGTACTTACACACCTATGTCGACTTCAACCACTCTGTGCTTGTGTGTGCACCCAAGATAAAAGAGAGAGGGTCAGGCTACACAGAACTCAAGTCACTAGGAACTCAGGTAATTTTAATCTTTACCATCACATTCCTTGGAAAGGTCCCTGGGGGTGTCACAGGTACAATATTTTATTGTATTATTTCTACCAAGTCTGAAGACAAGATGTGACCTCTGAATGAAGTGTCTGGTTAATAGGAAATTCATGCTTTTCTGTCTTCTGAACCCTTACACTTAGCAATCCATGGATTTATTAGTCTTGAGGTCCTGCTGCATAGTTTGTTTCCCATGCCACTTTACAGCAACGTTTTCAAGGTTGAATAGAGGAGATATCCTGTGGTATATGTGTCTGCAGCTTTCTGTTTCTTACCCTTGTTGCCTCTATTTACATAAGAAATATTAAGTCACCAGGCTGGCTTACCACATGTCGTTAGTAAATGATCTTTGACTGGCATCCTTACATGTCCAATATGTAAACAATCTTAAAATTCCTGTGACCCTCTAAAAACTCACCAACGATTTTCATCCTGTAGCTCCTAAAAAGCATGGGAGCTGTGTACACATATGAAACAAGGCTATAACATGAGTGACGTTTTTAGCTTCTCAGACAGACAGCTCACCATTGCCACCAACACAGACACGCTCAAATACACTACTGACTTCTTCAGTGATCTTTTGTCTTCCACAGCATCTTTTCCTTGTGTTTCAGGAGGGCCCTGAAACACCTTTCAAAGGACTGAAATATGCAAGGATCCTGTTCTCTGCTCTGCAGAGTTGTTGTTTCTGACTTCAGTCCACCATAGAGCAGAGTGAAGCAGAGGGACAGTGTGATGTTCAATCTGACTTTGCCATATCCATATGCATCTGGATGATCTAATTTTAGGCCTGTCAGCTTTTGCAGTGATAAGTTAGCAATATAGATCACATATAAGCTGCATCACAATGATTTTTAAATGAGATTTATTCATTTAGAGTGGATGATAAATGGTTCTCTTTTATCAGACTCTTGCAAATAAGATTAAAGCAACATTATTTTCCTGGAGTAAGAGAACAGCTGGCACAAAGTTAATGTCCGTAGCTCGTACTGTGCTTGCCTGACCTTGCAGAGATGTATAACAACAATGGGGAACATCCAGGTAGTTTTTCTGCTTCCTAAATCCTGTTTGTGTTTTACAACCAGGTGCTGCCTGGAGTACATAGGCTGTGGCTTATGTGAGCACTGTGAGAAGCTTTGGCAGGAACATGCAGTGGCCAAGACAGCACAGTCAGGGAATCACAAATACATGCCAAGTCTCTCCCAAAACTGTGAGAAGCACTGCTCTGTGTTTCTTCCGCATTTTAGAAGGTCTAGCATGTTGTACAGAGAGTACCTTGAGTATGCTCCCCTCAGGGTTAGCCCATCCTGCTGGGCACTTGGTCTTGGCTTCTTCTGGATTCCAGGAAACATCCTGATTTTTTTCCCTGGTTCAGATACCATGAAACAATGTAAGAGCTGCATAATAAGCCTTACAGCCCATTGCAATTCTCAATTTGTAACGTGGCACAAAGAATTTGTATTGCATGCCCTTAATATGACATGAGAGAATAAAGGGAGCCAAATGTATATGGACTTGTCGGTATCACTTACACAAAGTAACACCTGAAATGAACTCTTCTGAGAACTTTTTTGAGGAAACAAGTTGGTTCAGTCTGGGGCACTGGGAGAGATAACTCCTCATTATCAGGGAGAACAGTGGATTTTTTCCCCTGGATGAATTCTCAGTCTACAGGATAAAACTTTTCCTGTTGTTCTTTATTGCATTCAGGCAGAGGTCCTGTCCTTGTCCCTGGAGCTCTCTTGGCAGGAGGCTGGCTGTACTGAAGAAGATAACAGGATTGCAAAGGGTTGCCCTCACAATAAAGAAAAGGACTGGAGAGGTCAGGGAAGAGCTGACAATGACACTAGAGCTCTTCTGTTCCACCGACTTCCACGAATTTCTTCCTGTCCCAGAACTTTGCAGGTGTGGGAGATGGAAGGGAGGTTTTACAAATTGAGAGTGATTCCTCTCATATCATATTTGGTAATACATCTACATTTCCTTCTGGTGATTTTGTTCGAAGGAGATATCCTGTGGTATATTTATCTGTAACTTTCTTGCCTATATTTCCTCTATTGACAGAAGAAATAAAGTCATACAGTCGACTTACCATATGTCATTGGCGAATGACCTTTGACTGGCATCCTTACTCCAGGGAAAAAAAGAACTTTGTTATGCAAAGTACATGGTTTATAATCTCCTGTTTCTCCCTTGACACTTCTCTTCAGTATCTCTCCTATGAGAAAAAAATCCAATTGCCGCTGCTTGATTTTTCTCCTGCTTCTCAGATGTTATTTTTCTAAGAATTCCTAGCTATGAGTCTGTCAAAAAAGCCTGTAGCTGATGGCATTTTGCCTCATCTGTCACGACTCTGTATGCTCTGATAAATTAGCTGTATTGGATTGCAGATTTAAATTGGAAAGTAGTACAGAATAATAAGTTATTTTATTTGTTTCTTCCTTTTGATCTTGGATTGCTAGTTTATAATCTACTCTGCACCTAGTGATCTGAGCATTCATTTTTGCTAAAAGTAGCTATCTATTTCAAAGTTGTGGGTTGATTCCAATGTTGAATATCAAGCCAGATAGTGGGCAGGAGAAGAAACAAATTAATTCCCTGTTTTATTTTGAAGCGATACTCTATAAATCTTCTCCAGTTTGAGAAGTGAAGTCACTCCTGCACTCTCTACAAACAGAACAGAAGAATAGTACATGCATTGGCAGATCCTCTAGATCTGGTGATGGTTCATCAGTTGTCCCTTGGCATCCCTTTGTGTAGTCATGCACGGCACACAGGACAATCAGAGACATGAGGTACAAGACTGAAGATTAATTCAGTTGAATTCTCATGCAAGACCCTGCTACCTCTTGCAGTAAGTTCTTACACATAAATATATTCTTATAAAATATTATGTTGGGGCTTTATTTTGTTCTGGGGAAAGAGGAAAAGGATAGTCCCCCATGAAAAGGGAGGTTAGTAAAACATCTAAAAGCACTAGATATTTTGAAACCCATCTATAGACATACATCTATAAACAGACTCTGACAACTGTTGAGAACAAAATGTCCTGCTGTGCTTCTGTGCCTGGTGCCCACAGAAAGAGTTCAATAGAAATGGTCTGTGTTAATCTTTTGTGCTTGGAAATCTGAACTCTGATGTTCAGCTCCTCAAAACATACGTGAAACAAGGCGTATTAGTGATTCTACCGAGCAGGCAAAAATCAAAGCCTGAACAACAGAGGAAAATGTTCTCTCTTTTAAACCACTCTTCAACTTTTCTGGAGAACATCACTACAGGACTGGCCTAGAAAGAAAAAAGCAGTTGGGGATTTCAGAGTGCTCAATGTCCTTGCAGTGTGTATGAACACTGCCATTAAAGGCATGCTGAAAATAAACTCCTTTGAAAAAAAAGCATTGTTAGCAATCAATAGGAATTCATGAGTACAATATTTTATAGATTTTATAGAAATTGAGATTAGAACAAGTAAAGGTTATAGATCTCATATGTCTCATCAGGCTTGATAGAATTCAGTTTTCTTCCAGGCTGAATAAACTTTATTTAGTACTGTTTCATTTTAATCAAAATTAAAAGACATAGTGGGCTAGTCTGAAGACAAGTATGTTCTAACTTATGCTTCAAAATAGTTTCTAAGAAATTGATTCAAACATAGAACTGGTTCTCAGTCCATTTATGAGATAAAGAATGCACTGGTGGACATTATACGATGTCAAACTTAAAGGTATAACTCAAAAATAGGAGATACTGAGTGCAGTACATTTCTCTTTGTACTGACCATGTTCTATCTGTTTTTCCTTTGTATGTTTTTATCATTATATCTATAGCTGTTAATTTGTGATGTATTTCCTGTGCAAATGTGAAGGGAAAAACACAAGAATGAGAGCACCTCATTCAGTGCAAGATGATTTTTAATCTATTTCGCTTCATCTTCCTGTTCATTAGTGGTAAGAATTGAACCCAGTCTCCAACTCTGGTGTAAATTTGCGTATTCAAGTTGGCCAGAATTTTATCCCAGAGAGCCTTGAATTATATAGTTGATTCCAGTAGACCAATCTACCCTCACAAATCTGACCTCCTTTGTGCAAGAGTGTGTGTGTGATTCTGTAGATAATTTTTTAATCTTTGGGTCATAAATAGCTTAATGGAACATTATAATAGTTTGTTTTATGTAATTCTAATACTGCAGCTATTTTATGTTGTCGTACTCAGCCTCCATCCTACTGGGTGGATAACACAAATAAGAAAGCAACTTTAGATGCTTCTTTTTCTCTGAAATGGGAGGGATTTCTTCCCCAGCACCTTAAGGCCCTGTCAATTAAAAACTCTTACAGGGTTTTAACTGAGACTTACAGCACTTTGGAAGGAGCCCTCACTTTTAAATGGGATGCCTACCCATTTGATCTTTCAGTTTAAAGTTTTTTCTCCTGACCCTGGTTCTAGACAGACATCCTCTTTCACCTTTGCTCATGGGCTAAACAAACATGATGTTTTCATTGCTTCTGAGAAGGAAGAGGGCGACAATGGTAGAAACAGGCTTCTCACAGGTAAAAGAGAGGGGCTATGTGACTTTAGGGTAGAGAATCAGGACATGGCAGAGAGGAATTAAGCCCCAAAGGCCTTTAAAAGGTATTTAAATAGAACAATCCTTGCTTCAATGGGTTTGCAGTGTGAATTAGTATGTGAAAAGTGAGCTACTAGTGTTGACAGAGGAATTCTGGTTGAACTTTTCCTCTTTGTGTAGCAGAACAGAAGGGGGTAATAAAAACCAACTTTGTGGGGTGGAATATAAAAAATGATAAATAGTGCAGGTGAATGAATACATCCTGCTAATTTTGAGGCATTTTAGTTTTCTTGTCTTCTATATGTGACTGTTATTGTAAGTGGTGTGGAGAGAAAACAGCGGATGAGATGGGTAGTTGGTGCTGGTAAAAGGGATATTTGCAATCGGATTAGGAAGAACAAATGGTGTTCTTTGGCATGCTAGAAGGAATTTAACATTCTGGGCAGGAGGAAGTATAGAGAACCATTAGGAAAAATGGCTCACAGATTGTGGGTTCACAGAGAATGACAAACATGAAAATAATCCTAAAGTACAGGATTTTTCTGAATGCACAGAAGTGCATTAAATGGAAAGAAATTTTTAAGGATGATGTAGTGAGAACCATGATACAGCCAGGCAAAGGAACCTTAAACAGGCCAAAAATGATAAAATTTTAACTAGTTGTGGAATGGGAATGTGTCTGAGGAGCTGGCAAGGGGTGGTGAACACAACAGGAGAGCAAAGCAGAGAATTTAATTCAACAGCACCAAGGAAAAAGTTGGCAAACTGCCAAAGGAGCTTGTAGAAAGCATAGCTATGTAGCAGATGTGAAATAACCTGTGATTGTGATCATCACATGAGCTATGGTTCATTCTTTCCACCAAGCATGTAACGCTGTATCTTCTGATTTAACCTATTTCAGTTTGTATATAGCTATGACCAATCTAGGGAAAAGTGTAAAAATTGGTGTCTTATTATCTTTGTTAATATCGTTAATCCTTTGGGGCCAGGCAATTCTTTTGTTCTGTTGGATATCAGGTCACCACTTGTACCAAAATCTGGTTTTCCTGTAGATTATTGCTTTACTTTCTTGAATAAACACAAATTTATAAAATACCAGAGTTCTATGTCCTAAGAAAGGTCTGTGATGAGCTGGGTAAGTAACAGCTGAAACAACTTTTCTGATGGCAATTTTTGATTTTATATGTCAGCTATTTCCAGTGAGAGGACCATTCAGATGAAACAAACAGCATTAGCTTACATGTTACAGCTTTAAGGATGTTTTCACTGGTAGGCATCCTTAGTGCATCATCTACCATTGATGTAATTAACAAAGTATCTTTGCATGTTAATGACTCTCAAAGCTCATTTCTTGGCACAACTAATTTGACAGCTGTCTAAATTACAACAATGTGTGTTAATATTATATTTTCTTAATGCTGGAATTAAAGTTTGTCTTTCAGACCAAAATTACTTTCTCAATCTGTACTTCACAACACTAACTTTGACATTGATAGTCTGATAAATTGCTCAAAACAATTTTCAACCAGTCAGAACAGATATGATTTTCTTCACTTTGGATGAATATCAAAAGTGTTTAGTTCCCCATCCAACTGCTTCATCTTGCCAGATATTACTTGATAACACAATGTCATTTTGTAGTGACAGACCATAACTTTGTTCATATTCCAAACACTGCCCTTTATAGGATATAGAAGCAATGCTTGAATGCTAAAGTTCATTTCACAACTTACAATCTAAAATAGTATCATAAACTCACATCACATAGAATATCCTAGTGAAGGGTTATTTAAGGAAGTGTCAGAAAATATGGTGTGATATCACACTTTTTAGATCCAATTTGTAGCTTGTATAAATTCTGACAAAAGAGTCAATCACAAACAGAGGTTGAAAATCCACTGAAACGATGGAACAAAAACGCTTGGGATACAGCTTCTGGCATCAACTAGTGATAATTCCCAAGGAAAAAGATTTTCTACAAGTGCAAATTTCTAGGATTCTGAAATGAATCAGCAGGACTAAAGATCATTAAAATATAAATACAGAAGGTCAGTTGTCAATAATATATCCTATGCTTGACAAACATGAAATCTCTGACATCCTGTCAGGGGTATTTTAACTTCAGTCCTTTGTGTTAACCAAAATACTTTTTCTTTATGAATCAAAGTAAAAATGCTCATGAAACTCTTGCAAACTTTTGATAATGTTAAATCATACCATATTGTATATAGTTTGAAAAAGAATTTTTAGTTTTTTTTTTCTTTTTACTTCACCATTCTTTTTTCTCTTTTAGTTTTGACTGACGTTGCAGAAACATTCCAGAGCACATATTTGTGCTGATGACAAGAAAAAGTCTATACAGGAAATTTTTTGAGCACTCTAAATATAGATGACAGGACTTTAAACTACTTGACCACCTGACTTTTCAGAGATTTGGAGGGTATTTGCCTTACACAGAGGGAAAGAAAAAAGTTAAAGGCAGCTGAGTCAGACTTAGAATCATGCTGATATATTTTAAGAATCCTTTTTTCCTTTACTTTCCAGTCTTTTGTCTAAGACACTTGGTCACATTTATTTCATTTTCTACATAGAGAAGACAGCAATAGGTCAGTTTCTTGAACATTTTTCACTGTTCTGTTGTGTTTACTTTCAAGAGTATATTTTGTAATAGTTACCATTCAGATGAACATTTTCTTGAATTTTGTTTAGGATCCAAAAAAACCCCCTGAAGGCATTGCTTGACTATACTTTGGAAAAAGGAAATACTATAATCCAAGAACTATAATTTAAACAGAGGGTAAATTTTAGGACTTGCTTTCTGTTTTTAATGCATAGCAATAATATAAAAAACACCATGTAATTGTGGTATCGTCACACATTAAGCCTTCATACTGCAATCATCATTCTAAGAAAGTCTTTCTCTACAGCTGCCACATCTTGTATCTAAGCCACAACAGTTCTTATTACGGGTAATCTACAGGATAACTTAATTGAATAGGTGGTATTTGATAGCACAAGCTGACTCTTAATCAAGGCTAATTCTGTGCTTAAATGAGCTGGAATATCTTGCCAAGACTTGCTTCAGTCATATACACCATGAACATAACCCCCTAATCATATTACCTCAGGGCTTCCTTCTTTGTACAGTTTTACCCTGCCTCTACTGGTGACTACATGGCCATCCTGTAGATCCAGGAGTTTACTTTCAAAGAACAGGGGAATACCTGGAGGAAATAATATGTACAATTACTCCTATTACAGCAGCACAAATAATCAGAGTTCTTTTGCGATAGGTGCTTTATATACATGAGGGTGGAAAGGGTCTCTGCCTCAAATGGCTTCCTAAATAAACACAAGTTGGAAAAATTAACTTTTATTGTCCTCACTGACAAGAATTGAATAGAAGAGTAATTTACTGACTGGCCTTAGGTCATGCAAGAAGCTGATGGCAATGCTGCTGATTAAATGTAAGCATCCTCAGTTCCAGTGCAGGGCTTCATCCAAAAATAAATCCTTATTTGTTAGACACCTGAGTGAGAACATCTTGAAATATATCCTGACAGTTCTTTCTCTAGAAAACATTCTCATAGTGCTAGGTTTAATTTTGACTTTTTTTCTTTTAAGACCCACAAATCTTTAAAGTTATATTAAATTATTGGAAGAAAGACTGAGAAGTGGTTAAAGGTGGTATACACAATAACTAAAATACTTTTGGGATTCAGTTCGGTTTTATTGCATTTAGTCTGTTCAGCCAAGTAATATATATCTAGTTCCAGGTATTTGCTTCTTGTCTCAGTTTGTGTAGTGTTGGTAAGAAATTGGTACCATAGATATTCTTTACAAGAAGGAATGATGTATGTCCCTCCATAAAACAATTTTGAACAGTTCACAGAGGCTGAGAAATGCTGGTTAATTTTCCCTTTGATTTCTTCCAGTGTTGAGGAGCAGTTCCCAGGATATTCGTTGGCTGACCTTGCAACCTGGAACATCACGGTCTGGTGTCACGTCTTGCAGACTAGTTGACAACCTCAGTTTGGATGTATTATAAATGTGTGAACACCAGCTGTATGTGTACTTTACTGCAGCTCTCTTGTCTTCTCCCTCCAGCACAAAGCCTTAAGGCCTTTGATTATTCGTTCTGCAGTTTGCTGAGGGCTTGATAACTGAAGGATGATGTTAA
The DNA here is from genome assembly GCF_000691975.1 of Corvus brachyrhynchos. NCBI lineage: Eukaryota > Metazoa > Chordata > Aves > Passeriformes > Corvidae > Corvus > Corvus brachyrhynchos. The sequence continues at coordinate 318,170 of NW_008237681.1, forward strand.
AGTTTCAGTCTGAAGAGACCTGTCAACACACAACTCAGCAGTTTGCTGTGAGGAAGGGATGCAGGGAAGAGAAGCTGCATTATGATTCAGTGTGTTACCTCACACATCTTTTGCTTATGAAATGAAATACTCCATTCAACCTAATAACACTTTTACAACATTCAAAAGGGAAGATGTAGTTCGCTGCTGCCAGGCTTGATAGAGCAGATATAACAGCTTGCATCGGGTTGTCATAGGGAATATCCCAGCCAGAGCACCTCAGTGTGGAGCACTGCCTGCTCTGCCATTTGCCAGGAGCTGCTACAGAGCCCAGGCTTTAACAGTCATATAACATTTGTTTCTGTTATGCAAATATCTGAAAAAACTAAATTGAGAACTTAAATATAATTTTTGCCACCTGTTGGGCGCAGGTCTTCGCAGGGGAAATTTACTGGTGGACCTTATAGTCTTTGATCATCTTGGTTGACTTTTCTCAACAGGAGAAGCAGTTGTTCCATGCCAGTCCCATGTTTGACCTCAGCACCGTCTGGATGAAGAACAAGTTGAGTTATTACAGTCTTCTGCCTGATTTTATCTGGGTTCTTCTAACGTGCTGATCATTGTTTTATCTCATCACTTAATAATTTGACAGAATTAGTAGCAACTACCATATGGATGTTAGCTGGAGGACTGTGATTCTTGCCTTATGAATAAAGCAGGAAGTAATGCGGGTCAGTCTGTGTTAATTATTGGATTGGAGTGATTTGTAGGTTCTCTTGGATATATATGAAAATAAGATTGCCCTAAGGACAGCAAGGATATTTAAGAATATTGTCTAAATCCACTTACGGATACTGAATTCTAAGTTCTGATGCTTTATCTCTATATTTTTATATGATGAAAGCAAGCTGTCTTCACAATTTTGAGGAAATGTTGTTATACCACTGTATAAATCCGCATTAGGCTTGGATCTTGAATGCTTTAAACAATTCTGGTTCCCCCATCTCAAATAAAATGTAAAATAGCTTAAAAAGTTAGTGAGATGAATAACAAAGATAATAATGGGTATTGAAAAATTTCCATAATATGAAGTTAAATATGCTAACACTGTTTAGTCTGGAGAAAAGTTGGCTAAGGGACAACAAGCTAGAAGTCTCTAAAGCCTGACATAAAGAAGGTGAGTAGAGTTTATTATCCTTTCCAGTGCAAAACATGGAGACCTCAAATGAAATTAGAAGGTGTTAGTTTCACAGAAAAAGAAGCACTTCTGAATATAATGGTTAATTCAGCCAAGACAGTTATCAAGACAAGATGTTGAAAAATGTTAAGGTTTTATAGAGCAGTTGACAGATTCATGAAAGAAAATCCAAGCAAGGTTGCCTAAGGAAAGTTCTTAATTTGCCTCAATAAACAGCAGGAAGCTGGGGCAGTATTGTGGGCAAATGTTTATTTTCTTACACTCTGCTCTAGGCAGAGTGGTACTGGCCAGTGGCAGAGTTGATGAGGTGGCAGAGATCCAGCATGGTACAGCTGTTTTTTCTATTCCTGTGTCCTGGAATCAATATGACTGCTAGAAATGAGAAATTTACTCTGAAATGAAAAGCTCTATCTAGATAAAAGACTCAATTTTCTAAAAAAAATACATTCATGAGAACAGATGCATTTTTTTTATAGCAAATTAGATAGGTGGTGAATGACTGTAGAAGAAATAAAGGCAAAACTTTAAAAGGCTAACAACTTCTTTTTCAAACTTGCCCTTTCAAATATTTTGTTGCCACATACAAGCATTAAGGGTTGCCTCTCTCCCAGACTGGATCTGCCAAGGTACCTGGATGAGTTAGGCATCCCCTTCTTGCTGAGG
>NW_008237681.1:320121-368001 GCF_000691975.1 Corvus brachyrhynchos
GTCTTTTTGTTTGACCTTCTAGAAATCCTTGACTGAATGCCTGTGCACGGTGCTGTGTCTGCAAATTAGAGTCGTATTATTTGGGTCACATGTAAGAAAACCTGGCCAGGTATCTTAACAAGGCAGATTAACATTCATCTGACACACACATCCTGGAATAGTGAGTGCCTTTTCCTCACAGAGATGCAGATCTGAATAACAAACACTTCCTCATTTTGTTTGGATTTGCTGTTCACCTGTGCTTTGATTTTATGTTCTGTAAAGATATTCCAGAAACATTTTTCTTTCTAATGACTAGTTAAATATAAAGAAAGACTAAATCTTAAATCATTTCTCTGAACCCCAAGCTATATCTCTGATTATATTACTGGGTTAAATAGCTTTTTTTCGTTTAGAATTTATTTTTTAATTCCCAGTCTTACTAAGTCTTTTGTAGTAATTCTAGAAATAAAGCAGCATGATACTCCTACCCGTTACTAGTTTTCTACATGGCCAAGAAATGTTGAGGATTTAATGCTGGCAGTATCTTTGGAGACCAATTCAGTATAAAATAAAAAGAATCCTGGTTTACAATTGATTTTACACAAGTAACTATTTCCTAAGCACCATTATTGTATACAGTAGGAAATAGGTATAGCTATTTCCTTAGAATAAAGCAATTTGTGAGACCTGTCATAAAAGGCTAAGAGAATGCTGCCTTTGCTTCACATCCCCTTTAACTACCTCTATAAAGTTTAAGGAATTGCAATAAAACTTGGGAAAGTGCTTTGACTGATGAGAACTGTTTGACAGTACTTATGAGATTACTGTGTGCTCAAGGCCACTTGGAATGTTTGCACACAAGAAATTATTTAAAATTATATTTGTTTTCTGGCTTTAAAAAAAAAAAATTTAGCTTAAAAGATCTCTCTCAAGCTGCCTTTTTTTTTTTTTTTAAACAGAAAGATCTTTAAACAGTTCGCTGCCTCCTTGGCATTTCTTCATTCCGCTTTTCATTTCGTGTGAAGTCTCCTGGGCTCTGACCAGTTCAGAACGCAACTTTGTAGTTTTCTGTGGTAAATGACTGACAGTGTTGGAAATTATGCTCTTTGTCTGACAGACAATTGCATTCACACTGCTAAGCAACATTCGGACTGAACTTTTAATTTAACCCTACTGGCTTCTTTTTCTCTTTCTTTCAGCATTGTCTGTATTGTGATTCCTACCATGGCAATGTATCTTCTGTTTCTGAAGCAGCTGCAGTTTTTTCTGTGATTCCAAATGCATCTTTGGTGAACAGTTTGGGGTCTAATGCAGATTTGCTTTGTATATTTGCTGTAGCATAGAATAACCTGAGACATTTATATTAAAGCCAGTTAAAGGGTGGCTCCTGCCAGTCAGTAGGCATAGAGCCTGTAACTTTTTGATAGCTCATAGTGACTGATACGGTGTCAGTCAAATTACTAATAAAAAAGAAGTGCTAACAAGGCTATGAGTTTTGTGAAAACTGTAAACAAAGCAGATGAAGGTTAAATATAGCTGGAGTTTGAATAACTCTCTTATGTTAATCTCCCTATGCCAAAGTTTTGGCATGTTCATGAGAAGGTTTTGATACACTGTAAGTATCTTTCTGGTATTTCACCCAGAAGAGAACTGTGAATGGGTCTCATTAGTTAACATGCTTAAAATTACTTGTGTATTTTGGTGCTGCCAGTCTAAAACCTGCAATATAGTTTTATTGGATTTGTGGAGTGTTGAATTTGTGCAGGTTGTGAGACACTTCCATGAGGCTACCAGCCAGTTCTTCATTGGAAGAGGTGTGCAATAGCTATTGGGGCAGCAGGTTTTACTCTGCTGGTCAATCTGTACCAGGTCAGGGCTAGAATCTATACTGCACCAATTACCTTCGTAGGAAAAGAGAGGACAAAATATGTGTAACCTCCATCTCTACTTCAGACTCAGACTTACTGCCAGGATGCACCACAGAGACATCCCAGCTTGTGAAGAGGTTCTCTAACTCAGATCTAGCCCCAGTCATTTCCAGGCCACTCAGGCCCACAAAATGTTGATGCTTAATAAAATAAAGAACACAGTCCTTGGTCCCATGTGAACAGTATTGGCAATGTATAACCTTTCATAAGTAATAGATTTACTTTAATAACTGGGAAACGTGAAAAGATAGAAACCTTTTAAATTAACAAAGTTATGAAATATTTGTGTATATAAAAAATAGAATGAATTTAGTGTCAAGCACAGACAGCATGCCATGTTTTCATTCCAATAAAGGAATTTATGTCATTCGAAAGAAATTACGCTCTTACCCATAGGTCTCTTTTCTACAGCACTCAATTTTGAGATATCTATGTATTAGAATCTGAAAAACTGTATTATATTTATATCAGTTTAACCTGTGCATATTGCAAGTGCGTGTATAAATGTCTCCTGAATGTTATCCATTACCAGTCATCCCTTGCTTTGAGATGAGAAGTGTGCTAATACTGCTTTGGAAGTTTCAAGTTCAAATACACAGTTCATAGAATGGGATCCCAAGATGCCACAGACACCACTAAAAACCCAACTTGGCTTTGCTTCTCTATCTACTCACCTAAATGCAGCCTGACCACAAATCTCCCATTTACTCATGTTGTATCAAATGCATTTCTAGTGCAAGCTGCAGAATATATGTTTCTCCTGTGTGCCAAAAGATGCATTACTTTGTTTCCATCCATCTAACAGTGAACTAGAGACTTGATCATCCTCCATTATAACATTTTTTTGTAGTTAAAAGATGGCAACACATTCCACTACACTTGTCTGTACTTGCATGGTGTGCAGAATTATTCCATACTGCACTATAATTAAGCAGAAAGCCCAGTTTATCTTCAGGTGCCTTTTAGCTGTAAATGGTAACTCTTCTTGATGCGTTAGGATCTGCCTTCCCAGATTATGCAATCCTGTTGTCTGCTTGAGATTCAAGGCTCTGTGAAGGGTCCAAAGGGCAAGAGACAAAAACTTGAGACTGTAGTTTAGAGCAGCCTCAAGAGCAACATTTCCAAGCAAACAGGAGCAGCTCAAAGCAAACACTGATGTCTGGAACTGGGTGACATTCTATTTATATGCATGCTTGCAATATAATATATGCTTATCATACAATTATATAAATAATTTAAGCTTATAATATAATTACACTGAATAAGTTTAGCATGTATTAATAATCATACGAGCTGTGTTCTGCTAAATCACCATGATATAACTGTCTCTTTATATCTAATCCCGATAAGGACGTGCACAGTTGTCCTGTGCAAACAGAACAGTTTTTTGCCTATATGGATAATTATAGTAATAATCAATAAATGCATTTATTAATCATACAGAGCAGGTGAAGGGTAGTTCCTTTTGTATGCAGCTGCTCTCATGAGCCTTCTGGACACAGAACAAGAGTGGAGGTTGTTAAAGACCTCATGGACTGCTTAAAAGGATATTACCCTTTTTCTGTATACTGCCTACTGTAGAGTTCACACACCTCAGAATGTGCTCTTACTAAATTACTTATTGACTCTGAATAAGTCACGTTGATGCACATGTGAGTCTGAGTCTGATTTTATTTATGGGGTGGTTCTGAAAGAGCAGTATGATTTATGTATCTATGTATCCAAGTCAGTGGAGAAAATCTACAGTTCCACATCCCTTTCTGTAATGATTTAAAATTCACAAGTCAGTGTTTCAAAAAATTTTTTTTGCACTTCTGCATGTACATTTCTTAGCTTCAGCTGACCAAGTAGTAATGTGAAGAATGTCCCTATTCACCCTGTCTTTCAGATCTCCCAAGTAACACGATGTAACACATTTGTTTTCTAAGCATCATCCTACAAAGACTGCAGAAGCTACTGTAGATTTGAGAGGGTTCATGGGAGTGATGACAACATATTTTGGAGTGATCCCTTAGTTTACTATATGGATAGAGCAGATATAAGAGGCAATCTGAATTAAAGAGGATGTTGGGAAAGCATATGAATTTTTAGGAGTGGGATAAGCTCACCCACCTTTTGATTTCATGGCCAGCATTTTCCCCACTATTTAACTTATTCCGTCTCTGGCTTTTCACTTGTCCTTTCATCTTCGAGATGCATGTATTTAATATCTTAGCTCCAGTTGGATTCTGTGGACTTTAAAAGACTGAAGTATTTTTTAAGAGAATGGTAAAGGACAATGACTGGAAGGAGAGAGTATTTCAAATAAGTAAAACTGTGAGGGAAGTAGGGATGACAGAGATGATAAGGAAAATAAGAGAAGTTTTTTAGCATCTCTTTCCCTGCTGCCCATGTTCACACATGAAATTTTGTCACTTCTTTCCAGTTTAGTCTTCCTGAGGTGGAATCTACCTGTTCTGGTTGATATTCAGTCCTGTTCCTTCAGGCCTCTTGGATAGTGTCACAACAGCAGAAGAAATGTCTCACCAGCCTTCAGTTCTCTCCATTCAGCTTGTGGCTGCAATTGGGCCTCATGTAGCTGTGAATCCATAGTTTGTCTGACTATTATGATAATTGCACAGACGCTTTCTTTGCCTTTGCTAATAAACTGGCTTATGTAACCTCTCTGTTGTCCCCAAATCCCATAGCTAGCTGCCTGCAGTTCCAAGGCATTATTTCAAATGGTAGGGTGCAGCATCCCTTGTTGCATAGAATGCAGAGCATGAAGCTTCTGCTGCGTCTTAACTGGTAACTACCTCTTTGTACAAATAGCATGATCCTTTCTGAGTCACGTTCAGCGTGCTCCTTGCTGTGTTTGTGGGAGAGTTTATCAGTGGAAATAGAATCTAGAGCTGCATTTATTTCTCTCAGTTGGCTTCAACACTTGTTGGTTGTGGATTTCTTATTTTCTTCTTGTGAAATAACAAAGATTTTGATTGACATTATTACACTAGGAAGCCTAGGGCTGTGTTTACAGTGAATATGCAAAGCTGTAGACAAAATGTAGAGCATTTTGACTGTTTTTCATGATCTTTATAGTCTCTCATCCTTGAAGGAAAGTAAATAAAAACCAATGAACTTCCTTTGGAAGTCGTTAGGTGCTCAAATTCTATAGTGCTAAGGACTTACAACTGCACAGAGAACATAAAAATGTATACCTACAAACATGTCAAGAACATTTTCTAAAGTAATATTAATGACACTTTTTAATATTAATGAACTGTTGAAGATAATTTTTTTGTCATATAAGCTTATATATTGCTACCATTAAGCTGATCTTAACTGATACTCTCTTAAGAATTACAGTTGCTAATTCTGTATTCATAGGAAGGGAACTTCTTCATTAGCAATTATTTAATGGCTCATTTTAGCTGTGAAAGGACAGTCTCACTACATTTTCTTTTCCTTCCTATTTCTATCTTTTCCGTACCACCAATATGGGAAATCAGCATGTCAAACTTCTGGAGAGCTCTGATTTTTGTCTCCCTCTTAGCCCTCAGTCTGTAAGCCAACCAAATGTGATTCAGAGGTCGTATTGTTAATCTGCTGCTGCAAAGCTAGACTGAAAGGTGCTGCTAAGTTACACATGTCTAAGCAGGGAGGCCTGCAACGTACTGAAATGACGATGATGTCAGAATTGTTGTTAGCACTGATTTCTGCATTTTCTGCAGGAGAAGTTAGTGACAGAAGGACCAGCTGAGAGGCAGTCCATGAGAAGCATTTTATTATACAGAAGTGTCTCTTATGGTAGAAACTAGGTCCTTCTCAAGTAAACAGGGAGATGCACAGCATCTCAAGCACCTAATGGAAAGCACACCAAACTGCTCACTGAGAACTTAGTGCATGGTAGGGTATCTGCTATTTCCCTCTATTGTGGGCCATTTTTTTCCCTGGTGGTGGCAATACAAGACCTGTAATTTTCTGCAGCTTATATAAACAAGTTTGTTTTAAGGGGATGATGTCTGCCGGACATAACCCAGAGGGCAAGCATTCATATTTTTTTCAAGATGGTAGGTGAAAGCATACTTTCCCTTGCTTGGTCTAAGTGGATTTGTTGCCCTTGCCACATGTGCAGTACTAAATAGAAACAGTGTTCACTGAAGAATCACAATGCTTTAAGCTGGTAAACAATTTGACTACTTTTATTTATTTTTTTTTTCCCCTGCTAAATCTGTCTTTTTCATCTAGGTCCCCTGAAAGCAAGAGCAAAAATCTGAAACATTTAGCTGATTGTGATTTTTTTAAAATGCTACCAAGAAAACAGGTTCACTGACACATATGTGCAGTATATACCACTGGTAAACAGAACCAGATCATCCACATTTCAGCTTATTTTTTCCAGCAAGGAGATTTTTGAAGACTTAGCGAGTTGAAAAGAGCAGAGCAGGCAAAGCAAGGGATTGTATTATCCATCCCTTTCACACTAAGCACATGATGTTTTTCTGAGCAGTAAGAAATTTGTTTTCCAAAGACATTGTCAAGTTCACTGAGATTCATTGACTCCTGGTAGCAATGTAAGCTTGAGACAGCAGTGACAGGCTTTATTTCAGGACACTGTGTATCGTGCAAAATGAGCTTCCTTCAACTGGAATGATGTCTGAGTTACGGCACCACCATGAAAATTAACAGACACATAGATCAGCCAAGCAGTAAGTGTGCAGGATTTCTGATCAGGCACAAATAGCTTCTCTCAGCTTTGCTGGTGATACTTTCCAGAGGCAGCTTCTGTTGAGGGGGTATCCTGCAGCTGAGAGCCCCATGTTCCCCCTCCAACCTGTCCTTCCAGGAATTGCAGAGAGAGCAGAATGCTGCGGCAATATTCGGGCACTAATTAATTTTGCCAGCAGGAGCTCGTTTTGGCCTTTGATTTTGAGCTGACAGTTAATAGATAGGGCAGTTTCAGAAAGTGGGTGTGCTTTACAGCACTTGGCAACTGACTCCCTAAATCACGGGTACAGTTTGCAATCTCAGCCATATAAAACATCTCTCTGTTTACTCTCTTTATTGAAGATATGTGTTCACAATGAAGATATAGTTTTTCAATACAATGAATGGTATATTGGCATTGATAAGGTGAACTTTACAGAAAGTATTTGGGTAAATGTTATTATCATTGCATTACAGGCAGAAACTGAGTTTGCATTTGGCTACACAAAATTTATGTCTACAGGGAGGGGCAGCCTGAGGCAGCCCTGCACAGTCTGTGGTGGGTAGAGCCTACAGACTCTGGGGCAGCTGGAGCATGTAGGGATCCATGGCTGTGTCTCTACTGCAGAAGAGACTATGGACAGGGAATGAACTCCTGGGGCTGCTAATGCTTGTTTTGCAGTCTGGCACTGTTTTGTGTTGTCAGGACCAGTTTTGTTTTCCCCTCTCTCTAATGATATCCTGAGATGCTTTGCACTTTCAAGGCTTCTGTTAAACCACAGATAATGCAACCTATAGCCTGCATTTTGTGCTGATAAAATGTTGTTTTGATGAGTTGTGACACTGCCATAGCATTATTTAAAATGCTCTGAACTGAGAATAATACACAGTGAAATAGCATTTATGCAATCAGACCATGAGGCAACCACAGGGGACCAAAGGAAAACCCTCGGCTGAACATTATGCAGAGTGGTGAGGCAATGCCACACAGCTTGATCTTTATTTAGCAGCGTGGGTAAAGTCCCAATCCTTAGCTTGGCATATCTGAGCTGATGTAAATTGCTGTCTGCTACTAAGTGTGATACCTGTGGTCATTTTCTAGCAGTCATCTCATGAACTGATGTGGGACCAAGACTGGAATTGAAGACCTCTAGACTTCCAATTCTTGTGCTCCTCCTCTCCAGAAAATGCTGCATTGAAATACAATACAAGAGAAAAAAGCACCTAAAGAAAGTAAAATTACGGTTCCTGATGACATACTGTTTCTGTCATCTCATCAGTTAAATGGAGAATTGCAGTAGAACAGGAATTATTCTGTCCTCTGGAGCCCCTGGGAGCTCTGACTTTATTTACAGTAGAAGTTGGACTGAATTCTGAAGTAATAAGAAATTTAAGTCAAATGCATTACTAAAATTATGTGCTACGGATGCATGAGGGATTAAAGAGTTTAAAAATAATGATTTACTCAAGTCAGCCTTGAGGATCAAAGCTTTGGCTTCAATGCTGTCTCAAGGTGGACTTTAGTACCTCATGGGACACTTTCATGGCTCAGTGCAACACAGATAATTTGGCATTCAAAGCTGTCAACAGCATGGATTAATAAAGCATTTACAGTATCTTTTAAGTTATTATTGCAAACCAAGTCTCATGCTCTTCCTGAGTGCTGCTGTAAGTGTTTGTTTCTGAAATGCACAATTTCTGTTTGTTTGGTTTTGTTTTTTTTTTTTAGGAAAATATCCTTGAAACTGGGAGTAGGCGATTAAAACCAGCAGGAAATGTATAAGAGAATTCTTGGTGGTCTAATAAGGGATTTAGAGACTCCAGCAGGGGAGAAGTGTTTTATAAATTTAATATGAGGGTAAATAGTATTATCTCTGTTTTGCAAATGGAAGAACTTATTCAAGATATTATTCACAGCCCTTGAGCTTTTGTGTTTCTTTTCTTAGCTAACTACATCATGCTCCTGTCTCCAGCAGAAGGCCAGGAAGATGCATAGAAATGGAACTTCTTAGCTGGGATTATCTCATAAGACAACCTTAAATTTTGGCAGCAAGTCAAAGGTTTACAGCACATCAGCAAATGGAACATGAGGACAGTTCGTGGTGCTGCTATCAACTCTCTATCAACTTCCAACAAGCAGAGGTTAATTATCTCGTTGTTACTTTTGGGGTCTTTGTAGCAAACGAGGCACTCAGACAGAGCTATGGAAGAGCACTGTAATGCTTGGATAGTTTTGGCACAAGGCAGTTGCTCTGCAGAGCTTCGTGGCCCTCTCACGGCAAGCTCCTGGCCTGCTCTCAGCTTGAGTGGAAAGGATCTGATGGTCAGTGTGCCTGTTTCCTCTCACTGAACCTTTTCCAAAGTGGGAAATATCTTGTTTGCTTCCATGCCATGTGCTTGCTGGAGCAGAGTTCCAATCCTCTCAAATGAGCCTCTGAGGAAATTGATACACTGCACGTTGAATACTTGTACTTTGCACAGGTTTGGTGCCTTAAGATGAAGGTTCTATTGACAGACCAATGGAGTAATTGAGAAGGGTTGTATGGATAAAATTAACTGCTAACTTCTAATGTAAATATGACCATTTAGACAAATTGAGAAAAAGGGCAAAGTGACTACCTAATTATTATGAAAAATGGTATTCATGTTTTGTACAATTATGACTATATTAAGCCTATTTCAGGCAACTAATATGCTGATCTGATTCAGAAGAGATTAATTGGTGATATGAACACTTAAGCTATATAATTTACTCTGATTGAAGAGGCAATACTAAAATGTGGCATTAGCAGATGTTGGATGAATTTTTGCTCTGAATCCATTCACTGAAAATGCTAGGTAAATCTCCCCTTATTTATTCTAAGCTATTAAATACTCTAATTCCCGGATTTGACTGTGTCTCTGTTTTGTTTCTTTGAATTATTCGTCAAGAGCCGTTGCTGTAGCAATAGCCAGTTCTGTGATGAAATGAAGCACATTCCAGGTTCAGCTGTTAAGGTCTGTATGGGGCCCCTTTGGCAGGATCCAGCAGGGTGCTTATTAAAAAACACCTGACCCTTTCTGTTTAATATTCAGCACCATATTTTTGTTCTCCACAAACTCACTGGTCATCACAGGGCAAGTCTCTGGGCTCTCCACTAGTTGCTGTGAATTATTCACTGCCACTCTTCTCACTCCAGAACAGAGAAAGTGTGTTTTGTGTATCATGCTGGCACCAGAAATTCCCTAAATCCGTATTTTCTGACAGAGAAGGGAAGCAGCAAGTCATCTCCTTAATTCCATTGACAATGAAATAGTTAAATACATTAATTCACTCAAGCTCATAGGTTCTGATCCAGAACGAGAATTTCATCTGCAGTGTGTGGATGCCCCTGAAAATTGAAGTAAGGGAGGAGATGGACAAATTACTGAACTGCAGTATCTCAAACACACATCATACAGCCTGATTATGATTAGAGTTCAATTGGAGGCCAACTATATATATAGTAGGGTGTAGTTCAGTTTCATTTGCCATAAGCACAGAAATCGCACCTGGATGCCAGTACACATGCTATGCAAATTTGCCTAAATGCCGTAAAGTCCTGAAGTATTAGCAGAGCAGGATCCTATAACAACTGTGTCCAAAAAGCCTAACTATGTGCAGTTAACACAGATATTAAATTGAATGCTTCTCTTACTATTATAAATGGCTGCTTTGCTGTCTTCGTCAGCAGAGTTGTGGCATTCATCCCATTGCTAAGAATAAGATGACCATCTGCATTTCTGCAGAGTGATGGCTACCCAGAGTGAGTTCAATAAAAGAAAATTATGGCTTTGTGCTTTGCTACAGCCAATAAATCATGAGCAGGTCTTGCACTGAGGCAAAAAATGAAAAATAACATTATGTGGCAAGACTCTTTATGGGGTACCAGCTGAGCAGCCACTTGAATTGTAATACCCCCAAAATGAATGTGATGAAAGTGGTGAGTAATGATCTGTTCATGAGGAACTGAGCACGTTGGGTTATTAGGGACACCGGTGGATACATATCAGGGAAACACTAAAGGTACCCTGGTGATTGTGTGAAACAGTGACAGCACATATATGCCAGATATGAGAGTGTTTTCCATTACCTTCCTTCAGAATAAATCTCTTCAGTGCTAGTTCAGCATATCATTGCTCTCCCTTTCTGTGACCTGGGGTCTTCTGCAACAGCCTATTCCTTTAGCCTAAAAGACTATGTCCTGGAAATCAAAGCTGGATAAATGACAGCCTCAGGGACCCCTTGGAGGTGGTATAGACCCTGTTTTTAGGGTTTGAATACGACTGGGGTTGTCTGACCACATACATTGCTATGAAACCTCCAGCTGTCTTATTTCTCAAGTAGTAAAAGCTTTACTCATTGGTGGGGACTCCATCAACTGAAACCTAAACAAGAGTTTTTGGTCTCTTGAATCAGTTCTTCTTAAAGGCAGTTGATTTTCTGGTTGTGTTTCCTCTTTCAGCTTACTTTGAAATCAGTGGTTAATGTTCTAATAGTTTCTTCCCAGTTTAGTTATCCTGAGTAAGGGGTGCACTGCATGCATGGCTTTGCAAACGAACAGAAATATGTGCTAAATGAAGGCGGAGTAAATACTATGGAAAGTGAGTTTCTAAGTAGAGTTTTGACTGTTATCTCATAAATATTCATTGGTGTCTACAATATAGTGGGGTATTTTCATGATAGTAGTAAACTAAATTATCATTTAAAGGCTGTTTGTAGCCATTTACTAGCATTAATAGGTAAATAACTGCTTAAGGACAAATTTTGATCTGAACTTAGTAGAAATAGCTTAAAGGGTCTCTGATCAAATCAGGTGTAATACAGATCCTACCGTGGCTCCAGACATGCAGAACTGCACTCCCATCTATTTCTTTTTCAATTTTACAGTCTCTGCTTAAATACGCGGTGATTGTCAGTCAAGAAATGCCTCCAGGTGGATTTCCCCAAAGGACTCAGCATGGTGTCAATGGGTACAGTGCTTTAGAAAATATAAGCTTGAACAAATATCTAAAAGCGCAATAATCACTAAAATTCAGTTATCTAGAACACTGTTACATGCACTGTGGGGGGAAAGGAAGAAAAGGAAGAAAATACGTTTTTGAGTCTGAGATTATTATTCTTTATTGCTAATTAATAAGCTCTTGGACTCTATTTATTCTCTAAAGGACCACTAGATGTCAGCACATATCTAGGCTACCACAACTGGAGCAACAACCATCTGGTAGTAAAAAAACCCCCTCTGCCCTGGAACGGTGTAATTTAGACAGCACACAGTCACTGGCTCGAAGTGTTTTGCTTGACTTCATAAGGATTTCAGGTACCCACACTGTGACAGTGACTGTTTTGGCCATCAAAACAGGGGGACTTTCATGCATGTTACTTCTTGTTTTGCAAAATACTTTCATTGCCATCTGCATTTGGTCCATTGTCTTTCAGGAAGCACTTCTCATGTGAAAGTCTACCAGTTGCAGCTTTATAGTGAGGATGGCTAATGTTCTGCTTTTATTTGAAGATTTAATGGCCAAAATTATTTTAAACATGAACATGACAATTCTGTTTAAAGGGGCAAAAAATCTGAATAAAACTTCAGACATATTATTCATAGCATAATATGACGTGCAACTCTTCCATGAGGCAAAAGCCCCCACCCTATGTGTATTATAAATGTGCTCAACTCACCTGTATTTCATGTAAGAAATTATGAAAAAAAAAAATCACTCTATTATGCATCAGGCTATTTAAAATGCATAGACACAGTTCACTGCTTGCACAGTTTTAAAGTTAGATCAAAAACCTCCTTGATCAATTTTGCCACACAGTAGCAAGGATTAGTATTCAATCATATATATGTTCATATGCTGTGTATTCATTACTCAATATATACCTAGATCCAGTGTCAAAAAAAAGAAGAGTTTGGGTGATTTTGGCAGGTAATCAATTTTTCTTAACCATCCATATCTTCAGGACAGTTGTGTTTTGGAAAATTTGACATATAAACTGGAAACTTTTGTTTGGTTTTATTTTGTAATACAGTGCAGGACATGGTCCTTAGCTATTCTAGCAATTCAGACAATCCTACAACTCTTACTAGCTGTAGTTAGGGGACATCATGTCCCCACTGAATCAGGCTGTAGTGAGCTATAGTGCAACCCCTGCAGTGCTATCAGTCAATTGATTAGTTATCAAGAAAGGGATCCATGCTCCTTGTTCACACCACTTCATCAGAGACACTCAGCTGAAGCATGTGGGCTACAACAACCAACTTACTTCCAGAGACTATCTGAGCTGCTCACTGAAGGGCAGGCACAGAGGAAGCCTAGAGATTGGATGCCTCAGTGGAGAACCTGAAGTTAGCTGTGGTGAATCTGGGCCCATAACATGAAGTCATTTGTCCCTTGGCCCTTGAGCCACTAGCACTAAAGCCTTAATTTCTCTGTTTCCACCATGTCTCTGCTGTGGCAGTGGCACTGCATGTATTCCTTGCATTGAGTTATGGACTCTTGCAGATTCTGGTTTTGGTGAGCTGGAGAAAAAGCAGAGAGGCTTTTTGTTGGACTGGAGCGGCTTCAGCCTGTTCTCAGACGTGACCTGGTGTGAGAGGTGTAATCTCATAGCAGTTGCAGCCATTCTGTTTGCACTTAGCATATTTTACTAAGTCCCTGTCCCAGCATCTGCCAAGGGTCTGCAAGGTGTGTTATCAGTGCAGCAGAACATTCAGCAGGTTTCCAGGCTAGAGTGCATTGCAATAACCAGCCTCTCTCACGATGCCTGTGTTAGTCACAGGATCAGTCTGTGTGAGGAGGTGCCTCATCCCTGCAGTATTTCAAAGCTGATAAAGAGCTGACCAAATACAAAAGAGGGAAAGATGCAGAGTAAGGGATAACTGGGATTCAAGAGTGAGATCAAGTCTGCCACCAAATTTTGCTCACAGAAAATACATTAAGGCAGGTTGCCTAGCAGCAGATATCTTAGCAGAATTTAGCCACAAACAATGTCTTGCTGTCTCATCTGTTAGTAAAATTCAGGATGCATTGGAATTTCCATGCCAAAGTTAGAAGGCAGCCCCTCTGGATCTCACACAAGCAAAACAATGCAAACCTAGGTAGCCTGGCTTTATTGTTCCTGGAAAATGAAGACTATTTTGATTGTGCTTGACAACTCGTCTTTTTCTAATGTGAAATAAAAGAATTGATCTTGTTTTAAAAACACGTTTCTCTGACTTCTGAGTATTTGAGCAGATTAAAAAATGCTGAGAAGTGGGAAGGAACTGAGGAGGAGTAATACTTGGTTTACAAGTAAATTTCATTGTGACTACTTGCTGACTTCCTATCATGTGAATGCTTGAGAAGTCTGTGAGGAAACTGGGTGAATAAACATTAATCTATTAATACTATGTCTGCCTGTGATAAAATCAGTGATTTTTATAATTTTCCTGATTTGGAAACCTGATCCAAATGGCTTTTGTTCCTTAGCAGAACACTGTGCATCTCTGTCCCCTGAGCCAAAGCACAGGCTGATTGTCAGCAGTGCTAATGAAGAAATGACAGTATCCCTTTTAGCTGGCCATTGAGTGAGAAGAAGTTCAGCAAAGGGGAAGTGAACCTTGCAGTTTTCCAACACATTCAATACTCCCTATCACTACAGCATCAGTCCAGGATGAACTGGCAAGTTTTTGGCTCACCACTGAGCATTTTCTTTCTCAGACTTGATCTTTCTCCATGTATGTCTTTTACTTCTAAGGAAAGATTTTGGTTTTTCAGATTTTAAAACCAGAAAAATAATGCTCAAGAATTTTAAGTTTGGTAAAAGGCAGGATGGTAATTTTCAATGTTAATGCAGTACCTGGAAACATTTTCATTTCTGTTTGGTTCTGGAAGATGGGCTATGGCATCTACTGGTGGAAGCCTGTATATCTTTGCTGCAGTCTATGCTGGGAATTAAAATTGGCAGATAATTTGGCTGAATAGCTCTGCAAACTATTGCAATGTGATATAATATACACATGTACTTTGTTTCTTAGTGTTGTGTTTTGGCTCATAAGAACAGTCCTCAAAAGTAGCATCCTCAAAATCCTTTCAGGTCTGTCCCCATCACTGAATCAGGCCTTCTCCTTGTGGAGGATCTGTACATTTTTACTTGTTAGCCCTTCCTTGGTACTCATGTGTTGTGTTCAGCTTTGTTCCACTCTAGTGAGTAATTGTTGGTTAAAAACAAACCTGAGTTTTTGAGTCATTATGTTTTGCTCCTTAGAGCAGAAAAATATCTTCCTTCCTGAAACAAAAAGATTGTAGCAACTGATTTCACATCTCTAGTAAGATGGAAACTTTTAATCTCTAGTTCAGACATTGGGTATAAATACAAGTTATAAGCTGTGAGGGGATGTATTTTGTCCAGTTCCTGGTATCAGTTGCTTTTCCTTCTCTACCTTTATTTTTGCTCCTGGAAGGATCCAAAAAAAGATAATTTTATAGTACTTATTAATGATGGTGGACACTGGGATTCAGAGAAATAAGGTACACCTTTCTAACAAAGAAGATGATTACTGGAAATCATTTATGTAGACTAGTGGTGGGTTCTTGAAAATTTCTAATGCAGAAAATCAGAATTCAATGCTTTCTTTTGAGAGATTTGCTCAATTTCAATTGTGCACAATCATTGGTCTTGATGCAGGAATTAGTAAATGGAAATCTTATGGCTTTTAATATTTTGAAGTTCATTAATCATTAATCCAAAATAATTGGTTTATTGCTAAGAGGAAATAGTCTAATAACAGTGTCAGTCCTTGCCTCTCTATGCCAAAACCTTACTAAAAGGGAATAACAGGATCAGAGATGTATTGATTAATTCTATACTGATTTTTTAAAATGAGAGCCTTTCTCTATGTAGATTATGTTCTCTTTCTATTTATAGCATCTCACTGCTGTATGACTCTCACAAAGAGGCTTCCTTTCTCAAAGTAAGACTACTTTTATCAGTTATCCATCATGACCACATCTTTTTGGACAGGACTTTTTGGGGATGCAGTGCTGATCTGTGTAACTATAAACCCTGAATCTTGGTGTGTCATGACAGTCATGGGCTTAGAGTACTTTCATGTCCTGAACCAGCACAGGAACTCTGCAAGCTGAGTGACTGTGCTAGTAAACCCTGAGTTATACATTCTGCAGCGGTACATGTCGATTTACACGATGAATCAGACAGAATGAAGCTGGGCATTGGAGTGCACTTGATGTTAATTAAAGCCATGACTCATTCATTTGCAGTTTTTCCTTCACACAAAGAATTTTTAAGTAAGACCCTTTGCTCCTTATAAGGTCTTTAAATCTGCGTCTAGCTACATATCTGAGAAGCTACTGATCCCAGTGGTTGATCAGAAGATCTGGTATCATGGGCATGTACAGCAATTTGAAATCCAACTTGAAAGCTGACCAGGATTTTTGGGCAGCCTGCCTTTCTGTAGCACACTTGTGGGATACTATGGCCGCTGGTTACTCCACATCTGAACAGTGTCTCTTTGCCCAAGACGTACTCCACAGTCTGTTTACTCATCATGAACCCACACTGCTGAAGTAAAAGGCAACCAAAGACAATTTTTCACATTCCCTTTTTTTTTCCTCCTGCTGAAAATTGACTAAAGAACAAGTTGCAATGAGCACACCACTTGCCTTGTTACTATAAGTACATGCAGTAAGTGACCATCTTGGGCTCATTTTCAATTTGAATTGACCAAGTATATGAAGGATAGAAAGGAAAACATTGCAGACCAGTGGCATAATTAGTTGTGTGTTACGCAGCAGCCAGGGTCCAAATAAAGATCCCATCTCCACAAGGCAGGAGTAGATTGGCTAGAATTCCCTAGATATGACAGCCTTGCAACAAGAGAATGTCATTATAAAATGTATCCTTTTTTTTATACCCTAAGAAAAAAAAAATCCTTTGGTACTGTGTAGTAAGGATATAATTTTCATCTAAGTTCTGCAGCTTGCTTAAAGATTCTTCACAAGATTTTTTTCACTTTTCTATTAGATTCTAATGGACTATAAAAACTAGGGATTAACTTAGCCCATTAAATACTAAAAGATTAACATTTTTCTAATTTTTCTAACAATTTAGAAGTGACTTATATAGTTGCACTTCAATCATTCCACTTAATTTTACTTTCCATGTAATTTTTCTCCCAGCATTAATTTTGTCCCGGTTGCAGCATTCAGCTCAGGACATATCTCACTGCAGTCCATTATCTGACCAGTCGAGCCTGCAGAAACAGGGAATCTTAGTTAATTGGAAAAATGCACTGATGCAGAAAAGGTACATGTAACTTCTTGCAGCAGCTATACCTTTTAAAAATGCATCATGACAAAGATGACAAACTGCCATCAGTTCTTTGAGCTGAAAGATTTTTGGGAGCTGCTGAAGTCAGAAAGTAGAAGGACTGAAGCCAGAAATTCCTTTCATGTAATATTATGGAATAGATGTGTAAAGAATGACTGTACGGGAAGCACCAGGTGAGAATTTTTAGAAGCTCTTCAAAGCCATCAGTGAAATCTGATTTAAGAGTCCTGCTTCATTCTCCACCTACTAGTGTTCTCCAGGTAGACTGTATTCCAATGTACTTCTCAGAGTTAAATAATATAGCTACCTGGATAAATAACAGTAGAAGGAGTAGTCAGTCACAGCAAATTATAGACTTGGGGAACAGCTGTTTTCAGCTGAGATTTAAAATGAAATGGCAAAATTACAGTGCATTATTCTACAGTGGACAGAGGATTTCAGCAAATTCCACCATACCTGAAAGCTATCAAATAATAAGCAAAATGAATCAGACAAGAAGAGTGGCTGGAAGAGTTCAATGACCTGAGCCCTACTGCCACAACCTCTATTGAAAATGAACCTTGCTGACACTGGATCAAATGTAACGTGACATTAATTTTCTTCTTTCTGACCTTGCTTGACTGAACATGCTGGAGCACTTAATTCTTTATGCTCACATCAGAAGGACCTAATATGAGAGTCCAGTGGTAGCCAAGCCCTTCAGTGGCCTGTCCAGTAGCGCAGTGTGCGAGCTTGGGCTGTTCATTCCTGGAGTAGGGTCCAAAGTTTGACTGTCCTTGGTGGTTGGCAATTGTGAACTGTTTTCCTTGATCCTGATACCAGAGCAGGTTTCCAAGTCACCAGCTGCAAAAACAGCATTCTTGTGGAGGAGAAAAGAGCAAACCTCAGCCTAAAAAGTACAATAGAAATATCTCAGTTTACACCTACTGAGAAGTGTGATAAGAGCAGCTGTAGCTGATCAGCTTCTGTATTTTTAGCTCAGACACAAATCATAATCAGAGACAGTTTTAACATTTTGAATAGTATGGGGAGAAAAAGATGGAGATACATGCCGTAATAGATCATCTGAAAAGGTCTTGTAGGTATAGTCATCATCTGTTTAAAGATTTCACCATTCATATATCTTTTTTAACAGTCTGTTTCTTTCAGAACCTGTACACTTTAGATTTGACACACTTCAGGCAGAGAGGTGATACCAGTACAATATCATATCCCAAGCCTGAAGAAACACAAATAACGCTGTAAAAGTTGCACACATTTTACCCCCAGCTCATTTTTTTACTGCAGAAATGTTGATTTAGTTAGATCCTTAACTGTCTTTTCCCTGTAGTACCCTCAGCATCCCAGTAACAAAAAGCCATTTGTTTTTTCCAGCCTCCATTTAACACCCAAACAGGAGGAGTCATGCTGTGCCCAGCATTATTTGCACTCATGAGGAAGAAACGGGAATATGTTCATCGCATTTTTTAGGGTTTGCCTAACAGCTTTGGAAATCAGTGGCAAGATTCACCCTGATGTTAGGAGCTTGTACATATGGATATTGCTTATCTAAAATACAGTATTTAAGGTGCTCCCCATAGATTTCTCCTTCTACCACAACAAAACCTACAAGATGCACTCCCCAGAAATTTGGAGGGGTAGAAGTCTCACTCCAGGTGTGCTCTGTGCTCATTTTAGAGCCTGATAAATGTTGAACAATTCAAACGAATCTGAAGTTATTTTGTGGGAGTAGTTATTGTGTTAATACTGAAGACTCATATGGGTGAAGGATATGAATGTCACATTTGATGAGGATTTGACAAGAACACCTATCTTTGTTAAACTTACTGAGTTGGTGTTGTTAATGGCATTCTGGGAATCAGAATTTGTGGAAAAAAAAAAAGAAAAGAATCCTCTCTATCTTGTAAGAAATGCACTCAATATTTGAGATGCTCTGCTTTGTCATTCCTGCAGTAGACCTTTACTTACTTAGGCTTAATTAATTTTTGGTTTAATCTTTCTGTGCTTGAAAATACATGGACTGCATTTTGCTCACCATCCCACCCACTTATGCTGCTTATGTCAGGTTTGAATATGAAAAAGAAATCAGCATTGTACAAAAGGGATACAGCATAATGACAAAAATTACTGTGCAGCAGAGGGTTTATTTATTTATTTTTTAAAATATTAGGGCTAAAAGGATGACTGTTTTGCCGAAACATGTTTAAAATTATTACAAGATAAATGCTCTCCTCGGGAAAATGATAGAATGCAATTGGAATCAAAAGGATAATTTCAAGGGGATAAAAATCACAGCAATACTAAATGGAAATGCCTGATGAATTTACAACGAAACTCATTAGCCATATACTGTCTGACATTGCTTCTCCTCGCCCAGTATCTCAGAGCCCAACATCAGAAAGGTATAAAGAAATGGAAAATATTTGTAATCCATACTTTGTGAGCGTCAAGTGGGTCTACCAGAGGAGAGAGTAAAAACTGACGTATTGTAAGTAAGTGTTCCACAAAACCGGTAGCTGAAAATAAGTTTTTAATCACCATCTGCCAGCAAGCACAATGTTGAAATACACATGATGGTAAACATTTTGGAATCCATAAGTCTTTCTGGGCTGCCTTCCTAAAAAATAAGGAAAACAATTTTGATGTATGTTTAACTGGTGAGCATTTGGTCACCCACAAAGTCATCTGCTTAAAAATGTTGTCTTTGCCATTGCTAAGTGCCTATGAGAAGTGAATGTAGCATGAAAGTGTGTAGAGGAAGAAAAGTATAGATGTAGGGCAAAACTTGAACAACATTTATAAGTAAGACAGGTAAAAAGCCTAAATTCTCTCTGACATTGCCCTACACTTCCAAATTCTTTGAGGTGAGTAACGAAATGTAGGTGAGATTGGCTTTTTCCAACTGTGAAGCTTGCAGGAGAGTGACTGTGAGGAGAATAAGACCCCTTTTTTGTGCCTATGTTGGTGGGAGAATATATCTTCAGAGGGCCGTGATACTGTAGGTAATGGAGCTGAACACAGTGCTCATTGAAGCTTATCCAAAAGCCCTGTTTGTCAAAGACAGCCTGTTTGCAAATATTAAATGCATATTGAAAGTATGGTTATGAAAAATCTGTATTTTTAGCAACAGGAATGCAGAACAGAGAACCGCGTTGCCAAGACATAATATATATTCTATATACTTCTGGATCAGATTACTATTTCCTGAAACTACGGCAGAAATTGTATGTTCCCATGACTGAAAAGAGAGCACTTTTTAGAGTGTTTACATTGGGAGATAAAAGTTCTAGTCCCAGCTTTTGCATGAAATTAACATAATCCAGTAGTTCTTAGCCTCCCCACCAACACTGAATTAGCTTTTAGACTGCTTTTTCCTCTTTTAAAATTGATAGCCTAAAACACTTGAAGTGTGCTGCAGGAGTTGAGGAAATAGACACCAACATTTGTTTTTACTACTGTGAAAACTGAATCAGATGAGTATGATAGTCTGATTTTCTAAGGACTCCACTCAATAAGATGGATGTCAGCATATGAAGGAAACAAGAAACAAAAGTATTCTATGACACCAATAAGTGTCTTGGGGTGACTTTATGATGTGTATCCCCTATCGCTGCTCTATGCCCAGAAATTAATTTTGTGCCTTTCTATGCCTCTAAACTGAGTCTGAGAGGGGGGAGAGAAAAAAACCGAGCGAACTCTTCAAAGCAGTTTACAGTTTGCTTCAAGGACACAGAGACAGTTCTCTGTGTTCAGCTGTGGCAGCAGAGTGAGAGCGGAGGGAAGCACTCTGCTTGCTTTCTCAGCCAGTTTTGGGCTACTTTTTCTCCAGAGAGTGAGAGACAGAGAGTTGAACTTTGTTTTCCTGGGACTTTGGTTTTTTTTCCTCCTTCTTTTTTTGGACTGTTTCAACATCAGAACACATTGGGACTTTTTCCACTGAGGTGGAGGCCCTGGAGGAGGGGACCCCACCCCATCCCAGCTCCGAGGAGGAGGGGAGAGGCTACCTACAGAAGGACTCTGAAATTTTCCTAGGTTTTTCTCTCCATAGTGAGAGGTTTTATTATTTAGCCTTATTATCCTCTTCCGGTGTGTTTGTTAAATAAATCATTTTTATCTCTTTCACTTTTCTCCGAGGAAAATTTATTTTTTCCCAAACATGGTGGGGGGAGGGATGGTTGTAACCTGCCTTCTATCAGAGGATGTATTTCCAAATTTGCCCAAACTGGCACACTAAGTTTCTGGATTTGCAGTAGAATATCAAAGTTGCTTTCACCTAATATTTTATTCTCCTCTGTATACTTCCCACAGCAAGAAGATGGCATCCGGTGGTATATACATAAACAGGTAAACCGTCAATACACTGTGAATTGTTAAAAGTTCCCAGCTCTGATTTCACAATTATCAGGTATGGATAATTTTGTGGCCCTTTGAAGGCTGAGTATGGAATGTGCAGTCTGGATATATGGATGCTGATGTAACACAGACATTAATTGGTGAATGTGTTGCCAGCGCAAGCTTGAGTTTCCATAATAGTGCTAAAATCCAGGCTCAGGGAGGGGGAACATTCAAGAAATCAAACTGACAATGTGTAAGAAACCCCACATCATCAAGAAAAGCTGCTGTAGCAGAGCAAGCAGGCCAACTTGATTCCAGCTCGCTTCTGGTACTGCTCACTGATGTCCGCTGGAATGTGTCAAATGACTGAATATGAATGGGCTACAGTGGGAGGGATGGCCTTTTCCTTGCAAATATTTCTTCAGCTCTTAAGCTGCCCTGCAGCAATAATGGTTGGCTTTTTATAGAACACTGCCTGATTCATCGGCAACCTTTAGCTATTTTATTGATTTAGCATTTCTTCAGAGATGCAGTGAAATATATGACCCATAGACAATGTGATTTTTTTGAAAGCCAATGCTGATGTCAGGGGTATGTTGTCTGGTTCAAGCTCTGCTGCCTCTGGAGTTCATTAGAAGTTGATTTAAATATGCTTTCTACTCTGTTTATGAACTATACTTCTTTTTCCACACTTGGTAAGGGTGCTGTTTTACACTGCTTTCAGTGTGTATTTCAAACCCTCTTGCTGAATTGAGTCATTTCACAGTGAAGTAAGTGGAATGTAAGAGAAATATGCCGTGGTTGGGACACTGTGGCTTAGTATATCGAAAAAAATAAGGAACAAGGAAGAGGTTGGGAGGATGTTTAGAATCCATTTTATTTATTCCTTAAAAGTAATGAAGCAAAATGTTTATTGTTTGTGTCCCCTGAATGTTAATCTGCTCAGCAGTCGGAATCCCAGTGAAAGGTGATAGCAGGCTCTGACGGAATTGTGTGTAGCTCATCTGAACACAAGGCTAGTTGGTAGGTTGCTGAATCAGAAGCTAATGAGCAGGCAGGGCTGGGTTTTGGGGTGTGGTGAAAGTGGGTTTACCACACACGGATTTTAGGAATAGAAGGACAGGCCTGAGCAGCTGAGTTTGTGTTGAGACACGGGCGGGTTAACTGTGAAAGCTTCAGAGCCTGCAAAAGCCACCACTCACCATTTGATGCCAGTGTCTAAATGTAGCTCTAACTTGGGGTTTCTATTTCTGAAAACTGGCCTAAGTCTTTGGGAGTTTATAATTGTGCTGCTAAGGACAAAACGTAGCAGAACAGAGATGAAGGTACTCACTGTCCTTTGGCAGATACTTTGTAATACCAACATGTCAGGCTGAGCGTCCTTCTGCTCCTGTACTTCTGTATGTATCAAAAGATGACTCGACTGAAGGAGCTCCTACTTTCTCCCTCCCCTTCCTTATACTTGCTTTATCTCTCCAGGAATCCCCACAGGTATTATTGTTGGATTTGCTGCTTCTCAACCACTATTGCTGCACAGTCCCCATTTTTCTTTTCCACTGTAGAGATGGAGCAAGAAGACCCTTGATAAGCTTAGAGTTACTTCTAGTCCACTGAAAGCTTGAGCCAAGAAGCTCAGAGACCATGTAGTATGACAGCACCACTCCACACCATGCAAGGTGGCAACACTGAATAAGCAGAAGAAGAAGACTTGAGTTGATGCATCTGGATTTGGTGGCAGAGGCAGTAGCTGTTGTTGCTACACATGATTAGCAAGATGTGAAAATAGCCTCATCTAGAAACAGAGGGATTTCCAAAACTGGTGGGGCAGTTTCGTGCTAGAGCCAGCGATAGTGTAATACAGAGTGAAAGCAGCTGGCCTTTCCAAAATCCATCATGAGCTGTAAATCACAATGTCCCTCTTCTCATGTAAACAGACCTACTGTAACAGCTCATCTCTGTGAAACTTTAAATAGACAGGGCTGAAATAACTCCTGTGTCACTCCAGGCTTCTGCTGATGCATGACAAAGTTACACTGGGATGGAAATGCCATGGTGAACCAGATCGGAGCGCAAATGGTTGTGACTTTCCCATGTTTGCTTGAAGCCAGGTGATAGCTGGTTCTACTGAAAAGCAGAGTGTAAGTGACATGTTCTTCTGGCTTCCTGCAGTGGCCAGCTTTTGTGGCTGTGAGGAGTGCTACATGGAATGGCTGGTGGTGGTGGGTGGATTAGATTTCCCAGAAGAAAGTCTGATGAAACCAAAACTGTGATCCCTCCCACCAGCACAGGCCACAAAACTCAGGCACTTGTGATTGTGATTGGCAGCGGGTATTACAGACGCTCAGGAGTGGCTCAGAATTTGTCTGAAAGCCTCTGCTGACAAATCTTTAAAGCAGGAAGCAGTGAGAGCAATAAAATTTAATCAACAGAGCACTTGTTTTATCAAGTAAATGGATAATTGTGACATTTGACATTCTTATGAGGCTCTGTCTCTCGAACATTTGCCTAATTATCTCCCCCCTTTAAAGATCCTGTTCAGATTCCTGTTTAGAAGTTCATCACATAACTAGATTCAGCTTTTCTGAAACATTTCATTGTTGTTTTTGTTATTGTTATATTGTTATATATTGTTATATAGTGCATGCTCTTGGAAATGTCAAGTATGTTGCCAAATATTGTACTAATTTCAGTTTTCTTTGTCAGAGCCCTGGACTTTATTAGGAAAATACGTACTGTGAGTAGGTCATTCCAGCAACCAGCTCTATCCTAAAGAGCAATGGTGTTGCTCAGTTGAGATGTTGAGAGAATCTCTGTATAATGAAAGGAAACCTCTTAAGATCCCTTTTAACTCTAGTTTCTGTGTTTCTTGGATCACCCATTTAGAGCAAAGGTGTCTGCATTCCAGAAGCATGCTTTTGGCAATGCAGCTGTGTCACCTAGCTGTAGCTGTCAGAAGCTAGGCTTTCATTAGGTTCCCTTCTAAGTTAATGGAGGAAGAAACACCTCCATGAGGTAACTAATCCCCAGTGTCTGCAATAACTAATCTTATGATGAGCGGAATTTCCCTCTGAAAAACCTGCTTCTCCCAGCTGATAGAGAAACTGTAGTAAAAGGCCTAGACGAGACATTCAAGACCTACATAGCAGAAGTTAGGTAAAATTAGGTCTGCCTGGGGGAAGTATCATTGCATACCTGACAAGTTTGTGCAGGTTTCAAAAGTGACAGGATAAATACATGGACTAAAAAATAAAAATACATCATCAATTGTTCAGGAAGCTGTAAATTGCTAATGGCTTCCACCCACTTTGGGATGGTTTCTGTACATATTATCTCTGTTCTTGTTGCCTTCCTTAAACATCCAGTTCTGGTCGCTGTCAGAGAGAGGATTCCAGCAGGAAGTACCTCTGGACACACCTGCCATCAGCTGCTACTGCATTCCTGAGCTCCACCTACATGGAACATTTCTTAATGTTCCCTCAGGTGTAGTTACAAGGGATAGATGTTGTGTGTGTTTGGAGAAACAGTACAAGGACTCTGTATGATCTGAGCTCCCTTCCTGCTTCAAATAGTCCATAGACCATATGCCAGCCCTCGGTGTGAAGTTGGCATTGAGTCCACGAAGTGAGCTGGTTTCCTGAATGGATGAGAAGGCAGGTGGCAAGCCAAAAAAAGCTCGTTTAAAAGCCTGTGAATGGAGAATGAAAGACACAGATGTGTGAAGGAATACTCATATTATAGCTCAAGACAGACGTTAATGAGTGTGTGTCCCAACTATCACACCAAGGTTATAAGCCCCTGCTTACATGCAAGACAGATCTAGTTTGTCTGGCTCAAACACTGGCACTTCAAACTCCCTCTTAATTACAAGATTTATGCCTTTGCCTTTATCCAAAGAAATGAAAGAGTAGTTCATTCTCTCAAGTTCCCTTGTTTTTATTCTCATTACCATAAAGGTAAAGGTGTCAGTTAGAGTTGGTCAGATATTTTTATAATTAAAGCTTTAAAATTTAATAGTGAAATGAATATTTACACTTTGGAAGTTTTGGTTGCTCCATCAAATATTTTGTGTGATCTTCATAACAGTATGAATGCAGTGGGATACTGAAATACTTCAAATAATTTGTCCTCAGGGTTTCCTCCTCTTGATCTCTGTTTTTGTTTTAAAGAATTGCTGTACTGTGGTGCAATGGTTTATGAAGTTGCAGCAGTGTCACCCAGTAGTGCAGAGATTAGTCCTGAGTCCTCCACAGGATAAGGAGTCATGAGTATATTTTATGTGTGGCTGGCACTCCTCTGAATCTGCCAGCATGTCTGTCGTTTGTCTCAGGGCCAGTGGAGAGTAAGGATGGCTCAATTAGCATATTGATGGCAGGGCAACTGGAGCTTTTCACTCATTCAGAACCTGATTTTCCTTCTTGTACAGCTCACTAGTCTATTAGAGTGATTTCATGTTGAGGTTTCTCTCACTGCTTCCAATTTATTTGAATTTATATTTAAACACACCAGGAAACATTTTGGTCCTGCTGGTTTTGGTGGGAAGAATCACAAAGTTACTTCAAGTGAAGCTACAAACATGTCTTCTCTTGCACCTCTGACCTGGTAGATGATCTTGTCCTTTCTCCTTGTTCCTCCTCCTGTCTCCTTTTCGTGCACACTCATGTTTTCTTGCTGGTGTTTCCTCTGCCCAGCAGTCCCACGGATGCCTCACATGCACTGAGTACGCACCTGGTGGTGGTTTGTGTCAGAGGCATTTGCTCGCTGCCTGGTGTGTCCTGGCAGGTGGAGTTACTTCTTCAAAAGGAGGGGAGGAAGCACTGCTGTCCTTGCACACAGAGATCAGTAATTTCCTTACCAGTGGAGCAGTGGCTTTAGTGCTCCTTCATTGCCTGCCTGCTGAGACCAACAGTTTAGATTATTGTGTACTTTCAGGGAGATAGGGGAAGAACATAACAAATTCCCTGTGTTTTGGAAGTTACTCCTTTTACAACTCTGATTCTTCCAGATAGGCATGACTGTTTATATGAAGAGAATAAATAAATATGTGTTTGTTTTGAGAAATGTGTTTGTTTTGAGAATACAACATCATAGAATAGATTTAATTTCATTGCTACATTATCAACATTGATAGCAAATACATGGGAAGAACATAACAAATTCCCTGTGCTTTGGAAGTTACTCCTTTTACAACTCTGATTCTTCCAGATAGGCATGACTGTTTATATGAAGAGAATAAATAAATATGTGTTTGTTTTGAGAAATGTGTTTGTTTTGAGAATACAACATCATAGAATAGATTTAATTTCATTGCTACATTATCAACATTGATAGCAAATATCTTTAAGGCAGAACAGAAGGGTAATGCATTTCTTCTTATTATCATCTTTGTATTGTTTTTCCTTCAATTTGATCCTGCTGCTGCAGACTGAGAACCTTTATGCAAAGCACAGAGACAACTTAGGCTCTCATCAGATTACTCATTGCCTTGCAAAACTGGATTTTAATGAGTACTTGGCATCATGTTGGAAAAATATTCTTTTGGGCAGCTCCATGACAACATTATTTTCATATTCAAATCCTCAAAAAAAATTTGCTTGCATTCTGATTGGATCAAAAACTGGATCTCAGTTTTAGAAGATCTATGAATCTTTTAAGAATGGCCTACTGAAAACATTGATTATGTTTATATGTCCAGCAAAGTTAGCATAACTTTTTGAATTAAACCAAATGAGGAATCGCTCTTTAACTGCCCTTTTTTTGAAATAGCCCCAGTAACACATGATACTTTTTGGATAGTGTGTTTCTGTTTTCTTCCACCTAAGCAGTCAAATGGAATAGAAAGGAAAATCCTCAGGAGTAAATACTAAAAAATCCACATGGCTTTTATGGCTGTGCCTACCCAGCAGTGAAGGGGCACAGCATGAGCACACTTACCAGGAAGTATCATGCACACTAAGGGCACTT
This sequence comes from Corvus brachyrhynchos, assembly GCF_000691975.1. Classification (NCBI taxonomy): domain Eukaryota; kingdom Metazoa; phylum Chordata; class Aves; order Passeriformes; family Corvidae; genus Corvus; species Corvus brachyrhynchos. The sequence goes on from NW_008237681.1 coordinate 347,368, forward strand.
CTGCAAGGGTACAGGAATTCACAACACCTCTCTGTTTCACTAAAAGCCTTCATGAAAGCAAATATTTTTTTGCTTACCTGTAGCATTTCTGCAGTATTTCAGAAGAGTATTCATATTTATCCTAAACTCTTGGGAGGAAATTCAGCTCCATTCATGAGCCAGGAAAAGGTATATACAACCATTATCTCTCACTTATAGCCTTGTTTTGAAGGCTTAAGTGCAATTTTCTACACAGAGATGAATTTCATTCTGCAGTAGTTCTAAGTATGCTGTTAAAATTTGCCATATATGTCACACTAAAAGGACAGCTCATCTCATGGTCCCTGTCCTTAACCTTTTTTACACATATGCAACCTATAAAATACATTTACCCAGAGCAGAATTGCATCCTGCTTGCTTCCTACCTTCCTTCAATAATAAATAGGTCATCTTTGGTTGGTCAGAACAATATTTGAATTTGAGGTTAATTCAGCAAATTCTGTTGGCTGCCATGAAAAAAAGCCAAACAAAAAGCCTAAGAAGAAGAGATGGAAATGTTGACAGGAACAGTTCTAATATTTTCCAAACATAAGTATTTCCAGCATTAGAATCACAGAATCAGAGAATCATTAAGGTTGGAAAAACCCTCCAAGATCATCAAGCCCAACTATTAATCAGAGAGTTGATTCAGAAGGGAACTTACAACAATAAAGAAAGGAAAGGTATCATCTAATTCTCCATTAATAGCCTGAAATCCAGGGATTCTTGCTGGGACTTTGGATGAGGAAGTGTTAAATCTAGGCTCAACCCAAATTACAGCAGTGGTTCTTACATCTTGGAACAGCACTTGTTGTCCCTCTCTAGGATGTTGTGTATTGACTCTTCCTGACATAACATTTTTAATGCACAGTGATACAGAAGCATTTATTGCAGCAGGTAAGGTAGGCCAGACAGCTGCCTTTACAAAAAAGCCTGAAGCCATCCAGAGTGATTCTCACCATCCCTCTCTGGTCAAGCAAATATTTGGATATGGTCTATGTTAAAGATAATATTCAAATTGAAATCAAATGGGTTAGTGTTAAAATGTTTTTCCACTTCTTGGTTTGGTGTCTGAACCAGAAAAATTGTATTTTCTTTTAATTTTATTCATAACTGGGAAAAGCTTCAAAAGAATATGCTTTCAGTAATGTACACATTAATTATAATGTGCACTATTAAGTGTTAGAGCAGGAAGATTTAAGCAGGCTAAACAGTATAGGCTATATTATGCAAACATGGCTGTTGCAGTTGCAAACTCCCACCAAAGGTAAAACTGATGTAAAATCTTATAGATGTTTTATTAAAAAGATATAGCTGAATCACCTTAACGAATTGCAGGGGTAACCTGGCTTGTAAAAAACTTCTGTGAATCATTTCCCAGTTTCCAGGAACCTGAATGCTGGAAACAAACCAATAAGTAGGCCTGTTAAAATGCTTAAGCTAACCAAGTATGAACAGCCCTCATCTCTAGGGTCAGTGAAAATTGTGTTACTAAAGCAACAGGCTGGAGGGATGGCCATTAATATGTAACAGTAACTGGTCATTCTCTGTTGAGCTGTAGCCCCTTTTCTGGTTTGTCAAGAATAAGATTGAATTCAGCACCCAAGAAATGCATCTGGTGATGATAATTATTGAAAAACAGCAGTGCTGTTTCCTTTGTAACAATCCTGCTATGTAGTAATGTTTTTCAGGTTCCCAAGAAGTGTTCTTTTTCATATAGAACTTATTTTTGGTGCAGAATCAATGTTTTTCATCTTGTGGCCATGGAAGTTTGCTGAAGTAGGACAAGTTACATGGCTTTTGTGGTTTTTTGTTGCCAGAGGAATGTATCCTGGAAGATCCTCGAAAGTGTGTTCCTCAATACAGGCTAAATTTCCCTCTACCTCGCATTTACAACACTATGTCCAGCCAATTTATTATCTTTCAAATTAAACTTCTATCATTTTGGTAGCATGACCCAGTTCTCTTATAAGATTTCTCCACATACAAGGTATCCTCTTATTAACAGATGTATCTATTATCTTATACCAGCTTCTCCTTCCCTGCTGTCACCCCCAGGAAACAACATTAAGGGCTTCTGCTTGAATTGTTACCATTTCCATTGGGTTGCTAAGCACATTTTACATGTGTGCTCTCATTTCTTTCTTTCTTTCTTTGCTTTTTTCCTCCTCTCTTTTCCCCCACTTTGTCTCCAAGTCCATTTGTAATATATTTGTGGAGTTGCCCTTCAGCTTCATTAGAGCATTGATTTTTTTTTTTTTTTTTGGTTAATTTATCTAATTCCCAGTCAAATGAGGACATGGTACTTGTAAATCATTTAGTTCCTCATTAATCTCTTCCAGTGCTGGTTCCATTTTTCAGCTGTCTTCCAATTTACTGTCTAGCAAAAAATATCCGCTGTTCCCATCACTTGTCACAAGTAATGTCACGGTTGCTGTGGATCCATTGGCCTGAATAATCAACACGATTTTTTTTATTAGAAATCAAAATATTTGCTGCTGCTATAGAATGACACATCTTTAATCCCATGCAAGGAAGTTTGCTAAATGAAATGCAATAAACAGAAGATCTAAAGCTTGCCCTGTAACTTTGTGCCAAGTCTTATTCATTAGTTTTTCTTTAACAATAGCTGTAGAATTTTAAGATGCAGCTTAGAACAGCAGAAACCCTGAGAACTGCATCCTTATGCCTGGGTACCTCACTGGCAGAGATCCCACTGAGATGAGAGGAATAAAGACTTCAGCATTCACTTGGAAGTTGCAAGTATCAGCTTAGTCAGAACCCACAGATAAAGAATTCTCTGCTCCTGTCCTCAACTATAGAACAGTGGTATCACATCAGGCTTACAAGCTGCTTATAGGTAGATTGGCAGGACAGGCAGGGTGCCTGCTCATATAGCAAGCTGGCAAGAAAATAATTTTCTTCTGAAATGGAACAGTGCTTTTCAGGGCAATAGGTGGTACTCCCCCTTCCTGGTCAGCACCAAACGCTGCCCTAGTAGAGTAAGAAAGAGAATTAGACTGAATTCCCTACTGAAGGGAAGGGTTGTAGCCCATAATTGTTACATCAGTCTTATTGTTGAGGCAGAATAGGCCTCAACAATGTTTGCTCCTTTAATGTTCCCGGGCCAAATCTATCCTTCAGCTGTATAAGACTTGGCTCGTGTCCCCTAGCATTGCTCTCTGCTCTACAGCTTTTCAAAGTGGCTTTCCTTGCATTTCAGATATTTGCAGTGTATTTAAGTGTGAACATACATGTACTTTGTGATCTTTAAGTCATTAATCTCAACCACTGTTATTATCTTATTTTGAAAAGAGGCAGATTTTACCAGTAGACTCTTGATGTCACTCGTCCTGACTTTTTCCGTAGTCTTTCAGCAACGGTCACTGAGAACAACTTCAATGCCTTGGTTATTTTAGTTGCCATTCAGTGACTCATCTTCCTCTGGCTGTAATGGGATTTAAGGAGCATTTAATGTTCTCTGCCATGTATGGGGTAATTGCTTGGACAATAGAATGATAAGCATCTTAAACTTACTATAGATAGAGGTGTTAGACTGATGGGAAGAATTAAAATACGTGGACATTTTGTATTTGAGACATCAAATAATAAGCACTGCCTTTTCAAGAACAGAAGTCCTACATAGGGAAAATCAGGCCAGAATGTTTCTTCATGTGGCAGAAATATCAGGGGAGGTGGAAGAAATTGGTGTAGCTTTGTTTGAAAAGTATGTACTGGCTAAATTGCTGCCCCTTGCTGATCTGTCTAATCCTTTTAATGAGGCTACGTAAGCAAAAAGGAGGCAGTAATGATGCTGATGACTCAGAGATTTCTCTGTGTGGAAGAAAACAAGCAGGAGATGATTGTCTAAACAGAAACAGTACAGTGACTCTCCAGGTGTGCTTTGCACCCGTAAAATGGTTGCTGGATGGCAAACTAACCAAGATCAGAGGCTCCCAGTGTCCCTGGATACAAGTGCTAGAATACAAATTCGTACATTGTAGGTGTGAGATTTGCTGTTTCAGCCAGCTTTCGGCTTGCAGGATGCATTTTTCTTAAGCCGAGGTTTGTGTTGGTCCTTTATGTTTGAAGAATGAGACAGCAGCACAACAACTCAGAAGCAATAACCAGCACACAGAGACACTGGGGCACTTTGCTCTGCTCTGATGGATGGAGTTTAACCCATCTTTCTCTCTGAAACTGCCCTTAGCTGAGGATAAGGGATGGTACTTCTTTTATACTCCCTCATTCCTTTTTTTTTTTTTTTTTTGAATAATGAAAGATTTAAGGGCTGTGCTTTGCATTCAGCAGTTCCCCCATGTGAAGTTCTGGGACATCATCCCTTCACCAATGTTGACTGTTTATTGTAACTTTTCATTGCAAAATTTGTAATTACACCCATGGACCTGGGACTGCAGACTCCCTGGAGAGAATCCTGACCACTAGGTGACAGAGTTAAGTTACTTTCCTTCACCCAGTGAGCTTTTAATTTTTCATGCAAAGTGAAGCTGATTCAGCTTCAGCCAGAGAGATTGTAAGGACTTCTGCCCCATAAAACAGGCAAGCACTTGTGGTAAGACAAGTGTTTTTGAGGGGCCAGTTGAATCCCATAAGCAGAAGATGGCTGTAAATATATGTTTTCACTTCCTGAATTTACCACTAGGTTGTGGTACAAAAGGGGGAGCAGTAGTTTGTCAGCTGTGCTTCCAAAGGCAGGAATAACACTCCTGCTTTAGACATGCTGATAGTCCACGAGCTGGATCACCCCTCAGATGGAACAACAACCGGTGGAACCCAGCAGGGCTTGGTGCTCAACTGCCAAATGATGTTAAGTATCTGTGTGCCTGGCCAGAAGTATTCCAGAGACTCAGGGAACACTCACATTTACGCTTGAGTCCCTTGAGGGAATTCAGGATTTATATGCCAAGAGGGGAAGGAGACAGCCAGCAGTTGTACGTATCCAAGCTTCAGGGTAGGGTGGTAAATACAGGGAGAAGTGAAATGTATATGCCCTAGCCCTTCTGTGCATCTGGTACTTAGTATCTATTTCACTTGAACAACATGGCCTTCTGCCATTGCAGCCTCATGCCAAGAAAACCACAGTAATATATGTTTGGTGCCAGCTGCACAAGTTACACAAAGAAAACTAGTTAGAGGAAAGTTTAGAAAGTTTAGGGGATATGAATGATTTCTGAAGGGAATTATTTTTTTCACCTGCAAGGCTTAATTAGTAGGATTCCAGATTGTAACAGTGCAGTGCGTGAAAACATGTTGGATTGCATTGAGACAGGTGTTTTTTTTATGGGATGCAAGTTTTGATGATATAGTGAAGTTGTTGAAAAATCCCGCAGCACTTCCTCAGACAGCTCCAGCTCATGCACAGTGCTTTGGATATTGGAACCCATTTTGTTGTAGGCCAGAAAGTTTCACATTTGACTTCTTTTTCTTCACACTGTTCTTACATCAGTTTTATTTTTGAATTTGTCACTATAAAAATCTACACGACCTTTACCATAATCTTGTATATTTGTAGCAGGCTCTGTACAATGCATGCTCAAATGTACAAGGTAGGTGAGAATGTCACAGGCAGCACTGAACATCCCCGTGCTCTGCCTGGGGAGCTGTTACCCTGCTATGCACAAGAAAGCAGAACAGACCGCAGTGCATTTCACAGTGCAGAAGGCTAACTGAGCACTGCCTAGTATTTTTCACTTTCTATCCATACACTGTAAAGCAAAAATGTTGGTATATATATTTCTAGCAACTGTGAGTTTTTACACATGGTAAATACCATATTCTCTTCAGCTTGTCAAGATGTGCTACTTTCGAGTGTGGGGCTTCAAAGGAGGCCATTTAGAAACATAATTTTCCAACCTGGATTGGCACTTACGTGCCCCCCTAAAAGCGAGTCACTGAGACTGCAATTTTGAAATCCTGCTAAAAAAAAAGCAGTGTCTCTCTCCTGACATGTCTGTGCACTTACTGCTGGAAAACAGTTAAATCAAGGGAATATTTATAGCACCAGTGGGAGAATAAAGTTGGTCCTTTAACTGTGACAGAGCCCATTTCAGTCCTGTCAGCTGTCTCCTTTCTTAGCTGAATATCAGAAAGCAAGTTCCATTTGTGCTGCTCTCTGCTGCGAGCTGAAGCTTCACTCAGTGTTAGTGGGAGTCTCTTACTAGACCCTTCTGCCTGTACTGGCTGCAGCTTCCTGCTTTTGATCCTTGGTCTCTTGCTTCTAACATCCACTTGTCCTCTTGATTGTAATGCTTCATGGAAGTTTTCCAGTCCATCTGTATGTAGGAGATTTTAAGCATATGCTAATTTATTTGTAAATTATTGACAAGATGAATACGGAAAGATCTGTTCGTATAATGCTTTTGATACTGGAGAAATCTGATCAGATGTTTTCCATCAAGGAAGCCTCTTGTCCTGGTTTCCTCTCTGTATGCTTCATTGAGACTATCTCCTGCTTGGCAAGTGGTCTGAGAAACTGAGAACTAGCCCCCACAATATTCATAGCTGCAAATACATGAGGGGTACAATCAAGTTTAGGCAGCTCAGGCAGACTCATTATGTTGGTGTTTGCACTTTTAGCTCTTCAGTGACTATAATAAATTCCTTCCCTGCAGTTTAGGATGGGGAGGCTCAGTGAACGTGTTGTGAGACATGCTCAAGAGAGCTCAAAGAACAGTTTTTAAGCCAGTTGGATATCATTAATTAAAACCACAAGTGAATTTCCTTAGCTAAACCTGGCAGCAATCCTTCTTTGACCCTCCAGTTATTGTGGGTTGTTATTAGGATTATTTTTAGGATGTCATTAGGATGATTGTCACTAGGATTAAGGGCCCCAAGCTTTTTTCCTCCTAAAGGGATAACATGTTCTTTTTCTTTTAGATTAAGGAAATTGCAGACCTGTCAAATCTAGCAATTGCTCAAAGGCTTCTGCCTGCTCCTGCCATGGCATTGCATCTCATTTTTATCACCCGACTCTCCTTTGCCTTAGCCATCCACTAGAAACACCTTGTCCTTTCTCCTGCTTTGTGGAAGCTGATGATGAAGGATGTGTATGACAAGTGTGACCTGCAATGGGCCTGTTGTGGTACCTGATGCATGGCTTGGTAGAGAGGCAGGGCCACAGTTCTACCATTGAGCACAGATACGCCCTCTCACGAGGTCCAGGATTTAAGAGAGGCTTTCAGCACTTCAGCAAGAGCCTTTTGCCAGGGTCTTTCCCTGTCACAGGCTTACCAGATCCACTGCTCTGTCACACATGGAAGGTGCTGGGACTTTAGTATTGGGAAGGAAGCAGCTTGCAAAGACCGCAAAAAAACTAAACCAAATCAAATCAAACCATTCCCCTTCAATGAAGCCTAAGTGAATACCTTCTTTAATAGGCATAAGTGACTCTGATATAAAATGTTTGCTATGCTAGGAGTCTAAAGGACCGATGTGCAGAAAACAAGTGCCTTGGCTTCATAAATAAATTCATAAAAGAATTTGAGAATATTACTAATCTCCTTTGTACAGATCCCTGTTAACTATCTCTGTTGTAGAGACTATAATTTGTATTTCCATCCTGCAAATTGATCTTGTACAGACTTGTCTGACATATTAAAGTTCAAAAAACCTTTTTTTTTTGGGTCCAGAAACTGTAGCACTGAGGCCCTGAGTTCTTCCTGCTAGCTGCCGGAAATTAAATCCAGGCGCTTTGATTCATGACCATGTCTCTTTCCTATTCTCCCTGAGCACTGATACCCTAACCACTGAATTCTGGAAATTTGATTCTGAGCTTCACAGTCTTGGCCTCTCCATCTGTGTGCACATTCCCAATGTCCTTGCATGCTCTGAACTGGTATCTCTGTTTAGGGATTGCTGTCTAATATTTCTGGGACTTGGAATTTGCTCTTTTAGATTCTTGGCAGAGTGACCTGAAGCTGGCCCTCTGCTTTACTATTTTGGCCTTTAGCCTTTGTAGGGGTATGTTCTTCTTTCCTGGGACTTGCCTTTAGTTCAACAGTCTATGAGAAGTCTGTGATTTTTCTCATCTTTTGTCCTCTAGTTTTGCAGGGGCTCTGACCTAGTTGTGATCTGCACAGGTCACTGATACTGCAGGGAATGGGATCTCTGAGAAATTTTGGTCTTGATGTTCTTTTTTTCCATTTCCTTTCCCAAGTACCCATCTTAGCATCTTCATTTTTCTCTTGGCCTCAATTTAATATCTCATGCAACTTCACACTTTGCCCACTTCACAGCATTTCATCTACTTGATGATGTTGAACCAATTCAAAATGTCTTCCAGGTCCTTGATTCAGTTGTAACATTATGAAAATATCCATATGGAGAACATTTCCAGAAGAGGAATCAAAACAAGACAGTGAGATACTGTCTTATTTTTCTTTTTAAAACCACTGTATATTCACGTCCATCGCACTCGGGCATAGACTGCTGGAGGTGAAATTGTCCTTGTTAGAATAAACATTGTGGAAAAATTTCACATAAGATCATCAGTGATTCCAAAACACAACATCTAGTTTTCCTTCTGTTCCTCCTGAAAAAAAAAAAAGTGATTTGCTGACTAAACTTTGATGATATGAACTCTTACAGTGAAATTTTTACAGATTTTCTGAGCAGTGTCAAATGGCTTCTATTGTTGGAAAAATGTTCTAGTTTTACGGCACCTAAATATATACCTATTCTATTTCAGAGAACTTTTTAAAAAAATAGCCCCTCTTGGCCACATGTCAATGATTTTAATTGCTTCATTCTTGCTGAGGAGACTCACTGAGCTCAGAGTGAGATCAGAGCCCTTTGCCTGGTAGATAAGCACACCTGTAAGTATACTGCAAAGCCTAAAATGCATCCAAGGTCAGCTTCCCTCTCTGACTGTCATTGGGTTCAACACCAACAAATGTAGAGGGCTTTCTAGGTCGCAATTGGTACAGCAATTTGGCCTTAAGCTGCGCTTCTGCTGCACAGTACTGTGAATATTGCGTAGAGGCAGCATCTCTAAAGCTAGACAAAGCTTGGGCCAGGTAGTGTAGCTTAGCTCATGTTCGCATGGCTAAATACTCTTTCTGTCTTTGAACATGATGACTGAGCCCAAATGGCTTAGTAAGAACATGCCAATACTGTTCTGCCCCAAAATGGAGTGCAGGTAGGATGTGGGAGAGTGGGAGTCAGGGTGGTTGAGAACTGAGCTGGGAGCATGCTAACACCTAAATGGCATTGATGATCACAGTCCAGAAATCAGGGCAGCACACAGCCCTGCTTATTTCATAGAATCACAGAATCATAGAATGGCTTGGGTTGGGAAGGACCTTAAAGACCGTCTTGTTCCAACCTCCTGCCATGGGCAGGGACACCTTTCACTAGACCAGGTTGCTCAAAGCCCCATCCAGCCTGGCCTTGAACACTTCCAGGGATGGGGCATCCACAGCTTCTCTAGGCAACTTCTCCAGTGCCTCACCAGCCTCAAAAGTATAGAATTTCTTCTGTATATATATCACTGTATTTAGTTATTAAGATTGAACTTCTTGAGTGTTTTTTGTTCTACTGCGACACATTGTAATGATGATCACTGTGATGGTAGTGCCATAATGAGGACAATTAGCAACAAGGCTGACCAGCAAGGAAAAGAACCTTTGCTATTAATGCCTAACAATTTCCAGCAGTAGTAAGGAAACTTCGTGAAAGTGTGAATACTTTGTCCACTTACGCCATTGTCTTTGAAATGGTTACGTATTCTGTGACTGTGCATGTGTAAGTGGAGTAAGAACAGAAAACCTTTGTTCCTTCAACAAAGGAAAAACTATGACCACATGGTGCTTTTGCCTTAGAGGTGTTGCTCAACTTTGAATTCCAAGTAGCTTCTTTTTGGACCAAAATAGTTTATTCCCATGGAAACTCTGCATTTGCACATTGCTGCTCTGAGCCAAATCCTTTCAGGCTTTTGTCGTGAGGTACTCTGTCCTGTACAGTTCTGATCATGTCGCCATAATCCTGTGCTTTGGTACATGCTTTTCCTTTCATCCCTAAAAATGCATGGGTTTCATCTTAGTTGTAAGATGACCTAACAAATACATCTCCTGTCACCTCATTTATTTGTTTAATGGTCAGTACAGCCCTGCAACAAATGTCAGTCTTTTCACTCTTTGACTTTCAGTTGCAGAGGGAAGAAGCAGAAGTTCAACCTGTGGCATGTCAGAGATGGACAGAGAAGCATAAACCTCCTTAGAGTTCCGTAGGTGATTTTCATCTAGGTCATTTTTTTAAATCTTGACAGGACAGTACTCTTTTCATAGGTCTCTGATCTGCAAGTCATAAGTGTCAAAATGTATCAGTGTTTTCTTCCTCTGCGTTGTGACTGTTAATTTTTTTTTCTGCTTTTTGAAGAATAATGATCATCCACTCACGTTAAAATATAAAGTCATCTGGGAATCCCAGGCCATTATGTTTTTTCTGGAAAACTCCATTTAAAAGGCTTTCTGATAAAGAATGAAGTTGATAATATCTCTGAAATATCTAGGGGGTTTTTGTTTTATTTTTTTTAATTTTTAAAAAATATTTTATCATTTGTAGTTTAAGTTTTATTTCTCCAGGAAGATGTATGAGAAAAGAGCTTATTATGGCATCGTGTTGTGTGTGATTGTCTCTGGACCCTGCAACTTGATCTTGGCAGAGGGATTTATCTGAGTACTGTACAGAGGCACTTGAGGTCATGGGGGATGTTTGTGTATTAAGTAATGAAACTCAACACGTGGACCTCTGGGGTATGACTGGTCTGCACTCACACATGCAGATAATGCAGAGATGCTCACCAGTGTTCTGCAGAGCCCTCCATCAAGCCACGATGCCAAAGAGCTCCTGGCTGTGACTGATGGCAAAAGGGGTCGCTGAAGTACGGTTTGGACTGAAAAGGTTGGTAGTCAGTGGTCTGCAATATGCCATACTGAAGACTTTTGTAACACTTTTTATTCCCATTTGAGTTGCTCACAGGAATGGCTGGTGTTGTCAGATGCATGGGGATAGTCCTGCACAGAGGTTTGGCAGGACTTGTTTAGTAAGAAGCAGCAATAATTCCTTCTGACAAGGAGGAGGCTCCTGACAGGCTTGTTCAGGGACTGATGAATTGGTTTATTCAGCCTGTTCCCAGGAGAGAAGAGGACAGGAAGGTGTCCCACTGGGAAACTGCACAGCACAGTCCTGGTGGTGAGCCTGAGCTGGATGCAGCCTTTTGTCACAGATACCTCTACTCAAGACCATGGCCAAGCAAGAGATGTGACAAGAGATAACAGTTTATCACCCATTTGGTGAAGCTGATAGAACTGTTTTTTTGCAGTTAAGGCTAAGTCAGCTGCTAAGAAAACAGCTGCATTGGTTTAAGATGTTATAGTCTCCTTGCTGATTGCTGCTCTGCCAGCAGTTACAACTGCGGTGGGAAACCTGGCAGAAAAAGACATGTACCCATGCCTCTGCCATTCCCATCCACAGTCTGTCATCTTAGTGGAAACACACGTTCTTTGGTATTGCCAACTACCAGGTGTGTTGGGACATCACGGGATTTTGTTTTAAACTCTTTGAGCAAGGTTGAGACTAACACACTTCATGCTGAAATTAATTTTAAGTTAATTGAAAATCATGTGAAATAATGCTTGTCCATTGTCAAATTAAATCCTCAGATTGATATCTAAATACTCAGACATGTGAGCAGTTGTGGAGATTTTTTTTCTTTATCATGGAATTATGAATTTTCAGACTGAAATAATGGGTTTTGGTACTGTGCCATCATAGATGCATGCTACATGAATCTTTATTGCAGCAGATCAAATTCTTCTATGCAAATGGCAAAAATGAAATCCAAGAAAATTGCCTTCATTAAGGTATAAATGAAACCATTTGCCATACTTACAAAGACATTCCCAACCTGCTTTTGGCATAAAATGTGTCTTTTACAGCTTATCTTGGCACGCACATCTTCTGCTCCTAATTATGAATGCCTTCGAGTGACACCAAGTAAGCAATAATTCCAGCTGCTCGTGACAAAAGAAGACACTGCTGCACTATGTTATTTCTCTGATGAATGTATCTTCCCAATAAGCTGAAGCAGGCTTTGCATCAGCAACATCTGCAACAACAGGGAGTTAGAAAGTGGGTCAGGTATATTGATGGTTTAGAGAAGGAGAATGGATGAAGGAGGGTGTGTATGAACGTGGACTTACTTTTGCCTTCATATTTTCCTACAAATACCTTGCTAATTGATTCAGGTCCTCTGGTGGCAGACACAGGGGAAGCTTTCAGTATAAAGTGCTTTATTTGGAGCTTCAGTAACCAAGGCTGGAAAATCTGACTCTGTTAGAGTTAGTAGTAATTAATTTTCTTGACTCATATGGGGACAGCATTTCTCCTTGCAATTCCTAAACAGGTTGAGGGCAGGATCTAGGTAGCACATTGATTATGCTGTTTGCCCTCGGCACTGCACATTACTACTGGCTCTGGAATTGTATATGTGACAATGACAGCTTGAGGTGAAAAAATGTCTAAAATAAGATGGCAAATTTTGGGAGGGAAGGGATTAAAATCTGCAGACAAAGGATTACAATCACCTAAAGAAAAAGGTAGAAAGAGAGTATGTGATGTTTTGAGCCTGGTGTTAACATATCAGGCAGCCAGGCAGGAGGACGTATTGTGGAAATATCTGCAGTGCGAAGTTTGATTCCCTGGGGTAAAAAAGGAGATGGTGGAAGCAGCAGCAGCTGCAGTCAGACTGAGAAATCTCTGCTTTTTCTGTTTATTTTAACAGCAATATTGGGCTTATGTTGTATTGATGGGTCTGGAGACTATCTAGCTTTCTTTTTGCTGGCTGGGCAGGGTGGGTTTGGAGCATGCTCCCTTTGAGCTGTGCATTAAGTTGGCTGATGCATAATCTGTAAAGACCCCCTCGAAGGAAGAAGAATCTTGAAGGAGTCACCTCAGCCATCAAATATAGTCCTTTGCAGTAGCAGGCAGCCCTGTGATAAATGTTTAGTACAGGTAAGTCAACAGAAATGTATATATCCTGGGAGTCACAGATCTTTCCCCAAACTCATAATACCAAAAGGCCATAATACAAAAGGCAGTAACACAAAAGCACACCACACCACAGGAAAAAGACAGAAGAGATTGGGGCACTACTAGTGTGTTCAGACTCTAAAGTACCAGGAGAATTTGTCTTTTAAAGAAGTCTAGAAGGTCCTACAGAGTAAACAATCCATCATGTTATCGATAGAGACCAAAACCTTCCAAACCTTTCCTACCAACCTACTTTGGAAGGATTTTTTGGCTTCATTCCTGGGGACCAGCTTGACCCTTGGTGCCCGAGCAAGATGCATCTTGATTTGGACAGTTGTTTATCCTCCATGTCCCTTCTGTTTTTTACTAACTTCTATCTTCTGAGACAGCTAATTAGATTCTGTGTTAGTATTGATGATTCTGAATACAGTGATAGTGAGACACACTAGAAACTGGACACAGAATTTCAGATATTTGACCATTAACTCACTGTTCGAGAGATTGTGTCAAACCTTGTAAAAACAATCTTCAGAAAATAAGCTAACCTTTTTTTTTGTAAATGTTTGTTTTTCTGTTAGACTTTTCTGCAGGAGAGGGAGAAAGAGCTCATTAGAGACTAGCACAGGAGTCTTGTAAGCTTGTTTTCCTATGTTGTCACTCTATGAGTCTGTCTTATTTTTCTCTGTTGTTGTCTATATTAGCATGGATCAGATGGAAAATCTGTCCTTTCCTATACATTTTTTATAAATTAAACTCCTTCAGGTGGGACTGCTGTCAAATTAGGTTAACTTTTAGAGTCTCTATCACACACAATGTCTGTAAAAATTACCCTTTAGGGTTTCCAGGCCACTAAGGACCATATGCTTCTAGCCTTTAAACAACAAAGAAGAAAGCAGAAGTGTTGACATTGTAAACAAGAAATCAAGTGAAAGCTTCAGCAAATTCTTTACACCAAGAGGTTGTACACAGCACTCTGGAGCAGGACTCAGAGAAGAGGAGACTGTGAAAGAAGCATTAGTAGTTATGCTGTCCTCAGACAGAAAATGACACTGCAGCACACAAATCACCAGATAGATCCCAAAGAGACAAACTCAACTCTGACTTACAAACCTTTGAAAAGTCTCATGCCTAGTTCCCAATAGGTGGAAATTTTTGGTTTATAATGCCTTAGTACACCAAAAGTTCCCTATTCCTTTTAGTGCTGGCTAGAATCTGGAAGCCCCTTGAATGCAGTCCTGTTATCTACCATTTTTCTGTAACAAACATTTTTATTGAATATGATTTTTTCTTGGACTGGTAAGGGAGAAATACTAATTAACTCCCTCCATTTTTTATAGCTTGCCTAATTATGAAACTAATTAGTGTCTGATTTTATTGTTGTGAGAATTAGAATATTGAAAAAAGCCTTAGAGTAACAAAATGATAAATACAGGTTTTTCCTAATGATTCTGGGCTGGGTCAGACATCTAGGTATTTCTTCCAACAAACTTATATATGCTTTGGAAAGGAAAAGAAAGTACTGTTTGGGATATTTCTCTTATTAAACCAGTTCTTAAAATTAGCCTCTGAGAAAATGAGAGCAATAACGTGTACATGATACTCAGGGCTGGGATTGTCAAGCAAAAAGTCCCGTTTGCTGTCAACAGAGGTTTTTCTTGAAAACGCTAAAGGCACAGTTATCACATCCATTCTAGTACTAAGAATACTCAGGAATTTATTTAAATCTCTAAAGAAACCAAGGCATCCAGAATGGAACAGAAGTCCTTATTGCCACTGCCACTGTAAATGAACTGAGTTACAGGATTAAAGAATATATTCATGCATTTACAGAGGGGGGGTCAAAATAGTAACAGTGTTGACTTTTGATGGCCAAACACTAATAAAAAGCAAATGGCCTAAAGAGTCATCTTGTAAAACTGGAAGTAACCTGAGATACCTAATTTTGCTGCAGTAAGTCAATTTATATTAGGGGGCTATACTATTTATTGAGAAGTTCTAAACTATAGGGATTGACCTTTGAAGTGAAATCAAATTGCTACAGGATTAGTAAGAATTATCTGTATCAATATATGTATATGTATATATAAGCTCTATTTTAAAAGGCAGTGTGCTGTTCTAATCTAGAGATTTAACACTTTTAAATACCAGTGTTAAGAGAATCTGTTTCAGTGGTTGTGCTCGTTTTTCTGTGTCTGAACTTCCACACTGATACTGGAAGTGTATCTAGACAAGCTTTTCAAAATGGGTTTCTTTTGTGCAGGATGCAACACAGAGGATGTAAAATTATGTATTTTGGTTTTAAGTTGCCCTTGGCATTAAATGTTTGAAGACGGTTATGATTCAGAAGGGAATGTACCTGGGTTTAGTGTACTATAGTTGGTTGTGAAGTATACAATTTAATGGCATATTTCTCTCTAAATGTGTTATATACTTCTCTGTACTGCTCTATGTAAGTAGGTACTAAAAAATATGTTAAAATGACACATTTTCTCTTTATTTAATTCTTAATAGTATGTGTATTACATCTTAGTTTATATATTTATCAGATATTCCCTATAGTTCAGTTTATTTGTAAAATGTTACCAGAATCTTTTCTAAAACAAGGTGGAAGTTCATTTTACTTTCTTTCCATTTCACTGCTGACTGGCCCTGTATTTTGTGACTCATTTGGCTCTATTCTTTGTGACGTGCTTGTAGAGTAAGTCTTTGTTTTCTTCCATTTTTTCAAGTACAGAAGACTGTGCAGTGTTGTCATCTTTACTATTTTTAATACAACTGGTTGAGTGAGCAATCACAGTTGGCATTTTTTTACCTGCGAAATGCAGAGAGATCCCAAGAGAAAAGATGTCTTGGCAAAGAATGCCATTAAAGTTTGAATGGATAATGTCTCAAGAGAAAATCAGTTCTAAATGGTTAAATAAAGAAAAATATTATTTGGAATAATTACTCCTTCCTACCTGAGCAGCTTAATAGCACACATCTCATGAAGGAGTCTACATAACTAAAAGATCCAGGGTTTTAAAACTCTTCCCTCAAGTTGCAAGTGTTGGTTTTCAGCCAAGTTTTTCTCTATTTTTCTTCCTAAAATTTCTCAAAACCGCTGTGTGACTTGCTGTTTCCAAGAGACCAATTCACACAATCCTAGTATCTAATAGTGCTCCCAAATAATTTGATGGTGAGAGAAATAACAGCACACAGGCTCCAGTTCAGCCCTTCAGCTGGGAGTGTCTTTGCCAAAGTGAAAATGTAGCTGAAAATAGTCAAAACAACCTTTTATTAAAAATTTTTCTATTCTCTTATGTTTACACACTGCCATTTCTACCTAGAAAGAAATGTTCCTCCAGTTCCTCCAGTTTCTTTTTTATTTATATAATGGTCATATTACAGAAGGTCTCCAAAGGTATCCATGTCAGAAGGATACAGTCCAGGATAAAAGTTGTGCTATACTCACTAGGTGTCACATCTTATATCAGTGCCTTCCTCAGGTAAACCTGTCCTAGGTTCACCTCAGCTCCATCAGCAGAAATATCTGGCACTTTACATGGTGTTTTCTTTGGAGGAAGTGGTCTTCTGAGTCCTTGAGAAGCAGAAAGAGGGACAGCAGTGTTTCAGCAACAAGAATTTGGCTTTTCTCCTAGTTAGGGGCTGGGACTTCCACTTCTTTTTTGCCCTGTCATAATTTAAACTCACTGGCTCATTCCCAAACTCAAAGTGTGAAGTGTACTCCACATGCAGGGCACTACTCTGGATGCAGGAGATGGGAGTTCAGATCCTTGGCCTCTCAGGAGTATAGTAGTTAACTTTCAGCAACATACTGGTGTTACTTTGACCTTCCTGTCCCCTATATCGGCTACATGCAAGCTGTTTTCTTTAGCCTAACAAAAGGGACCTTTAAAGTTATGTAAGAGCTGAGAATGCTAAGAGGAGTGAGCTGCTTAGCATAATTCTTGGCCTGAGAGGTGCTTTTATTTCTTGTTTATCTCCTTTGATGGCAGAAAAGATGCTTTGTCATAAACTAACCTTTTTCTTTGCTAGAAAAAGGCTGCTGGAGAAATAACAACCAAAAAAAAAGATTTTCAAATATTACTGATATGTACTGTACAGTGTCCAGCTTCCAGTCATCTCTTTCTTGGTCTTAACTTGAATTTGCAAGGTCATATTGTTGCATATGCTTCCTATTTGCACCAGTGATACATTTCAGTGTTATGAAAGCTGGCTGAAAACCAGAAGCAGCAGGACAGACTCGAATTGCAGCTGAACGTGTGTCCACTGGAAGTAAGTGGTCGCTTCCCTTTCTGCATGGGGACCTAGATATCAGAACCACTTTCAGTTATCACAATCACCATGTTTGGTGTAGCTGTGCTTTTTATCATAGGGTATACTCAGACAAAAAGGGCTATTGAAATACTTAACTTCTGCTTGAGTTAGTATGAGAGAGCAGACACAGGCCAAAAGTGCCTGCTGGTTTCACATAGCTAGTAATATGCTGAAGTTACGCCTTTCCCTGTTGCTGCTCCATTTCTCCTGGAAGACTGAAAAGTAGTAAGCCACTTAACTGAAACCGGTGCTCTAATCTACATGCAGTGTTTACATTATCTAAAACATTCTACCATTAAAAAACCCCTTTGTTCTGGGTGTGGGATGGTAACAGCTGCTTGCTTCTCGTCTGTTCCTAGTTCTTGTATCCCAGCCATGACATCAACTGTTATAATCCCTGCATGCAGAAATTTCATTTTACCTCAGACTTCTTTATCCATAACAGGTGTTCACACAAAGAGAAGAAATAGTGCTCATTGCAGTAAAATTGTCCAAGGTCAAATCAGGTTTGAAGATGGCTCAAAGAGGCTTTTTATTTTGTCCTCAAACACAGTTTCATGCTGCTTGGTGTACATTGTTTGTACACAGAATTCTACATTTTCCATGCAAGTGAGTGTTGGGAGTAATTTCATTTGCAGAACCCACAGGCTAGTTTTTTGCTAAATAACATTGCTCAGTGTGGTTCTGAAATCGCATGCTGCTTTGCATCCTTTTTAAATGTTATGTGCTCCGTGACTTTTGTTTTGCAAGAGGAAAGAATTAATGTGAAATCTCTCTTGAATTGATATAAACTTCATTCTTTCCTGAAGTTTAAACAGATGGGAAGCTGAAGCACTAGCCCTCCTTAGCACAGTTACATGTTCTGGACAACAATGGAGATGTGTTTCTCTTACACTCTGGTATCTGTATCTGCTTCCAAATGGTTCCACACAATGAGCTGTGCTGGATGGAGTGCTAGACCTGTTTGAGTGCATTTCTTGGATTCGTGTTACCTTCTGGGGCCTGCATGTTACAAAGGACATAAATCTTGATTCTAGAAGCAATACTCATGCCTTTTATTTTATGGGTTGCTAGTGTGAAAATTACAGCCTTTGCTGCAAAGGTATTTCAGGGTGCCATGTACTTAGCCTGCTCAAAATTTCCCAGTTTTAATTTTTTTGGAAAACCACACAGGTTAAATTTTTTAGGTGTGGCAAAACACGTAAGTTACTTTATATTAAAAACTAGGTATATAGGGTTTTCTTAAGATTCTTGACACTTCAAAACGTCAAAATGGAGAGTTTGCCCATTCTCCTCTTCATCGCCTCTACTCTTGTGCCTTTCAGAATTTACTGTCTCACGAATATCTAGTGAAACCTAATTCAACAGCATCTATAAAAAAATTTAGGAAAACAGATGTTGTGGGAAAATCTAATTGATGTAGCTGACTGAGGAGAGAAACCCTGTCTTTTTACTAGTTGCATCTTCAATTTTTATAATATTCATACATGGATTTTATCTCCTACCTTCCAAGATAACCTAAGGACTGTTCTTTGATCTGTTCAGCCAACACATATGATCATTTGCTACCTTCCTGTGTAAGGAAGCACTCCAGCTGCAGCAGCGTGTGGCTCCAAGTGGGCCACAGGCCAAATATCCAGCCTTGAGGAAGAGTCTGCAGCTTGCTCTGAGCATTGTATTACTTTTGATGCTTTGTTACCTTAAAGATAGCTCATACATGCCCACACTAGCTGCAGTGACCACAGTAGAGTGCTATCTGCTGTTTCTCTAATTTTTTTCTATCCCTCTCTGTGATCCCCTTGGCTAAAAATAGGTTAAGATTCTTGCATTAAAAATAGAAAGACAAAAGCTATGTGCACATCTATATATTTTATTAAAATAAATCAAATACAGACACATAATGAGGGTGAAAACACCTTGCTTTTTTTAGCCATTTTTTCCTAAGCTTCTCTGTCTAGAACACAATGAAATAGACAAATACGGGTTATATATCTAGCAAAAGATTTTGGTGGTATTGTAAACCATAAGAATGAAGCTTGTCTAGACTTTTTCTTTCTAATCAATGGGATCTTGAGATAGAATTAGGGTGTTAGATTTTAAATATGCTCATTTTTGTTGCAATTTTTGAACATGATTTCTTTATTGTGCCTGTTCCCTCTTTTGTCTGATTCAAATGGTAAACAGAAGCCTTGCTGTAATTGGTTGCTTATCCTATTTTTAATTTGCAGGAGCAATTTAATCCTTCTGAATTACAGAAGGGGCAAGCAACTCCATAAACCTGAGTAATGAGATTTGTTAAGCATTATTTCATCATGAGGATCTTTCCTAGAACACATATCTTTTCCAGAAAAATATTTGATTAAAACATGATGGGTGAAACAGTATGCTGATTCCCAAATCCTGAGAGGTTCCTCCTCCTATGAGGTTTTAAATTATTTCACCTCCCACTAAGATGAGCATTAGAGAAGGGGTATGACATGGCTTGCCAATATGTGATTAAAGGACAAGGTACAAGACATACCAGCTGTTCAAAAGTAGTGTTACAGTTTTGGGATCAGGCACCTTAGACAGTCTACTGTTTAATAATATATGTTGCATCTCTGCTTTTATTAAACATGGGAATAATAACAGTCAGATCTGTAATTCTCATTATTGACTTGAATGAACAACAGTTTTGAAAGGTTATAAACAGACTTATTTGGATTACCCTACTTTTTTTTGTTTTCAAGAAAAAAACAGATGTGATTTAACAGATTTATATATACAACATGGTTATATAAGCTGGGTCTATGAAATGACAAAAGACTTGCCAGCAAGTGGAGTAAGTTTCCATTTAAGCAGCAAGTGGGGATAAAACTAGCAGCATGAGGTTGCCACAGGCCTGAACTGGATGTCCAGCCCAGGCCTGCAGTGGAGTGGTGAGAAGTCCTTCCAGTGCCTCTGTCTCTTTCAGGCTGCTGTTTCCTGCTCATCCTGCCTCTGACACCAGCAGGGACAGCACTGAGTCCTGGCATTTGTCATGTCCTTTCTCTGCCTTATAAGGATCCAGGAGATCTTGTTGTTTGTGAACTGCTCCCCATCTCTCCTCCATCCAGAGTCTTCACTATATATGTGACCTCTGGGCAGCTGCAGATGTGCTGTCCAAGTGAACATGTGTCTCAAGGGAATGACATTTGCTCACCTCTGATTTGCAGAATATTATCTCCAGAAAGTGTCCTGTACTGCAGCTTAAATTCACAAATTCCTGCT